>NC_140974.1:568517-746017 GCF_056783735.1 Eptatretus burgeri
TTTTACCAGAAGGGGGTTGTTGGCGGACCTTGAGCGCCCTGTGGAAATGTGGTGGGGACAAATAGCAGAGAGAGCAGGGGTGGCAAGGCTCGAGAGGAGTCGGTAGAAGACAGAAAGACCACCGACCAACCTGCGGTGATCGAGTGAGAGGCCCAAAGACTCAGCTTCATTGCGGGAGATGCCGATGATCTTAAATGCCCTGGTTTCGACAGCGTGAAGCCGAGAAAGGTGGGATGCAGGAGCACCAGCCCAGAGGGGAGAGCAGTACTCCATCAGGCTACGGACAAAAGCTTTGTAAGTGGTCAGGAGCTCAAGAGGGCCGAGGAAGGACTTTGCACGACGGAGGATTCCCAGTCGGCGACTGGCTTTTGAGGCGAGGTTGGAAATGTGACTTTCCCAGGAAAGGTCATGGCAGATAGTGAGACCTAGAAGCTTGAAAGAAAAGACTTCTTGCAGAGGATTGTTGAGAAAGTGGATGGGGGGGTTTTGTAAACGGTCCTTTCGAAGAGACATAGTGAGAGTGTGAGATTTGTCTGGATTGAAAGACATGTTCCACGTGTTGGACCAGTTTGTGATTTTATCCAGATCTGCAGTGAGCGAAGAAGCTGCTGCTTGCCGGTCTGAGGGATGACAGATGGTACGGCAGAGGGTGGAGTCATCGGCAAAGAGAAATAGAGGATTTTCTAGAGAGTTAGAGAGATCATTGATGAAAACTAGAAAAAGAACAGGGCCCAGAACGCTACCTTGAGGAACTCCAGCCTGCACAGGAAGAGGGGATGAAAGAACTCCATTTAGGGCCACACGTTGACTGCGACAGGAGAGGAAGTCTGCGAGCCATGAGTGGAGATGGCCTTGAATACCATGGGAAGAGAGTTTGGTGAGTAGGGCAGGGTGCCAGACTGTGTCAAAAGCACGTGATATGTCCAGGGATACGGCTCGGATTTCCTGTTTGGCATTGAGGACCTCCATCCATTGATGGGAGAGCAGAAGCAGCATATCCAGGGTAGAGTGACCTGGTCTGAAACCAAATTGATGATTGGAAATCAAGCCATTGGAGAAGAGGAAGGATTTCATGTCTGAAGCGATGATGGATTCCATCACCTTGCTGATGATTGGGAGAAGGCTGATTGGTCTGTAGTTACAGGGATCTGTTTTTGCACCTTTTTTATGCAGGGCAGTGATGTTAGCAGATTTCCAAGCAGATGGCAGATGACCTTGGGCAAATGAGAGGGTGAATAGAACAGAGAGAGGGTGAGCAAGAGCAGAAGAGCAGGCTTTGAGGACACGTGGGCTGATGCCGTCTGGACCGGTTGCAGAATCTGACTCGAGGTTTGAAAGCAAGCTCTCCACCTTGTCAGGAGAAAAGGATACAGAGTCCAGGGACAGTTGGGTGCGACTGGGTAAAGTGGGTAGAGATAGTGATGGGTTTAGGACACAAGATTTAGCTGCAAACACCGAGTTTAGACATTCAGCTTTATCACGTGTGGAATCAGCAGTGCGGCCATTTGAGGTAAGGGAGGGGATGGAGGGGGAACATACACCAGAAACAGATTTGATTAAACACCACCAGGATTTTGAGGAGGGAGAGAGGTTTGAGAGTTCAGACTTGAGATAAGAAAGATGTTGTTTTCTGGCTCTCCTGAGGGTAGATACACACTTGTTCCGAGCTTTGTGGAAAGAACTGAGATTGCCCTCAGTTGGGTTTGCTTTCCATGAGGCAAAGGCAAGTTGTTTCAGGACAACTGCCTCGCCACAAGCTTCAGTAAACCAAGGGCGGGAGGAAGGGTAAGACAACTGAACACGAGAGGGGATAAATCTGTGCATGAGGGAGAGCAAGTTTCTTTGAAAGAATTCCCAGGATGAGTTGATGTTTGAGAAAGTAGTGATAGGAGACCAGTCTGTAAGTTTGATGGCTGCTCGGAGACCCTGCCAGTCGGCTTGAGTGAAATGCCAGACTCGACGGCGGTGAGGTTGTTCTCTGATAACAGCCAGAGAGATGTCCACTTTGACAAGGACGTGGTCAGAAGAACCAATTGGAGCGAAGGAAGAGCAGCAGATATTGTCAGGGAAATTTGTCAAAATCAGATCCAGAAGAGATGGAGTACCATTGGTTGAGATCCGGGTCGGGAAGTTGACCGATTGAGTCAGTCCCAATGAGTCGCAGAAAGCTTTTGCTGAGGTGCCATGGCAGGTGAGAGAGGTACCCACACCTAGCCAACTGGCGTGATGACAATTGAAGTCACCACATAAGAGGAAGAGAGAGTTTGGATGAGAAGATAGAAGATGGTCCATGTTTTCGGATAGTGAGGTGTAGATGGAGTCATCACTGTTCGGTGGACGGTACAGTACACATATAAACATGAGGTGGGAGTGGAGGGGAAGCCGAAGCCAGAGGTATTCCTGGGGGTGTGGGGGAGTGAGAGCAGTGCCTGCAGAGTGAGGAATAGAGTCTTTGATGAAGAGAGCAACACCTCCACCAGGACGAGGCTCAGGTCTGTCATACCGTAAGAGGGAGTAACCAGGGAGAGATACTTGGGAGTCAGACACGTCTTGGGAGAGGAAAGTTTCTGTTAGGCAGATAATGTCTGGTTTGTCAGTGGCAACCTGTATGGAAAGATCTGAAAGGTTTGAGCGAAGGCCCCAGATATTTGAGGTCCACACTTTTAATGAAGAGGAAGGGGAGGAGGCTTTGGGTGCAGGAGGTGGAGGGGGAGGGGGAGGGTAGGACAAGGGACGAGGGGGGCAGGTAAGGAGGGTTGCTGAAGGAGTGTGGGGTATTGCAGAATAGCGAGGGGAGGGGCCGAATGAGGAGGAGAAAAGGCTTTGTGGTGCTGGGGGAGAGGAGGGACAAGAGACAAGGAAGAAGGCAGTTGAGGATTTGAGGAGGTGGAGTGAAGAGATGGAGGTGAGAGGGCAGTGGAGGGAGGCAGGTTGGTGGATGAGAGGGGGGGAAACTTTGAGAAGCAAGAGTGAGGGGGATGAAAGCTGGGAGAAAGGTGAGGGCGGAATTTTTGAGAGAGGTGAGAGGGAGGCTTGGAGGGAGAAGAGTGGGATGGTTGCTTTGAGAGTGAGAGTGAGGGGTGAGGGGGGTGAGTTGGCACTGAGGTTGGAAAAAAAGAATGGTTGATGGAAAGCGAGCATCCATGGCAAACTGTGGTTTTTAAAAGTTTTAGGTCAGAGATGCGATTTAACACAATTCTTGATGGATGCAATGAAGGCGAATTCAGAGCATGGAGAGAAGAAGCGCTGTAATAGTTGGATTTTTTAGGCAAGGAATGAAGGAGAGGTCGAAATGAGAGCAGTCTGTTAAAATAGCAGAAGAGTAGTGCATTGTGAAACAGTAAAGAGTACCACATGTGTGAGAGAGGAAGATGAAGCATTATAAGATCGTTTTTGTTGTTAAAAATAATGTATGAGAGAGTTCAACAGATTAGGTCATGGAAGTGTAAAAAATAAATAAATAAATAAATAAAAAAAAATAAAAAATAAAAAAAAAAATCGAGGAAGAAGACGAGGAGGAAGTTAAGAGGAAGAAGAAGAAGCAGAATCGGGAGAAGGTGAGCGTGTTGTTGTTGTTGTTGGGTATTATTATATATATATTTTTTGTTGTTGTTAATATAAATGTATGAGAGAGTTCAACAGATTAGGTCATGGAAGTGTAAAAAAAAAAAAAAAAAAAAAAAAAAAAAAAAATCGAGGGAAGACGAGGAGGAAGTTAAGAGGAAGAATAAGAATCGGGAGAAGGTGAGCGTGTTGTTGTTGTTGTAGTGTTTTTTTTTGAGATAAGAAAGAGATTAGTTGGGAGAATGGGGGATTTTTGGAAAGTGGGGAGGATCAAAATTGAAAGTAATGGGGAGGATAGAAATTGAAGGTAATGGGGAGAAAAAACAAACAAACAAAAAATAAATAAATAAATAAAAAAACGATCGAACACCGAGTGGAACCGGTAGGCCTCAAGCCTAGGCCTAGGCCTCAAGCACCAGGTAAGAACGTCGACAAAAATACTCACAAAATAGCACGATTTTTGAAACAAAACCGAACTAGCAACACACAGTAACATGTAGGTGAGAAAATTAAACAGTTAAAACGGGACAAATAACAACCGGAAACTTAGCTTTGAGAACGTCAGCAGGGAGCCCCGAAGGAGACCTCTCGCTGCTCCAAAACCGGGATTTCCATGTATTTTGATGTATTTCCAGGATAACCGTTTGATTTTCTCTTTATGAAATCATTATTTATTTAATTTGCTAGTGTCTGTGTATCTGTTGTGTGTTCGAGATAAACCCCCTTGTGCTGTGCATCCATCTGCTCCATCCTTGTAGCTGTTCTTTTCCACACGCCCACACCATAATCTCTGAGAATCTCGGCTGTAAGCCTCCAAGGGAAATTGTTTGGCCATTCGTCCAGGTAGGGGCAAACCCCCTGGACACAACAATACGCATAGATACAGTGCCCTCAATAAGTATTGGACAGTGAAGTGAAATTTGTTATTATTGCGATGCATTCAATAAATTTGGATTTCAGATCAAAAGATGAATATGAGACAAGAGCACAGAAGGTCAGATTTTATTTCTTCGTACTTCGATGCATCACTGTTTTACCATTGAAGAACAATAGCACTTTTGATGTTGTTGTGGTATAGCCTGCGGGCCTGCTGGGCAGGGCATGATGATGGGGGGAGTGGTCGTCGTGAGCATCGTGTCTGCCAGGGATATAAGGAGTGCGCGCCGCCTGAGGCGTTGTAGTGGTGCCGTAGTGCCACGGCTCGTGAGTGTGTTAAGTACGTAATAAAGGAGAGCCGCGGGCAAAGTACGCCCGCGCTCGCGCTTGTACACCACAGCCGGGCTCGACTGTTCCCCCGCTCGTGTCTGCCTGCTAAGCATCTCTACCACGACACTACAGTTGGCTGACGAGGATCTTCGGATCGGCGTGTGCAGGGTGGTGGCTGGGTTCGGAGTGGCAGCGAGTAACTCAGCGCACCTCGCGCAGTTCGAGGTTCCGGAGGAGTACGCATCGCGAAGAGCGTGTCACGGGTTCGCTCGTCGCGCGCACAGGCTCCGGAGCCAGGAGGCTCGCCAGCGCGGCCAGCTCAGGCATGACAGGAAGTCGGGGCACGGCGCACGAACGCGTGCCCGCCTTCGTCGGAGTCGACTTCGGCCACGTCGAGTGGGCAACGGCCGCGCTCAGTGTTCGTTTTATTGAGGCACGACAAATCGGGGGAATGATTTCTGCAAAGCCACGGCTAAAGAACGAGGACACGCGGTTCGGCTCGAACGCGGCGTTGGACGTCGCGCAAGCTCTGAAGAATGTCCGGGGTCTCGATGGTCGGTGCGCAGCAGATGGTCCGGAGGTCAGCGCGATGTGCCAGGCGCGTACGGCCGCGTGCAAGGTCTGCGGCGCGGGTCGTGGACGGCTTTTGCAATACGATCACTCGGACGGCGGTCTGAGCACTCGGGGGCGTCTACGGTGTGTATGCCGAGAGTCATCGCCCATCATGACAGTCATTGATGGCGGTGTGCGAAGCGATCCTTCCGTCCCGGGTCGAGACCTACTGCCGGTGCGGTGTTCGGTGCATGGCGTACACGGTAACGCCCCGGATCGAGTTTTGCGGCCTGGGCACAGAGATCCCAGCGACCCGGAACGGGAGATACTGCCGATGTTAAACCTGCCTTCCGTTGGTACGGAGGTGGCGAGATCAGTGGCAGGGGAGGTTGAGGTGACCGGGGCACTGATGCTGCTACCCATGTTGAGCCTGGTTTCAGTTGGTCCGACGGTGACAGGACCGATGCCAGTGAAGGTCGAAGTGATCGGGGCACTGATCGGGTGTCGAGTTGAGTCCACTCGTGCTGCCCTCGCATCGCACACGTATGCCGGTGAAGCGCTGCCGGCGGTTGGCGGGGCGCACGTCGTGATTGCCCAGCGGGGCCAGCGGGTTGCGCTTCCGAGGTTCGTGGTGCGAGGGGAGGGGCCCGCCCTTTTGGGTCGGGACGGGTTGACGCGCCTCGAGCTGGATCTCCAGTTCGTACCTCCAGGTGCGCCGGTGCTTCCTTCATTGCTTCCTTCGAGACCCGAGGGCGAGGTTCTGGCGGCGGGAGCCGCGGCGATGCAACGGGAGCGGCCGTTCGTCGCTGCCTGCAACGGTGATGTGCGGTGCGGAAGCAGCGGGAGCCGTGCCAGCTCTCGCGATGAGTTCTCGCGCTTCGGCGGCGTTCATGAGGCAATGCGCGCCTGTGTTGTTCGGGCAGCTTCGACGGCGAGCTGCAGCGAGCCCGTCGCGTTCAAGGAAGTCACGGTTCACGACATCGAGTCGACAACCAGGAGACGGACTCGTGATGTGGGTTATGGGTTGCTGTTCATTGCATATTTGTTTTTCATTGCTCTAGTGATGCGGTTTAACGTTGTTGAAATAAATGCCAGCAGTTCCTTTGTGAGAGTGCGTTTGGCGGAGATCAATCGATGGGATTGGCATTATGGTCAGTGTGATGTGAAGGCTTTGGGAGCGGTGGTGGCAAATAAAGAGGTTTTATTGGCCCCCAGTTGCCCCAGGCCACGGGTAATTGCTTTGTCATGTGCAGGGATTTTGCCGAAAGAACGCGCTGTACGGAAAAATGAGTTTGCAATGGTTCCAATGATGTTCCTATTGATTTATGACGAGCCTATGGTTGAAGTGTGGTTTGAATGGAGTTGCTACCGTCTAACTGCCGTGTGGGTCTCGGAGATCGGCTCAGAGCCAGGGCTGGTGCGCTGGTCAGCGTTACCCCCACCTCTGGTTTCGGCAAGGTCAGACGTGCCTGGCGCCGGGGGCGCAGGTCTCTGTGTTCGCTCAAGGCCGTTTAGACGGGCGTTGGCATCTCAACTGATTGTGGTGCGTGGGTTGTTGTGGGGCATTGGTTGCATCCAGTCAGCGGCGCTGTTCAGCGCCCCCATCCAAGGTCATTCGGGGCTCGCGCTGGCGCCACGGCTTCCAGACAGCGAGCTTCCGGCATCGGAATGTTTATCTGCTTCAGGTCTGGCTGGGGGAGATGTGCCGCCTTGTGGGCCAGAGGCGTTTGATGGTGCCGGGGGAGGTTTGCTCGGGAGGTCGCCGCGACCTCGCCAAAGGCCATGTAAGCGTGAGCCGCCTGGGGGCGTTTTTGCTGTGTAGTGCTGCTGTGCTTCTCGCCTTGCTGCTTCATATCGGTAACGCGGTCAGAGTTTGGTGGGTGCTTTGTGCACCTCCGTCTTCAGAACCTGGCCGTTGCAGCTCCACTCACTCGCATCGACACATTATATGATGTGGTGTGCTTTTATACTATGCTGCTTCTTTTTTGTACCTTGTCTGCTTGATACCGTGATATTTCGTGCTACTTATGCTTATTATGATGGTGATCATTTAATAATCATGGTTTTAGGAGGGAGGAGTGTGGTATAGCCTGCGGGCCTGCTGGGCAGGGCATGATGATGGGGGGAGTGGTCGTCGTGAGCATTGTGTCTGCCAGGGATATAAGGAGTGCGCGCCGCCTGAGGCGTTGTAGTGGTGCCGTAGTGCCACGGCTCGTGAGTGTGTTAAGTACGTAATAAAGGAGAGCCGCGGGCAAAGTACGCCCGCGCTCGCGCTTGTACACCACAGCCGGGCTTGACTGTTCCCCCGCTCGTGTCTGCCTGCTAAGCATCTCTACCACGACACTACAGTTGTCTCCCAATTTTAGGAAAGCACAAGTATTGGAACAGATTAACTTAAAGTAAATTAACGTGATATAATAGTTTGTATTTAGTTGCATATCCCTTGCATGCAATGCCTGCTTCAAGCATGCGACCCACTGACATCACCAAATTTTTTGTATCTTCCATTGAAATGCTTTGGCAAGCCTTTACTGCAGCCATTTTCAGTTGTTTGCTTAGGCGGTTTCTGACTTTAGTCTCCTCTTCAGCAAGTGAAATGCATGCTCCATTGGATTTAAATCATGAGATTGACTTGGCCAGTCTAAAACCTTCCACATTTTCCCCCTGATTAACTCCTTCGTTGCATTGACAGTGTGTTTTGGGTCATTGACTGCATGGTGAAGCGCCGCCCAATGAGTTTGGAGGCATTTTCTTGTATATAGGCTGACAAAATGTTTCTGTACACTTCTGAATTCATTCTTCTGCTGCCATCATTAGTTATATCATCAATAAAGATGAGTGAGCCAGTTCCAGAGCCATCCATGCAAGCCAAAGCCATGACACTACCTCCACCATGCTTCACAGATCATATGCAGTTTCTTCCTTTCTCTACACTTTCGTCTTTCCATTGCTTGAGTAAAGGCATACCTTGGTCTCATTTGTTCATAAAAGTATGTTCCAGAACACGACTGGCTCACCTCTAAACTTGGCAAATTCTAATCTGGCCTTTCTATTTTTGGTGCTGATATACTCGTTTGCAGTGTTTTCATGAGCGAGAGGTTTGCATCTTGCGATGTAGCCTTTGTTATTCTGCTGTCGAAGTCTTCTGTGAATGGTATATTGTGATACTTTTACCCCTGCACTCTGGAGGTTGTTGGTGATGTCAGTGACAGATGTTTCAGGGTTTTTCTTCACAGCTCCGATGATTTTTCTGTCAAGTGCAGTTGTTTTCCTTAGCCGACCTGGCCGTTGTCTGTTGGTAACTACATGAGTGGTTCTTTCTTTTTCAAGATATACCAAGATATAGGAACAAAACAAAATGTCCGGAGCATGCACGGGAAAGGTTGCTGCGGTGAGAGTAAAGTCATTCCGTCATAGTCATCAGGAAGACACCAACCAAGCAGCCACCACCACCAAATTGAAAATAAATAAAGAAAACAACCACAACCTTTTTCAGGTCTCCACTCCAAGTCCTTACCTATCCTAATTCATGCAAATACAGAACTTGTAACCAACTCAGCAAATATATTCTGTGTAAAGTTTATTTCTCAAAACTCACCAGTTAGTGGCTCCTCCTTAAAACATTCCTTTCTCATTTGGTGTTCAGTATCCCTGCAGAAAATAGCAAAGAAAGAGATTTTGTAAAGCTGAAATTAAAAAAATGTCACAAATAAGAAACAGGGGTGCAAATTAACATTTTTATCCACCGGCCAGCAGGGCCGGTGACGAGAAAAAGTTACCGGCCCGATAAAATAAAGACAAAAGTCACAAATTTGATATCAAACACTTTTAATATACTCACATGAGTGAGTTTGATGAGTGAGGTTGGTTAGATGAGCAAGTTTGATGAGTGAGGTTAGTTGGATGAGTGAGTTTGATGAGTGAGGTTGGTTGGATGAGTGAGTTTGATGAGTGAGGTTGGTTGGATGAGTGAGTTGGATGGATGGAAGAGTGAGCTTGATGAGTGGGGTGGGGGTGGGGGGGATGATGCAGGAAGGAGGAGGTTGTGGGTGATGGGGGGGCAGGGGGGGTTGTGAGTAGTGCTGGGAGGGGGCATTTTTGTGGGTGAAGGGGTGGTTGTGGCTGATGGACGATTGGAGGGGGGGGGGTTGTGGGTGATGGACAATGGTGGACGTACTACTCGTCCACCCAACATCACATATAAACTCACTCATCCACCTAACTTCACCCATCAAAGTCGCTTCACTGACGTGAAGACAAAGAGTTTGAGGGAGCGGGGTCCAACTCTTTCACGAACTGGCTGGCTCGGCCTGGAGTTCGACTGATGGCGATTTGGGTGGTAATTTATTCAGGATGCCGGCAATAACTCGCTTCCTCTTTGTGAAAGACAACCGTGGGATATGTAACGTTCCCCGATTCGTGCTAGCAGACGAGACGGCCAGATTAACTGCTCTCCGAGGGGATGGATCACTGCGATGAAACTCCCTGCCTGCGAAACGGTACTCCAACAGTTCATGGTGTAGTCGGAATCGAACTCAGATTGGACAACTCAAAGGTAAATAAGGGTGCAACGTCTGCAGCTTCACGTCGGAAATGAAGGAAACTTGTGTGCAGGAGATTATTTGATCTATCTCTTCGTTAACGCTGTATAATCTCCATAATCTTCTGAAAATGAGACTGCCTCTCATGGAGTGTTGGTTTTATGTGCACCACACTGTATATGGTAATTCGATCTGATTTGACCGTGTTTGGAATGACTCCGATGAACAGGTCGTTGTACGTGTGAAACTCACTCATTCATCGAACTCACTCATTAACCCCAAATCCTCATCAAACTCACTCATTCACCTAACCTTCCGGTTCCGGTTTTGAGCTTCCGGTTCCGGTTTTGATCACTTCCGGTTCCGGTTTTGAGCGGCAAGAGGTCTCCTTCGGGGCTCCCTGCTGACATTCTCAAAGTTAAGTTCCGGTTGTTATTTGTCCCGTTTTAACTGTTTAATTTTCTCACCTACATGTTAATGTGTGTTCCTAGTTCGGTTTTGTTTCAAAAATCGTGCTATTTTGTGAGTATTTATGTCGACGTTCTCACCTGGTGTTTGAGGCCTAGTCCTAGGCTTGAGGCCTACCGGTTCCACTTGGTGTTCGATCGTTTTTTTTGTTTGTTTGTTTTTTCTCCCCATTACCTTCAATTTCTATCCTCCCCATTACCTTCAATTTTCATCCTCCCCACTTTCCAAACATCCCCCATTCTCCCAACTAATCTCTTTCTTATCTCAAAAAAAAAAAAAAAAAAAAAAAAAAAAAAACCCAACAACAACAACAACAACCTTCTCCCGATTCTGCTACTTCTTCCTCTTAACTTCCTCCTCGTCTTCCTCGATTTCTTTTTTTTTTTTTACACTTCCATGACCTAATCTGTTGAACTCTCTCATACATTAATATTAACAACAAAAACGATCTTATAATGCTTCATCTTCCTCTCTCACACATGTGGTACTCTTTACTGTTTCACAATGCACTACTCTTCTGCTATTTTAACAGACTGCTCTCATTTCGACCTCTCCTTCATTCCTTGCCTAAAAAATCCAACTATTACAGCGCTTCTTCTCTCCATGCTCTGAATTCGCCTTCATTGCATCCATCAATAATTGTGTTAAATCGCATCTCTGACCTAAAACTTTTAAAAACCACAGTTTGCCATGGATGCTCGCTTTCCATCAACCATTCTTTTTTTCCAACTTCAGTGCCAACTCACCCCCCTCACCCCTCACTCTCACTCTCAAAGCAACCATCCCACTCTTCTCCCTCCAAGCCTCCCTCTCACCTCTTTCAAAAAATCTCCCCCTCACCTTTCTCCCACCTGTCATCCCGCTCACTCTACCGTCTCTAAGTTGCCCCCCCTCTCATCCACCAACCTGCCTCCCTCCACTGCCCTCTCCCCTCCATCTCTTCACTCCACCTCCACAAATTCGCAACTGCCATCTTCCTTGGCTCTTGTCCCTCCTCTCTCCACAGCACCACAGAGCCTTTTCTCCTCCTCATTCGGCCCCCTCCCCTCGCTATTCTGCAATACCTCACACTCCTTCAGCAACCCTCCTTACCTCCCCCCTCGTCCCTCGTCCGACCCTCCCCGCCCCCTCCACCTCCTGCACCAAAAAGCCTCCTCCCCTACCTCTTCATTAAAAGTGTGGACCTCAAATATCCGGGGCCTTCGCTCAAACCTTTCAGATCTTTCCATGCAGGTTGCCACTGACAAACCAGACATTATCTGCCTAACAGAAACTTTCCTCTCCCAAGACGTGTCTGACTTCCAAGTATCTCTCCCTGGTTACTCCCTCTTACGGTATGACAGACCTGAGCCTCGTCCTGGTGGAGGTGTTGCTCTCTTCATCAAAGACTCTATTCCTCACTCTCCCTGCACTGCTCTCACTCCCCCACACCCCCAGGAATACCTCTGGCTTCGGCTTCCCCTCCACTCCCACCTCATGTTTATATGTGTACTGTACCGTCCACCGAACAGTGATGACTCCATCTACACCTCACTCTCCGAAAACATGGACCATCTTCTATCTTCTCATCCAAACTCTCTCTTCCTCTTATGTGGCGACTTCAATTGTCATCACGCCAGTTGGCTAGGTGTGGGTACCTCTCTCACCTGCCATGGGACATCAGCAAAAGCTTTCTGTGACTCATTGGGACTGACTCAATCGGTCAACTTCCCGACCCGGATCTCAACCAATGGTACTCCATCTCTTCATCCATCCACTGGGACCATACTCTGTGCAGAGCGTTGGTGCTGCCGAAGCAGTCTCCTTGGCTATTGGGTACAATTCTGGACGGGTCGCCACTCCGACACAGACTCCATCTCTTCTGGATCTGATTTTGACAAATTTCCCTGACAATATCTGCTGCTCTTCCTTCGCTCCAATTGGTTCTTCTGACCACGTCCTTATTAAAGTGGACATCTCTCTGGCTGTTATCAGAGAACCACCTCACCGCCGTCGAGTCTGGCATTTCACTCAAGCCGACTGGCAGGGTCTCCGAGCAGCCATCAAACTTACAGACTGGTCTCCTATCACTACTTTCTCAAACATCAACTCATCCTGGGAATTCTTTCAAAGAAACTTGCTCTCCCTCATGCACAGATTTATCCCCTCTCGTGTTCAGTTGTCTTACCCTTCCTCCCGCCCTTGGTTTACTGAAGCTTGTGGCGAGGCAGTTGTCCTGAAACAACTTGTCTTTGCCTCATGGAAAGCAAACCCAACTGAGGGCAATCTCAGTTCTTTCCACAAAGCTCGAACAAGTGTGTAGCTACTCCTCAGGAGAGCCAGAAAACAACATCTTTCTCATCTCAAGTCTGAACTCTCAAACCTCTCTCCCTCCTCAAAATCCTGGTGGCGTTTAATCAAATCTGTTTCTGGTGTATGTTCCCCTCCATCCCCTCCCTTACCTCAAATGGCCGCACTGCTGATTCCACACGTGATAAAGCTGAATGTCTAAACTCGGTGTTTGCAGCTAAATCTTGTGTCCCAAACCCATCACTATCTCTACCCACTTTACCCAGTCGCACCCAACTGTCCCTGGACTCTGTATCCTTTTCTCCTGACAAGGTGGAGAGCTTGCTTTCAAACCTCGAGTCAGATTCTGCAACCGGTCCAGACGGCATCAGCCCACGTGTCCTCAAAGCCTGCTCTTCTGCTCTTGCTCACCCTCTCTCTGTTCTATTCAACCTCTCATTTTCCCAAGGTCATCTGCCATCTGCTTGGAAATCTGCTAACATCACTGCCCTGCATAAAAAAGGTGCAAAAACAGATCCCTGTAACTATAGACCAATCAGCCTTCTCCCAATCATCAGCAAGGTTATGGAATCCATCATCGCTTCAGACATGAAATCCTTCCTCTTCTCCAATGGCTTGATTTCCAATCATCAATTTGGTTTCAGACCAGGTCACTCTACCCTAGATATGCTGCTACTGCTCTCCCATCAATGGATGGAGGTCCTCAATGCCAGACAGGAAATCCGAGCCGTATCCTTGGACATATCACGTGCTTTTGACACAGTCTGGCACCCTGCCCTACTCACCAAACTCTCTTCCCATGGTATTCAAGGCCATTTCCACTCATGGCTCGCAGACTTCCTCTCCTGTCGCAGTCAACGTGTGGCCCTAAATGGAGTTCTTTCATCCCCTCTTCCTGTGCAGGCTGGAGTTCCTCAAGGTAGCGTTCTGGGCCCTGTTCTTTTTCTGGTTTTCATCAATGATCTCTCGGACTCTCTGGAAAATCCTCTATTTCTCTTTGCCGATGACTCAACCCTCTGCCGTACCATCTGTCATCCCTCAGACCGGCAAGCAGCAGCTTCTTCGCTCACTGCAGATCTGGATAAAATCACAAACTGGTCCAACACGTGGAACATGTCTTTCAATCCAGACAAATCTCACACTCTCACTATGTCTCTTCGAAAGGACCGTTTACAAAACCCCCCCATCCACTTTCTCAACAATCCTCTGGAAGAAGTCTTTCTTTCAAGCTTCTGGGTCTCACTATCTGCCATGACCTTTCCTGGGAAAGTCACATTTCCAACCTTGCCTCAAAAGCCAGTCGCCGACTGGGAATCCTCCGTCGTGCAAAGTCCTTCCTCGGCCCTCTTGAGCTCCTGACCACTTACAAAGCTTTTGTCCGTAGCCTGATGGAGTACTGCTCTCCCCTCTGGGCTGGTGCTCCTGCCTCCCACCTTTCTCGACTTCACGCTGTCGAAACCAGGGCTTTTAAGATCATTGGCATCTCCCGCAATGAAGCTGAGTCTTTGGGCCTCTCACTCAATCACCGCAGGTTGGTCGGTGGTCTTTCTGTCTTCTACCGACTCATCTCCAGCCTTGCCCCCCCTGCTCTCCCTGGGATATGTCCCAACCACATTTCCACAGGGCGGTCAAGGTCCGCCAACAACCCGCTTCTGGTAAAACTACCAAAATCACGAATCACTGCTCATCTTCACTCTTTCATTCCTCTTTTTTCCCGCCTTTGGAATAAACTTCCTCACTCTATTCTTTCCCATTCTTCCCTTCAGGCTTTCAAAACAGCTGTTCACCACCACCTCTTATCTTCCCCCATCCAAATCCTCGATCTTTTCTACCCCCGATAATCCACCCAAGCCCACTTCCTTCAATTCTCCTGCTTTCCTTCCTGAAAGTCCCTTTAATGTCCATCTTCCCCTCGCCATGTTCCCCGTCCCATCCCCATCCCTCTCCCTTCCACAGTTCACCTGTGTCTGTTCCCCAATGTTTTGTCCCTTCCACTCCCGCCCCTCTTGTCTCATGCCTCCTTGCTGTGAGTTGTGTGTTATCTCTCATACGAGCCTCGACCAAGGTATACAAAAAAAAAAAAAAAAAAAAAAAAAAACCTCACCCATGAAACTCACTCATTCACCCAAATTCACTAATTTAACCAACCAGGGCATGAGAAAATGTGTCCAAACCGCGCCAAACCGTCAAATCTCGCGCAATCACGCGTGATTTGGAACGAGATGAAAACAGACAAAATGGCCGCCGCAGAATTACCGGTGATTTCTACGGATTTCTGCAGACAAAAACAGTAGTTCTAGTTGAGAGAACTAGTAGAGAAGCTAGTACAAATTGTGCAAAATAACAGGAATCACCGGTGATTCGCCAGCCGGGCAGGTA
Source organism: Eptatretus burgeri (assembly GCF_056783735.1). Taxonomy (NCBI): domain Eukaryota; kingdom Metazoa; phylum Chordata; class Myxini; order Myxiniformes; family Myxinidae; genus Eptatretus; species Eptatretus burgeri. The sequence goes on from NC_140974.1 coordinate 583,517, forward strand.
AGGCAGTATTGTGTACCCACCCAGCACAAAAGTTAGGCGCCATTGGCGACCGGGCGGCCATTAATTTGCACCCCTGAGAAACAATATCAGAATAAAAATGTGGTAGGGTGAGTGTTCATCAGACTGCATCGGTTCTCTGGGTGTTTTCTACATTCAGACAGCAAACAACACGACTAGACTGTGATCCAATGAAGTACAGGTATCTTCACACCCACCTCACGATGAAGGCAAAAAAAAAATGCCAGATGGTGAAGTGGGTGTAAAAATTATCAAAATCGCACTTTTTCTTTCCATCAAAATTTCCCAGGCTCAGGGACGAGCAGGAATACATCATGTGCAGAATGCATTGGGAGACATTGTTTTCCCAGCACATGAATTGTAAGAACATGAGGAATTATGGAACAAGTCAAGATGATTGATTTTGTATGATTGAAACCTTGAATCTAGAATATAGAATCAGTATAGAATAAAGTGTTACTTTTGTACTGTAATCAAATTGACTGTCAGTAAAATCTCTTTTGACAGTCTTTTGATCTCCATAGTGATGTAGATGATATACAAGCAAGATAAAATGGTATCTTACTAAATCTTATGTGCTATATCTCATTGAAATATATATATATATATATATATATATATATATATATATATATATATATATATATATATATATATACATATATACATATATACATATATATATATATATACATACATATCCAAATTAGTATTTCCAATGTTTAAATGAAACTGCTCTGCTGCTCAAGAGGACGACGCTTTGCTGCTGGTGCCTATTGTCTGGTGGTAATTAAATAACTCCTGAAAGGCAATTGCAACAGACACCTTGTTGTCCTTGTTGTCAGACGTCCAAGAACCAGGACAAAGACATGTAGCAAGCTCCACACTTAGCAAAATGAAAATGCTTTTGATTGGTGGAGCTGGTGCTTCTTGGTCACAAAGCCTCTGAATGTTTATCACAGCAACATTCTTGGGGCTTGAAGCTAAGCCTTTTGATCTGCGGGCTTGTAGCCAAACCTAGGTCAACTTACTCATGCAGAAAGCAAAAAACATCTTTCTTTTTATGCATTTTGTTATGTGGGCCTATATTTGTCAGGAATCAAGTTTAATTGGATGACAATTTTTCTTACTGTCACACTGATAGACAATAAATCTGGGAGCAGAGAATGGTTATGTAAATGAGAAAGGTTGGAAATTAATTATTCAACGTTAGCATTTGGTATTGTTTAAACTGTTTCGAGAAATTCCGTAATATTTTTTAACAATGTTGTCAAATTTTCTTGTTTCCAAATGAACATCCTGCAATCAGAGTGGTCCAGGAGCAATGTCAAGTTCTACAGCTCGACAAATCACACTGCTGGAATGTCAGGACCCCTCTCACCATGGGGAGTTCGCTGAGCTGGCAGTCCCGAGAAAGACTCCTGTGTAGCCCGCCCTGTGACTACAATGATAGACTTTGTTATATTAATTAACAGGAGTAATTAAACATGAATGTGAAGCCCAGCAACAACACACCAGTGTGCTTTGATCTGTGTTGTAGTGATGAACAAGTGATACGCATGATAATGTTTGCATGTGATATTAATCAGAAAAGTGATTTTCACACTTGTTTACAAGATTGGTTGTCAAATACATAAACATGGGGAAGAGTTGTAGTACAGCAGATAAGCTCTCATATTTTATTTAACAAATTGTGCATTTTATGAGAAAAGCATGAAATTTCTAGCATAGTTAGGTCATACCATAATGTTTATTTTCGGATGTGGAAGGAAGTCAGATTTGACCTCTGAGGGGACAGTGAGAGGTCAAATCCAAGATGGCCACCAGTCCACCGGGTCTAATGTTCAAACGTGCTTAATTTTGGAACCAAACAGTGTAGAAAAACATTTAAGGTGTCATTTCCAACTAAATTGTGAATGCCCATTCATTTGGTGATACTTTTGAGATCGCCAGAACCCAAGGACATGCATTTAGATCTAGGTCAATGTCAAATTAGTGGGGCAACTTAGCTAAATATAGCATAACAATTGTGCATTCTGTGAGAAAAGCACCAAATTTGACACACTAGTAGCCTATCATATTATGAACAGATTTGGATATTGGGCCATCTCAAATTTTTGATGGCAGTGGAAAATGGCTGCCACAGCCATCAGCGGCTGAATTTGAGATGGCGCAATATCCAAATCTGTTCATATGATAGGCTACTTGTGTGCCAAATTTGGTGCTTTCCTCACAAAATGCACAACTGTTATGCTAAGTTGCCCCACTAAATTACGTTAAAAACTTTTGGACATTCTTTTACTTATACATTTATTTTAGCTTGGACACTGGATTAGACCTATACAATAACAGTGAAACTTTGCTTCCATTTTGACACTATTAGCACTACATATCCACATATTTCTACCAAATTTCATAACAACTTCCTTTGAAATATCATTTCTATCCGGCAAACTAGTACGGATCAATGTAGCTCACAATAACTATCAATCTTCCCACTCATACTAATTTTCGAATTCTCACTATCCACAATTTCCGAATATCCTATTGGTAATGATCAAAGTCTAACAGTATCCAGAACAGAAGCACAGTGCAGTGCACTTGAGTGTAGCTTTGGCACACTTGCAGCATCCAGTGCACCCTTTCTTGCAGCGACAGCAGATCAATTCATGGCATGATTTTAATGCTTCAGGAAGAGTGGTTCAAAGCGGCTGCCACCCAGTTGTTTCCCTTGTCCAGCCCCAGTCAGATGGCTCTGGCATCTCTGGATCCAGGAGCAATGCCTGGTTCGAACAGTTGGCCTGGTAGCAAGTGTACTTGATGTGCTGCTTGAGTGCTGCCTGGGTTGAAGGAATGTTCTATAGAGTTCTAGACTTCTGTGTGAAGAGCTGTTTCCTGGCATCATTCACTTCCGTACTCTCACTGGTTCGGTCGTACGTCGGCACCACAAATCGCTCTAGCAGTAACATTGATCCTTCACTGACGTCACTTGGCATGCATATGAGTTCATTGAAAACATCATTCACCTCTGGGAAAGACTTCCAAGTTTCCCAGGCAGTCTTCTTTCCTCTGCCAGCGAATGCAGATACAGTGTCACACCCGGTGAAAGTGTGAAGGACTGGGAGAGTCAGACACTGTGTTGGATTCATTGTGGCAACCATTTCGTGAACAGCTATGTACCGAAAGCTTGACCCGACACCAAAGGCAACCCACAGCTCATCAGGAGCTGTCTTTTTTTGTATACCTTGTCGAGGCTCGTATGAGAGCAAACACACAACGCACATCAAGGGGGGCATGAGACAGGAGGGGAGGGAGTGGGAAGGACAAAATAGTGGGGAAGAGACATTTGGAGATCTGTGAAAGGGAGAGGGATGGGACGGGGAACATGGGGAATAGAAGATGGACATTACAGGGACTTTCAGGAAGGAAAGCAGGGAATTTGAAGGAGGTGGGCTTGGGTGGATTATCGGGAATAGAAAAGATCGAGGATTTGGATGGGGGATGATAAGAGGTGGTGGTGAACAGCTGTTTTGAAGGCCTGGAGGGAAGAATGGGAATGAAGAGTGAGGGAGTTTATTCCAAAGGTGGGAAAAAAGAGGAATGAAAGAGTGAAGGTGAGCAGAGATTCATGATTTTGGTAGTTTTACCAGAAGGGGGTTGTTGGCGGACCTTGAGCGCCCAGCGGAAATGTGGTGGGGAAAATCACAGAGAGCAGGGGGGTGGGGGGGCAAGGCTGGAGAGGAGACGGTAGAAGACAGAAAGACCACCTACCAACCTGTGGTGATGGAGTGAGAGGCCCAAAGACTCAGCCTCATAGCGGGAGATGCCAATGATCTGAAATGCCTTGGTTTCGACAGCGTGAAGCCGAGAAAGGTGGGAGGCAGGAGCACCAGCCCAGAGGGGAGAGCAGTACTCAATCAGGCTGCGGCCAACAGCTTTGTAAGTGGTCAGGAGCTCAGGTGGGCCGAGGAAGGACCTTGCATGGTGGAGGATTCCCAGTTGGCAACTGGCTTTGGAGGCGAGGTTTGAAATGTGGCTTTCCCAGGAAAGGTCATGGCAGATAGTGAGACCCAGAAGCTGGAATGAAAGCACTTCTTCCACAGGATTGTTCAGAAAGTGGATGGGGGGGGGGGTTCTAAATGGTCCTTTCGGAGAGACATAGTGAGAGTGTGAGATTTGTCCGGATTGAAAGACATGTTCCAGGTGTTGGACCAGTTTGTGATTTTATCCAGATCAGCAGTGAGCGAAGAAGCTGTTGCTTGCCGGTCTGAGGGATGACTGATGGTACGGCAGAGGATTGAGTCGTCAGCAAAGAGATATAGAGTGTTCTCCAGAGAGTAGGAGAGATCATTGATGAAAACCAGAAAAAGAACAGGGCCCAGAACGCTACCTTGAAGAACTCCAGCCTGGACAGGAAGGGGGATGAAATTTAGGGCCACACGTTGAATGCGACAGGAGAGGAAGTCTGCGAGCCATGAGTGGAGATGGCCTTGGATACCACAGGAAGAGAGTTTGGTGAGCAGGGCAGGGTGCCAGACTGTGTCAAAAGCACGTGATATATCCAGGGATATGGCTCGGATTTCCTGTCTGGCATTGAGTGCTTCCATCCATTGTTGGGAGAGCAGAAGCAGCATATCCAGGGTAGAGTGACCTGGTCTGAAACCAAATTGATGATGAGAAATCAACCCATTGGAGAAGAGGAAGGATTTGATGGCTGAAGCAATGATGGATTCCATAACCTTGCTGATGATTGGGAGAAGGCTGGTTGGTCTGTTGTTGCAGGGATCTGTTTTTGCACCTTTTTTATGCAGGGCAGTGATGTTTGCTGATTTCCAGGCAGATGGCCTTGAGAAAATGAGAGGGTGAATAGAACAGAGAGAGAGTGAGCAAGAGCAGAAGAGCAGGCTTTGAGGACACGTGGGCTGATGCCGTCTGGACCGGTTGCAGAATCTGAGTCGAGGTTTGACAGCAAGCTCTCCACCTTGTCAGGAGAAAAGGACACAGAGTCCAGGGACAGTTGGGTGTGACTGGGTAAGGTGGGTAGAGAAAGTGATGGGTTTTGGATACAAGATTTAGCTGCAAACACCGAGTTTAGGCATTCAGCTTTTTCATATGCGGTATCAGCAGTGCTGCCATTTGAAGTAAGGGAGGGGATGGAGGGGGAACATACACCAGAAACAGATTTGATTAAACGCCACCAGGATTTTGAAGAGGGAGAGAGGTTTGAGAGTTCAGACTTGAGATGAGAAAGATGTTTTCTGGCTCTCCTGAGTGTAGACAAACACTTGTTCCGAGCTTTATGGAAGGAACTGAGATTGCCCTCAGTTGGGTTTGCTTTCCATGAGGCAAAGGCAAGTTGTTTCAGGACAACTGCCACACCACAAGCTTCAGTGAACCAAGGGCGGGAGGAAGGGTAGGATAACTGAAGACGAGAGGGGATAAATCTGTGCATGAGGGAGAGCAAGTTTCTTTGAAAGAATTCCCAGGAAGAGTTGATGTTGGAGAAAGTAGAGATAGGAGACCAGTCTATAGGTTTGAGGGCTGCTTGGAGACCCTGCCAGTCGGCTTGAGTGAAATGCCAGATTCGACGGCGGTGAGGTGGTTCTGTGATAATAGCCAGAGAGATGTCCACTTTGACAAGGACGTGGTCAGAAGAACCGATTGGAGCGAAGGAAGAGCAGCAGATATTGTCAGGGAAATTTGTCAAAATCAGATCCAGAAGAGATGGAGTACCATTGGTTGAGATCCGGGTAGGGAAGCTGACCGATTGAGTTCGTCCGAATGAGTCACAGAAAGCTTTTGCTGAGGTGCCATGACAGGTGAGAGAGGTACCCACACCTAGCCAACTGGCATGATGACAATTTAAGTCGCCACATATGAGGAAGAGAGAGTTTGGATGAGAAGATAGAAGTTGGTCCATGTTTTCAGATAGTGAGTTGTAGATGGAGTCATCACTGTTAGGTGGACGGTACAGTACACATATAAACATGAAGTGGGAGTTGAGGGGAAGCCGTAGCCAGAGGTATTCCTGGGGGTGTGGGGGAGTGAGAGCAGTGCATGGAGAGTGAGGAATAGAGTCTTTGATGAAGAGAGCAACACCTCCATCAGAACGAGGCTCAGGTCTGTCATACCGGAAGAGGGAGTAACCGGGGAGAGATACTTGGGAGTCAGACACGTCTTGGGGGAGGAAAGTTTCTGTTCGGCAGATTATGTCTGGTTTGTCAGTGGCAACCTTTATGGAAAGATCTGAAAGGTTTGAGTGAAGGCCCTGGATATTTGAGGTCCATAGTTTTCATGAAGAGGTAGGGGAGGAGTCTTTGGGTGCAGGGGGTGGGGAGGAGGGGATGACAAGGGACAAGGGGGGCCGGTAAGGAGTGTTGTTGAAAGAGTGTGGGGAATTGCAGAATAGCTGGGGGAGGGGGCCGAATGAGGAGGAGAAAAGGCTCTGTGGTGCTGGGGGAGAGGGGGGGACAAGAGAGGGGCAAGAAGGCAGTTGAGGATTTGAGGTGGTGGAGTGAAGAGATGGACGTGAGAGGGCAGTGGAAGGAGGCAGCTTTGTGGATGGGAGGGGGGAGTTTTTGAGAGAGGTGAGAGGGAGGCTTGGAGGGAGAAGAGTGGGATGGTTGCTTTGAGAGTGAGGGGTGAGAGGAGTGAGTTGGCACTGAAGTTGGAAAAAAGAATGGTTGATGGAAAGCGAACATTCATAGCAAACTGGGGTTTTAAAAAGTTTTAGGTCAGTTATGCGATTAAACACGTTTTTTGATGGATACAATAAAGGTGAATTCAGAGAATGGAGAGAAGAAACGCTGTAGCAGTTGGATTTTTTTGGCAAGGTATAGGAAAGGTCGAATTGAGAGCAGTCTGTTTAAATAGCAGAAGAGTAGTGCATTCTAATACAGTAAAGAGTACCACACATGTGAAAGAGGAACATGAAGCATTATAAGAGATAGTTTTTGTTATTATTTTTAATGTTTGAGAGAGTTTTCAACAGATTATGTCATGGAAGTGTTGTAGAAAAAAAAAAATCGAGGAAGAAGAGGAAGAAGAAGAGGAGATGAAGAAGAAGAAGAATCAGTGAAAGGTAGCGGGTTTTTTTAAGATAAAGAGTGATTAGTTGGGATGGGGGACGTTAAGAAAGTGGGAAAGATAGAAATTGAAGATAATGGGGAGAAAAAACAAATAAACACGATCGTCTTGCTGAATGAAGCCACAGCCAGTACCACCACATCAGTATCAATGGTATGTTTGGTCACATTCTTACACCCCTTTTGCACAGCATCTGCTACATGCAGAAGTAGACGAGTGTCGGCCTCCTCTTGCGAACTGGGGCAAGGCGGGCCAAGTATGACTCAGCAGGAGAGCAGAGGACTCCACTTCCATATGTTGCATACAGTTCCTTGCCCTCTGCAAGAGGAAGATGAACAGCTTCACGTGACAGGAAAGCAAACAATTCAGTTTTGTTCTCATTGCATCGAAGGAAGTCCTTCCATTTCTTTGGCATCATAGTAGAAGGAGCCACCCTTTTCCTGGCACCCTTTCCCCTCTTCTGTCTGGTTGAGGCTTTTAGGCTGGCAGGTAGGTACACATCCCAGACAAGGTTGATGTGGCTGCTTTTCTCAAGTTGAGCAGAGATGTATGGTGCAAACACTCTTTCTCCATACTCTTGAAATGTTCTTGATGTTCCAGGATTTAGCATTTGAACCACAGCTGCACCATCGAGAATTGTTGCATCAGCCACAGGCGCACTATTGTTTTCGAGCAGATCTGATTCCAGGCAGCGAAGTAGATCTGCTTTAACCCCAATCCACATTTTTCCTCCAGTTGACAGAGCTGGTGGGGCTGCATGGTTTTCATGGAAGAAGAAATTGTCCATGTTTTCATCTCGTGTTTGACAGATGTACAGCCTCGAAAAGAGACCACAGGCACTCTTCAGTGCTGCCAGCTTTGCCTTCTGTTTTGACTTAATCTTGATTATTTTCAGATATCAGCATACTTGGGAAACTTCAGTCTTGACCTTGACCTCAATGTATGACCTCTTCTGGCAACCTGTAAATGAACATCAAATATATGGGCATCTGAAGATTCGTTTAAAATGACATCTCCTACATGAGACACCACTGGGGGTTAATTTACAAATTTCAACTGATTGCTTATTTTTGGTCAATTTTTACCTTGACCTTGATCTAAATGCATTTCCTTTAATGCTGGCGATCTCAAACATATCATCAAATGAATGGGCATCCCCAATTTAGTTGGAAATGACACCTTAAATGTTTTTCTACACTGTTTCATTCCAAAAAGCACATTTGAACATTAGACCAGGTGGGCTGGCGCCATCTTGGATTTGACCTGTCACGGTCCTCAGAGGTCAAATCTGACTTCCCTCCACATCTGAAAATAAACCTTATGGCATTCACTAACTATGTCAGAAAATTCATGGTTTTCTCATAAAACGCACAATTATTGTGCTTATCCGCTGTACTATTGGTAACTAGTGGAGGTTGTGTACACAGTGACTGAGTAAATTACTTTCAGACTCAGCTCATCAAAAATTATGGTATTCTCAATTGCAATGCATTATGGTATTCGAACCTTCAGGTTTCTTTTGGTCATAATTAATGGGTTAATTATGGACTAGGTTTCTTTGGTCTTTGAGTTGTATTGAGAGGTTTTTCTTTGTGATGATCTTATTTTGCTTATCTTGTCAACAGGTTAAGTTTGTTTTGAAATTATTTGAATTTGGATTCGTTATCAGTTGAAGGTTTATGAAAGAATTTTTATACAACCTCGTTTGTGCTTGATCAATTTTGGAAGCCCGTTAGTCATCCGACGTTCAGTTTAATATCAAATTTTGTTTTGGAATCACAAATTGAGAAACATTTATCATATCTTCTTCTTCTTCTTTCGGCTGCTCCCGTTAGGGGTCGCCACAGCGGATCATCCGTACGATCCGCATAGTGATTTGGCACAGGTTTTACGCTGGATGCCCTTCCTGACGCAACCCTGGTCGCCTCTTACGACACAGGGATATGGTACACCTATTTTAACCGGGGTATACACCGGCCCAGTATACTGGTACTCATTTCGCCGACCTCGGAAGGATGACAGGCTGAGTCAACCCCCTGGTGTATTAATTCAGTGGCCCAACGGGGCTTGAACTCAGGACCTTTTGGATCCCAAGCCGCTGCCCTAACCACTGCGCCAACACCAGGCTCAGAAACATTTATCATATAAATCTCTTAGTCCTAATTTAAATGTATTGGGGTCATCAAGTCACAGAGTATTCTCCCAATTTGTTTTTCTTCTAACTACTTCCTGAATGGATCAAAATTTGCGGAGTAATTACAGCCCGCACCATTAAAACCAGGAACTTTCATTCCTCTTTTTCCCCACCTTTGGAATAAACTCCCTCACTCTATTCAATCCCATTCTTCCCTCCAGGCCTTAAAAACAGCTGTTCACCACCACCTCTTATCATTCCCCATCCAGATCCTCAATCTTTTCTACCCCCAATAATCCACCCAAGCCCACCTCCTTCAAATTCCCTGCTTTCCTTCCTGAAAGTCCTGTAATGTCCATCTTCTATTCCCCATGTTCCCCGTCCCATCCCTCTTCCTTCCACAGATCTCCTAATGTCTTTGTTCCCCACTGTTTTTTTTTTTTTTTTTTTTTTTTTGTATACCTTGGTCGAGGCTCGTATGAGAGCTAACACACAACTCACAGCAAGGAGGCATGAGACAAGAGGGGCGGGAGTGGAAGGGACAAAACATTGGGGAACAGACACAGGTGAACTGTGGAAGGGAGAGGGATGGGGATGGGACGGGGAACATGGCGAGGGGAAGATGGACATTAAAGGGACTTTCAGGAAGGAAAGCAGGAGAATTGAAGGAAGTGGGCTTGGGTGGATTATCGGGGGTAGAAAAGATCGAGGATTTGGATGGGGGAAGATAAGAGGTGGTGGTGAACAGCTGTTTTGAAAGCCTGAAGGGAAGAATGGGAAAGAATAGAGTGAGGAAGTTTATTCCAAAGGCGGGAAAAAAGAGGAATGAAAGAGTGAAGATGAGCAGTGATTCGTGTGTTTGGTAGTTTTACCAGAAGGGGGTTGTTGGCGGACCTTGAGCGCCCTGTGGAAATGTGGTTGGGACAAATCGCAGAGAGAGCAGGGGGGCAAGGCTGGAGAGGAGTCGGTAGAAGACAGAAAGACCACCGACCAACCTGCGGTGATTGAGTGAGAGGCCCAAAGACTCAGCTTCATTGCGGGAGATGCCAATGATCTTAAAAGCCCTGGTTTCGACAGCGTGAAGTCGAGAAAGGTGGGAGGCAGGAGCACCAGCCCAGAGGGGAGAGCAGTACTCCATCAGGCTACGGACAAAAGCTTTGTAAGTGGTCAGGAGCTCAAGAGGGCCGAGGAAGGACTTTGCACGACGGAGGATTCCCAGTCGGCGACTGGCTTTTGAGGCAAGGTTGGAAATGTGACTTTCCCAGGAAAGGTCATGGCAGATAGTGAGACCCAGAAGCTTGAAAGAAAAGACTTCTTCCAGAGGATTGTTGAGAAAGTGGATGGGGGGGTTTTGTAAACGGTCCTTTCGAAGAGACATAGTGAGAGTGTGAGATTTGTCTGGATTGAAAGACATGTTCCACGTGTTGGACCAGTTTGTGATTTTATCCAGATCTGCAGTGAGCGAAGAAGCTGCTGCTTGCCGGTCTGAGGGATGACAGATGGTACGGCAGAGGGTTGAGTCATCGGCAAAGAGAAATAGAGGATTTTCCAGAGAGTCCGAGAGATCATTGATGAAAACCAGAAAAAGAACAGGGCCCAGAACGCTACCTTGAGGAACTCCAGCCTGCACAGGAAGAGGGGATGAAAGAACTCCATTTAGGGCCACACGTTGACTGCGACAGGAGAGGAAGTCTGCGAGCCATGAGTGGAGATGGCCTTGAATACCATGGGCAGAGAGTTTGGTGAGTAGGGCAGGGTGCCAGACTGTGTCAAAAGCACGTGATATGTCCAGGGATACGGCTCGGATTTCCTGTCTGGCATTGAGGACCTCCATCCATTGATGGGAGAGCAGTAGCAGCATATCTAGGGTAGAGTGACCTGGTCTGAAACCAAATTGATGATTGGAAATCAAGCCATTGGAGAAGAGGAAGGATTTCATGTCTGAAGCGATGATGGATTCCATAACCTTGCTGATGATTGGGAGAAGGCTGATTGGTCTGTAGTTACAGGGATCTGTTTTTGCACCTTTTTTATGCAGGGCAGTGATGTTAGCAGATTTCCAAGCAGATGGCAGATGACCTTGGGAAAATGAGAGGGTGAATAGAACAGAGAGAGGGTGAGCAAGAGCAGAAGAGCAGGCTTTGAGGACACGTGGGCTGATGCCGTCTGGACCGGTTGCAGAATCTGACTCGAGGTTTGAAAGCAAGCTCTCCACCTTGTCAGGAGAAAAGGATACAGAGTCCAGGGACAGTTGGGTGCGACTGGGTAAAGTGTGGGTAGAGATAGTGATGGGTTTGGGACACAAGATTTAGCTGCAAAACACCGAGTTTAGACATTCAGCTTTATCACGTGTGGAATCAGCAGTGCGGCCATTTGAGGTAAGGGAGGGGATGGAGGGAGAACATACACCAGAAACAGATTTGATTAAACGCCACCAGGATTTTGAGGAGGGAGAGAGGTTTGAGAGTTCAGACTTGAGATGAGAAAGATGTTGTTTTCTGGCTCTCCTGAGGGTAGCTACACACTTGTTCCGAGCTTTGTGGAAAGAACTGAGATTGCCCTCAGTTGGGTTTGCTTTCCATGAGGCAAAGGCAAGTTGTTTCAGGACAACTGCCTCGCCACAAGCTTCAGTAAACCAAGGGCGGGAGGAAGGGTAAGACAACTGAACACGAGAGGGGATAAATCTGTGGTATGAGGGAGAGCAAGTTTCTTTGAAAGAATTCCCAGGATGAGTTGATGTTTGAGAAAGTAGTGATAGGAGACCAGTCTGTAAGTTTGATGGCTGCTCGGAGACCCTGCCAGTCGGCTTGAGTGAAATGCCAGACTCGACGGCGGTGAGGTGGTTCTCTGATAACAGCCAGAGAGATGTCCACTTTAATAAGGACGTGGTCAGAAGAACCAATTGGAGCGAAGGAAGAGCAGCAGATATTGTCAGGGAAATTTGTCAAAATCAGATCCAGAAGAGATGGAGTACCATTGGTTGAGATCCGGGTCGGGAAGTTGACCGATTGAGTCAGTCCCAATGAGTCACAGAAAGCTTTTGCTGATGTCCCATGGCAGGTGAGAGAGGTACCCACACCTAGCCAACTGGCGTGATGACAATTGAAGTCGCCACATAAGAGGAAGAGAGAGTTTGGATGAGAAGATAGAAGATGGTCCATGTTTTCGGAGAGTGAGGTGTAGATGGAGTCATCACTGTTCGGTGGACGGTACAGTACACATATAAACATGAGGTGGGAGTGGAGGGGAAGCCGAAGCCAGAGGTATTCCTGGGGGTGTGGGGGAGTGAGAGCAGTGCAGGGAGAGTGAGGAATAGAGTCTTTGATGAAGAGAGCAACACCTCCACCAGGACGAGGCTCAGGTCTATCATACCGTAAGAGGGAGTAACCAGGGAGAGATACTTGGGAGTCAGACACGTCTTGGGAGAGGAAAGTTTCTGTTAGGCAGATAATGTCTGGTTTGTCAGTGGAAACCTGCATGGAAAAATCTGAAAGGTTTGAGCGAAGGCCCCGGATATTTGAGGTCCACACTTTTAATGAAGAGGTAGGGGAGGAGGCTTTTGGTGCAGGAGGTGGAGGGGGCGGGGGAGGGTCGGACGAGGGACGAGGTGGGGAGGTAAGGAGGGTTGCTGAAGGAGTGTGGGGTATTGCAGAATAGCGAGGGGAGGGGGCCGAATGAGGAGGAGAAAAGGCTCTGTGGTGCTGTGAGAGAGGGGGACAAGAGACAAGGAAGATGGCAGTTGAGGATTTGAGGAGGTGGAGTGAAGAGATGGAGGTGAGAGGGCAGTGGAGGGAGGCAGGTTGGTGGATGAGAGGGGGGCAACTTGGAGAAGGAAGAGTGAGGGGGCTGAAAGGTGGGAGAAAGGTGAGGGGGAATTTTTGAGAGAGGTGAGAGGGAGGCTTGGAGGGAGAAGAGTGGGATGGTTGCTTTGAGAGTGAGAGTGAGGGGTGAGGGGGTGAGTTGGCACTGAAGTTGGAAAAAAAGAATGGTTGATGGAAAGCGAGCATCCATGGCAAACTGTGGTTTTTAAAAGTTTTAGGTCAGAGATGCGATTTAACACAATTCTTGATGGATGCAATGAAGGCGAATTCAGAGAATGGAGAGAAGAAGCGCTGTAATAGTTGGATTTTTTAGGCAAGGAATGAAGGAGAGGTCGAAATGAGAGCAGTCTGTTAAAATAGCAGAAGAGTAGTGCATTGTGAAACAGTAAAGAGTACCACATGTGTGAGAGAGGAAGATGAAGCATTATAAGATCGTTTTTGTTGTTAAAATTAATGTATGAGAGAGTTCAACAGATTAGGTCATGGAAGTGTAAAAAAAAAAAAAAAATCGAGGAAGACGAGGAGGAAGTTAAGAGGAAGAAGAAGTAGCAGAATCGGGAGAAGGTTGTTGTTGTTGTTGTTGGGTTTTTTTTTTTTTTTTTTTTTTGAGATAAGAAAGAGATTAGTTGGGAGAATGGGGGATATTTGGAAAGTGGGGAGGATGAAAATTGAAGGTAATGGGGAGGATAGAAATTGAAGGTAATGGGGAGAAAAAACAAACAAACAAAAAAAAAAAACGATCGAACACCAAGTGGAACCGGTAGGCCTCAAGCCTAGGACTCGGCCTCAAGCACCAGGTGAGAACGTCGACATAAATACTCACAAAATAGCACGATTTTTGAAACAAAACCGAACTAGGAACACACATTAACATGTAGGTGAGAAAATTAAACAGTTAAAACGGGACAAATAACAACCGGAACTTAACTTTGAGAATGTCAGCAGGGAGCCCCGAAGGAGACCTCTTGCCGCTCAAAACCGGAACCGGAAGTTTTGGCCTTCCCACTCCCGCTCCTCTTGTCTCATGCCCCCCTTGCTGTGAGTTGTGTGTTAGCTCTCACGAGCCTCGATAAGGTATACAAAAAAAATTTAGAACACATGTAAATAATTATCAGTTATATCACAGTTAGGTACACTGCTAGTTATTGGTGACTTGTATTGATTGATTGATGTATTGTCAATCACTGTACCTATGGACAATGTGACATGGATTGATCTATCATCCCAAGCCCACCACTCTAGCACAGATTGGTCAATATTATATAGTAGGAATCATAAGCTTACTGAAAGTGAAAATCAATATATGAAGAAAATCAGCATGGTATTTATATTAATAATAATGCAGAAATACAAAGGATAGCAAGACCAAACAGCAATTATGAAATCAATTTATGGTATTAGGAATTGTATCATGTATTGTAATTGTATTGCTCTCACTGATTAGTAGCTGGTACTGGCCTTACTGTAATTTAAGTAAAATGCTTCAATATTTTGTGGAAAGACAAACAAAAGATAAAACAGAATCATGCCTAGCGCAGAAGGCATTAGAGAAATGAATGTGAACTAGATCAGTGCAAGAATTATATAATTGAAAATCGTGTAACGACACGATTAAAATAATACCCATTCTTTTTGTGTACTGATCAATTGGACAGGTTTGTGATTTTTGATTAAGTGGTACTTCGTGTATGTTTACATACCCATTTCCCATTTCAAAATTTGCAACGAAGTAAGCGGGGTATTTCTAACACTGACTTGGCCTTATGACCATCTTTCCTCAGTACGGAAGTGCTAAGTTAGCTGAAAAATAAATAAAAAATGGCAATTGCTCTGGAACTGCTTGTGAATGAAACTGTGGATTGTTTAGCAGACATGAATGTTAACATGATTGCAATGTTAAAATGGTAACTATGCAAAATTGAATCGTTTTGGATTTGGTACTTGCTTCAAAAGGGGGGAGCCTGTCCTCTTGTTGGATTTAAATGTTGTATTTATAGCTCAGACAAATTAAAATACACTGAATAAGAAGAAGAAGAAGCTGTGCTGAACATTATAATGTGGATGCATTCAAGATATTAAGTAGAGGATCAAGTATAATGTATCTCTGAATACTAGAAGTGACATTTATCTATTCCACGGACCCCATGTTATGTCGGCAAAAAGATTTTGTCCACTCGCTTTGCTTATTTGTGCAAAGAAGAGGAACACCAACTTGTCTCATGATCACGGCTGGTAATGAAGAAGATTCTACAACAGCCTCAGCGGCTCTGCCTCAGACTCTGCAACCTCCAATTGGAGAGCTGAACACTGAACAGGCTCCTCCCACCTAGACCATTGGGAGGTGACGATGATGCATCAGTAGAGAACGTCCAATCAGAATTGACTTTGTTGATAGGTGTCTATGAGACTGTTCTTCAACATGTGTGTGTATATATATATATATATATATATATATATATATATATATATATATATATATATATATATATATATATATATATATATATATATATATATATATATATATATATATCCAAATTAGTATTTCCAATGTTTAAATGAAACTGCTCTGCTGCTCAAGAGAGGACGCTTTGCTGCTGGCACCTATTATCTGGTGGTAATTAAATAACTCCTGAAAGGCTATTGCAACAGACGCCTTGTTGTCCAAGGACAATTACATGACAGCATAAAACGGAATGTCGTATTTTGAGAACCTGGTTACTCAATGATGAATGGAAGGTATGATCAAAGTAATAGGCTTGTGTCTCCATTCACTCGGCCTCTTCATATTTTGTCTTAACTTTGTTAAGACACCCTCTCCTTTTCACGGCCGACCTCGTATTCCCATACTGGAAATCATGACCTGAGGGTGTCTATCCCCAATTCCCTCCCAAAGTGGCTATGTCTGCAGTTCCCTTTCTCACGCTTGTCCCCCCTCCCCCCCCCCCAATTCATCCTTGCCAGATGTTTAGCTCTCCCATGTCTTTTGCTGTACAAAATAGTATAAAGGCAATTGCTCTGTGCATTTTGAGCAGAAAAGGATAGTGTTTGTTATTGCTTGTCTTGTTATCCTTTTTCCCATGTGCATGCTTGTTATTTGTATTTGATGTGTGCTGTTAATAAATGGTTTCAGATCCTGAAAGAGAAGAACTGAATTTCTTCCACACATCCATAGGCAAAAGGCACTATATAAAAAAAATTCTTATTATTATCTGAGCATCAACAATCCCAGTGATATAAAGTAGATAAAGCAATTGACTGAATCAATGTGATGTTCGTTGAGCATAGGCATGATGAGATAAATGGCCTCCTCCTATATCCAAATTCGATGAATTGGAAGTACAGGGTGGACAATAAATACCTGACGCATTTTAAACTTGTGAAAAGTTCTAAAAAAATGTTAATGTTTATATTCTTTTCATTTTAGATCATGAAGGACCCTTGCAAGATTTACTAAGATGGTGGAGTGGACAAATATCGAGAGAACAAGGATCCTGGAACTGTACTTTAAGTGTGGTTCAATCAATCAGGCTCAAAGAGACTTTGAAAGAATTTACAATGTCAACTAATGTACTTCCAGGAACATAAAACTCTCATTTGACAAAATACTTGTGAAACCGCAAGTGCACGATTTGTAAGAGATGTGAAACCGCAAGTGCACGCCTCCTCCAGGACGAACTACAAGTGTTCATACACCTGACATGCATGAGGTTGAACAGCCTAGTCCTCGCCGTTTGACAATAAAACTGTCACAGGCATCTACATACATATTTGAGACGTGTGTGTGTGTGTGTGTGTGTGTGTGTGTGTGTGTGTGTGTGTGTGTGTGTGTGTGTGTGTGTGTGTGTGTGTGTGTGTGTGTGTGTGTGTGTGTGTGTGTGTGTGTGTGTGTGTGTGTGTATTCTGATTTGCCGGCCACACCTTTTGACTCACGAGGATCAAACTTGCCATGAAACCTGTTCATTCCCTTCTAGTGGGGCAGATAACAGCAGCTTTTGAGAGGAATCATGCAAATGATAATACAAGCATCAAATTTGGCACATTTGTTCTCCAGGGGATTCCAATCAAATCTGCCTGATTGACCATTTGAAAATCCAAATTTTGAAAAATTCAAAAAAAAAAAAATTCAAAAAACTCAAGATCACGAATCAATGTTGGATGCTGGCTGAGATTGGTGAATGTTTCAGAAACATCATCAAAGACGTTCCAAGTCTGCCATGCAGTTTTCTTCCCTTTACCGTGGAAGGCAGACATGACGTCACATCCATTGAACGCATGGAAGTATGGGATCCCTCCAGATTTCTCAGGCTCTATTGCAGAAACTACCTCATGGACTGGAATCCATCACGCCTTGGCTCCTTGGCCAAAGGCAATCCACATGTTCTCAAGACCTAGTTTCTGAAAGGATGGCAGTGCAGATATTGCTATGACTAGTACATCCGTGTCATTAGCCTTATGATAATGGACTTGCTACCATCCGTCGTTGCATCCCTGGCGTGTACAAATATTCGAGTGTCAGCTTCTTCATGACAACATGGAGACACAGCATCCAGTGACTTCCTTGTGTTGCTAATGGCATCTTCTCCTTTTGTGACAATGACTGTGCTTGTCGTCTGTGCTTCACACATCTTTTCTGCAAGGAAGTGAAACAGCTCAGTCTTGTTGCCGTCATCTCGAAGAAAGGTTCTCCAGTTACTTGGGGTCTTACTGGTCCCTGTCACTCTTCTTCCGACTCCTTGCCCCCTTTTCGACCTTACCTCGGACTTCAGACTTGACTTCTTGTACACATCAAACACTACGTCCACCCTCTCGTACCTGGCACCATAGGATTCCACCTTTGGGATGATGTCTTCTTTTGCATAGTCATCAAATATCTTTGAAGTGCGTGGAGGTAGGGCATTGATAAGTGCTAAGCCATCAATGATGACTGCATCTCCCCTTGGTTCTCTGTCTGAGATGTTCAGTTGCGCTTCAAGAATTTCAGCCAGCTGTGACTTCAAATTTTTTTTTTCTCAAATTTTCAAAATTTGGGCTTTCAAATGGCCAATCGGGCAGATTTGATCAGAAAGGCCTGCAGAACAGAAATGCCAAATTTGATGCTTGCATCATAATTTGCACGATTTTTCTACTATCTACTACACTATTCAGGAGGTTTTGCACTATAAACCACCCCCTCCCCCGACCTTCCCCTTCCCCAACCCCTCCTCACCCACCCCAACCACCACCATGTGTTTGCTTCCATTTACCAGGTGCACCCTTTCATAGATGGAGCTCACTCACACTTGGCATAAAGAGTGCCCACTCCCCCAGGAAAACTCTTGCCATAACCCCCACCCCATTACCTCCTGACTGTGTGTGTTTTTTTTTTACCAGTCACATCCTTTGACACATTAGTCAGGTTCACTATGTTTTTTCGTTCAAAATTTTTGGAGATTAGCAAAACTACACATTTTTGGAATCGTCAGAGCATGGGGAATCCAAAATTTAATGTTGGCATTTGCGTAGACACCTGCATGGCTGCCATTTTGGATTTTAAAAATGCCCGCCATAAAATACATAATTTGCACTATCTCGGCTTCTCGTCAACCGAGAAATATAATTAAATAGGCTAATCCTATGTTTTCTGGGTCAAGAAAACCACTGGTGGCATCATTAGACTTGCTTCACTTTTAGGAGTTTTTATCTCTCCAGAGGTCGGTGATACCAGGGGCATAGAAACGCCACCGAGTGATACAAAAAAATATTCTGCTCACATCTTCCGACCTATAAACTCTTCATTCAATATGCCTATTCCATGTTTCCAGAGACAAGGAATCCACTTGTAGTGTATTAGCTAGACTCCTAATTATTCAAACACGTGATTCATTTTCAGGAAATATGTATCATGGCAGCAGTTCTGTTCATCTGACTAACACTGGATGTTGTTTTATACTTTCAGGGCATGATGATGGAATAAAGCCTTGATGACAACAACTCCGAGGAGCCTGTCGACTGGAAACTATGCATCTTCTTTCAGGAGTCGAACACTAGTAAAGGGGCAGTTGTTCTGAATCCCAGGACCGAATCCTACCAGAAACTACTTCATATGGTGACAGAGAGAGCCTGCGAACATGATGGACAATTTTTTGCAATTCAAAGATGTCTCCAAGGATGTACCAAAGAAATGCTGCTCGACAAGGAAACAACATGGCATCGAAGCCGCCATTCTTCTGCCACAAACCAGACAGTTACAGCGAGCCAGAGACCGCTTCAAACATTCGATGTCCTCAGGACGGTATGCCGTAAAAAAACAAAAAAAACATGGCTGTAAAAGATCAAGCTCAGAAATGGAAGCCGATACACCAGGAACATAAATGCCATTCACAAGATCTGCGACAAAACCTTTGTCAAAAGTCCAGTACTTCTGTCAATCGGATAACGGTCAAGCTCTCTTCACAGTTAGAACCGGGAACTCTGGGAAGGCACTCAGGCAAGCAGTATAAATTTCCCAAGATCCAGTGTTGATGACAAGATTAAGCAATGCAATATCGTCATGTGATGCCATGCAATAGATGTCAGATATCACAAGCTGTGCTGGATACAACATGTGTTCCATGTCCTCAGGGATCATACCAGTGACAAAGCCAAATCCATGACGGCAGACCTGCCCCTGCAGATGTCATGCTTGATCAAGTTGATCGATCTTGTTGACATACAAACTCAAAATAAAGCATATCTCCCCATGGACGTCACAGCAAAAACATACATCTCCATGCTTGGGTGTAGTGAGGAGGCACAGAAGCACACCCCAACGCTGACAAAACAATGGCTGAAGGATAATATTCTTCAAGATTTACCAAGTGTAAAGTCCGTGAGGCAGAAAGACAGACGAAAGCCATCAGTTCTTTACTGCCCTGAAGCCTGTGAAGAAGATATGGTCCACACATCTATGATACAAGACCATGCGAGTGAAATGGACAATACAAATATGTTATATAAGACAGCTAAGCTAATACGCAGAAGTATTGCGAACCTCACTGATGAGAAGAAACAGTCAGACACAGTTACCATATCAGTGTTTTCCATCCATAGGGCTCACTTGGGCAGCCGCCTAAGTCAATTTCTGGCCGCCCAACTGCTTTAAAAAAAATGAAATAAAAAAAAGATTTAAAAATAAGATTTTTAATATTTATGGTGAAGATACATACATGCTAAATATAAGATATGTTGTAAGTGATAATTTTTTTTACAAAATTGAAAATGCCAAGATACTAATTTGTGTCTCTACTTGCATGCTCAGAATGCCCCAGAATGCACCTACGAGAATGTAAAATTGATAAATTTCCTGGGGGAGAACCCCCGGACCCCCCGACAGCTAAAGGGGGAGACCCCCCTCTCCCACTCCCCCACCCCCACGCACCCACTCATCGTGGCCGCAAAATTATACATGTTGGCAGTTTTACCCGTCATTTTAAAACCCAGGGAAAACCCTGCCATATTGAGCACGGCAGAAGACGTTTTACCAGAGTTGTTCAGCCTTATACCTTGGATTTTGGTCGGACCCGAAGAGGAGTTGCAAACAGAGATGAGGCGCAGGACAGTGGATCAAACAGCACTGACATTAAGCCAGAACATCATGTATGCTTTCAAAACCAAAAGGCTGGTGCAACACCGATGCAAGCAGGCAACAGACACATTCTGGACACAACATGCCCAAGAAAATCCATCAGGAACTACGAGTTTACTCTGACTCCCAGGGCATTGTTTGCCCCAGATAGATCCATCCTTCCATGTACTGACAAGTCGAAGCTCATGCACTGCCTGGAAAAGCTAGAAAAAAACCAATGAAACCCATCAGAATGCACAAGCACCAGCATCTGAGGAACATGTTTGTGAAGCAGAAACATCTTCAGCACCCTCTGAGAGTCCAAAAATTGCCATTGTGGATGGAATGGTGCTCGTCCAACAGATGGCAAAGAAACCTGGGACAATCAGCACAGTCAAAGATCTTGGCCAGCACTTAAATGACAGGCTCCTGGTGTTAACAGCAGCTTTCGACGAGGTTATTCTGGCCTTTGACACCAACAAAGCTGACTCGGTGAAGCAGAAAACAAGGGAGAAATGACAAGGCAAACATCCCATTCAGTACCAGATTGGTGACAACACAAACATTAAACACATACTCATGGAACACTTCCTATCTCACGAAAAGACGAAAGCCGATCTAACGGAATATCACACAAGCAGTACTCAAGAATAATGCAAAAGTTAGTCATCACATCAGCATCAGGCCGCACAAGAAGCAACCGCGACATGCAGTTTGAAGATAACAATGAGGAGGCTGATACATTGATGATCTGCTTCGCAGCACCTGCATCACATCACAGCAGCTGCTTTGCAGCAGCTAACAGCTTGGTTTTTAATAAGGCTCACTTGGCTGTGCATGGATGGGTTCGAGGGAAGAGAAGTAGCAGCTGAAATGTGAATCCTATCAAGGTTCCTCATGAGGAGTTCCTTTTTGCATTTTGCTTGTTTAGGTTCTTTCTCATTATGCCAATGCAGGATTGTACCTATTTGGTCTTCCATTTGATTTGTTTTGAATTTATTTTCATCCCATTCTGAATTCAATTGAATAATATTCAATTCTCTTGCTCACCCTCTCTCTGTTCTATTCACCCTCTCATTTGCTCAAGGTCATCTGCCATCTGCTTCGAAACCAGCAAACAATACTGCCCTGCATAAAAAAAAGATGCAAAAACAGATCCGTGCAACTACAGTCCAATCAGCCTTCTCCCAATCTTTAGCAAGGTTATGGAATCCATCATCGCTTCAGACCTTAAATCCTTCCTCTTCTCCGATGGCTTGATTTCCGATCATCAATTGAGTTTCAGACCAGGTCACCCTACCCTGGATATGCTGCTTCTGCTCTCCGAACAATGGATGGAGGTCCTCAATGCCGGACATGAAATCAGAGCTATATCCCAAGACATATCGTGTGCTTTTGACACAGTCTGGCACCCTGCCCTACTCACCAAACTCTCTTCCTATGGTATCCAAGGCCATATCCACTCATGGCTCACAGACTTCCTCTCCTGTCGCAACCAACGTGTGGCCCTAAATGGAGTTCTCTCATCACCTCTTCCTGTCCAGGCTGCAATTCCTCAAGGCAGCGTTCTGGACCCTGTTCTTTTTCTGGTTTTCATCAATGACCACTCCGACTCTTTGGAAAATCCTCTTTATCTCTTTGATGATGACTCCACCCTCTACCGAACCATCTGTCATCCCTCAGACCGGCAAGCAGCAGCTTCTTCAGTCTCTGAAGATCTGGGTAAAACCACAAACTGGTCCAACACGTGGAGCATGCCTTTCAATACTGACAAATCTCACACTCTCACTATGTCTCTCCGAAAGGACTGTTTAGAAAATCCCCCCATCCACTTTCTCAACAATCCTCTGAAAAAGTCCTTTCATTCAAGCTTCTGGCTCTCACTAATCTGACATGATCTTTCCTGGGAAAGCCACATTTCCAAGCTGTCCTCCAAAGCCAGTCGCCGACTGGGAACACTCTGTCGTGCAAAGTCCTTCCTCAGCCCACCTGAGCTCCTGACCACATACAGAGTTTTTGTCCGCAGCCTCATGGAGTACTCCTCTCCCCTCTGGGCAGGTGCTCCTGCCCCTCACCTTTCTTGGCTTCACGCTGTGAAAACCAAGGCATTTAGGATCATTGATATCTCCCGCCTGGTGTTGGCTTAATGGTTAGGATGGTGGGCTTGGGATCTGAGGGTCTTGAGTTCAAATCCCACTCAGCTGTTGAATTAATACCAGGTGGGGTTAACTCGGCCTGTCATCCTTCCGAGGTCGGCAAAATCAGTGCCAGCATGCTGGTTCATTGTGTCGGAGTCGCGACCCATCCGGGGTTGTGCCCAATAGCCAAGGAGACTGCTTAGGTAGCACTAACGCTCTGCACAGAGTATGGTCGCAATGGATGGATGGTATCTCCCGCGATGAGGCTGAGTCTTTTGGCCTTTCACCACAGGAAGGTCAGTGGTCTGTCTGTCTTCTACCGTTTCCTCTTCGGTCTCGCCCCCCCCTGCTCTATCTGCGATATGTACACCCCCTATCTGCGATTATGTAACCCCCCCCCATATTTCCGCAGGGCACTCAAGGTCTGCCAACAACCCCCTTCTGGTAAAACAATCTTCTGGTAAAAACCTTTTTTTACCCTTCTGGTAAAAAAAACCAAAATCACAAATCACTGCTCACCTTCACTCTTTTATTCCTCTTTTTTCCCACCTTTGGAATAAACTCCGACACTCTCTTCAATCCCATTCTTCCCTCTAGGCCGTCAAAACAGCCGTTCACCACCACCTCTTATCTTCCCCCATCCAAACCCTCGATCTTTTCTACCTCCATTAATCCACCCAAAACCCACCCCCTTCAAATTCTCTGCTTTCCTTCCTGAAAATCCCTGTGGTGTCCATCTTGTATACCCCATGTCCCCCGCCCCATCCCTCTCCCTTCCACAGATCTCCTGATGTCTGTTTCTCTCCGTTTTGTCCTTCCCTCTCCCCTCATGCCCCCCCCCCAGCTGTGCATTGTGTGTTAGCTCTCATGAGCCTTGACAATGTATACAAAAAATAATAATAATAATAATAATAATTTAAAAAACGTCATGGGTCAGGGTCAGGGTCAGGTGTCCAATCAAAGCAGGGTTTCTTCAAAGCAGGACGTTTTGGTACCATGTCATCACTGCCAGCAGTTATAAAGTGGCAGTTATGATTATGCATTTCATTAATTACGTAACACACCAGTACACAAATGCTACACAAAACGACACAAAACAATTTCTATTGAGGGTCTGCAATCATTTAGTGCTCTTTTTTTGTTATAATGTGATGGCACACATAAATTCTGGGCTGGAGGACTAATCTTCTTGGATACTTCTGGTGGCACAGGGAAGACTCCTCATAAACCTCATTCTCGCAAAAGTTTTTTTTTACCGTGGTCATGTCGCATTGGCAGCTGCAAGCAGTAGGATTTCTGCCCAGGTTCTTCAAGGTGGACAAACAACCCATTCCACATTTTAAATTCCACTCAAACTGTCAGGCACAGAAACACCAATGTGTGCAAAAAAACGTGGCTCAGCTTTGGCATCCCTCCTTCAGAAGTGTGAAGTCATCTTCTGGGATTAAGCTACAATGTCACACCGACTGGCAGTGGAAGCTCTAGACTGAATGCTGAAGGACATCCTCAAGATCGAGCAGCAACCTCATGGGTGGGATTTTGTTGGTGTTATCAGGAGATTTCCACCAAACTCTTCCTGTTTCGTCTTCTTGCATATGGCAGCTTGGCTGTCGGGTAGCTATCATTTTGTTGGAGTGTGACTATGCTGCTGATGCTGTGCCTCTACACCAGTACACTGGCACTCATTTCGTCGACCTCAGAAGGACGACAGGCTGTCAACCCCACCTTGTGTTAATTCAGTGGAAAACGGGATTCAAACTCAGGACCCTAACATCCTAAGCCAGCTTCTTGTGTGTGTGGTGGTGCAAAAGCCAAGGAGATTGATGCTTTCCTCAAATATTCACATCTTTGGAAGCATTTGACAACTCTTTGTCTGACAACAAACATGCAGTCATTCCTTCACAGTGAATTTGTTCACGCAATGCTCCTTCACGCAATGCAGATCAATTTGCAAAGCGGCTGTTGATGATTAGAGGTAGCCATGTGCAAAACATTAGCGACATATTTCATCAGTATACCACAGAATTTGGGGAGCATTGCGTCTTCAAACAAAGATCTTCAGTCGAGGATGTTTCCAAACTTACTGCAAAACGAAAAACATATAGAGTGGCTGTGTGAGCATTCAATACTTGGTCCACACAATGATTCAGTAAAAACCATCAACTGGGAACTTCTACAGACCTTCCCAGGGCAACCCACTTCACATGATAACGATGACTGATGATGAACCAGTGATGTAACCCTCAGAGTTCCTGAAAAGTTTCGAGCCTGCAGGAATGCCACCTCACCATCTCCTTCTGAAAATAGGAGTGCCCATCATGCTGTTACACAACCTTGACCCACCAAAGCTTTGCAATGGAACTCGACTATTGATCAAACAGTTCCTGCCAAATTACCGAAATATCACCATCGTCACTGGACCAAACAAGGGAGAGCAAGATATGATTCCCAAGGACACTGATCATCCAATCAGACACAGGCTTGCTTTTTAACTTTTGGCGAATTCAGTTTCTGGTCAGACTCTGCTTTGCTGTGACTGCAAGCAAATCTCAAGGACAAAGTCTCAAGATTGTCGGCGTACGATTCACACGTGGCCAGCTGTATGGCAGATAACAGAGTGGGGAGCCCCAAGGGATGACGTATTCAAAAAATCTAACCCCTTATCGCCATTCTAATGAAAAAAAAAACTCGCAATATTGTTTACCAGGAAGTTCTTTGTGACATGAAGTCAGTTGCACTTTATCCTCTCTCAACATTGCAGTCCGTCATTTTCATTGCGTTACACGTTCCTTTTGACTTTGCTGATCTATTTACCAAATGGTTACGTGTGTGTGTGTGTGTGTGTGTGTGTGTGTGTGTGTGTGTGTGTGTGTGTGTGTGTGTGTGTGTGTGTGTGTGTGTGTGTGTGTGTGTGTGTGTGTGTGTGTGTGTGTGTGTGTGTGTGTGTGTGTGTGTGTGTGTGTGTGTGTGTGTGTGTGTGTGTGTGTTCTTATTCACCAGCCACACCATCTGACACATGGGGCTCTAAATTGGCATCAAGTGTGTCTATTCCTTTCTGATAGTTTTGCACTTTGAACTTCCAACACCAAAAGCCTCCCACAACCCCACCAAATTTTCATCCTCACCACCAAACTCAGGTTCACCTGGGTGACCAGGTATCTCTCCCACTCCACTTTCCACCCCCACTCATCTCACCAACCAATGTAGAATGGGTATTTCAGCGAGATGAACACAAAGAGAACATCCCTTTCGACTATACTGAAGGATGATTTGCTTCATTATAGTGGAAGCGCTACACCTCATGCCACTGCACCCAAAACGGCATCAAGGAAAAAATTGAAACTTACCCTTTGGAGCCTTTTAGAGTTAAGAACCCTTTGCAGGAAGCGCTGCACCGAAAAAGCACTGCACCTCGTGCCACGAACATGCATGTGAGCATGGACACAGTCCCGTGCGGTGAAGGTAATCAGATCGGCCCGAAGGATTAATGACCACAGACCGACCGAATGTGCCCAATCAAACAATGCACGAATGGAGCGAAAACAGAGAGGGACACCGCCGGACCAGGGGATGAAGGGACAGCCACGGGGCCGAAGGCAAGAATGATGGGGGTGAAGGAGGGATTGTCGAAATGATGTTTGGTGAAGGGGATTACTGTTGGATTGAGAAAGGCAGAGAGGGGAAAGGAAGACATCACACCAAGGAAACACAAACGAACCAATGCATGTCACCCGAACAACCCTTTGACAAGAGGCCAAGGACAATCTACACAAAGACTAATGAAACTAGAAGGGCACTCGGTAGAGCGCATACCTCTGCCCCGTAATGCCTGATCCACGAGAACTTATCTGGTCCAACACATTTTTGAGAGATCGTGCTGTATATCGTTTTTGAGCCCAATCTCTCAATGGTGAAGAATCACTTTAAAAATTCTAGTAGTTGGATCCGGAATCAGATCTTCACCAAAATCGAATCAATTCATCGTGGTCACACACTCAACTCGTCCACCAAGTTTCGGCCGAATCAGTCCACAACTTTTTGAGATATTGTGCTATATATCGGTTTAGCCCGATCTCTCAATGGTGAAGAATCACTTGAAAAATTCTCGAAGTCGGATCCGGATCCGGATCGTCACCAAAATCTAATCAGTTTGTCCTTGTCACACACCAAACCTGTCCACGAAATGTCATCCGGATCCGTCCACAACTTTTTGAGATATCCTGTACACAGACAAACAAACAAACAGACAGAAAAGAGTGAAAACAACCTCCTTCATCTTCATCGGCGGAGGTAATAACTGATTCTCTGGTCTCCTACGCGTTCATTATGCCCTCCCCCCTCCCCCGGGGTAAGTTTCCAAAACCATACCAAGATTTTAATACCTCTGGTCGAAGTGCTTTACCATGTATTGCTGATAAACTCAGATCAGGTACCTCCTGACTATATACATTTATATTTTTATCTTACCAAAACGAAGTTTTTGCAAGATATGTTAGTCAGCTTGTATGTTTTTTTTTTATTGATTGATTTATTTTTTTGTATGTCTGTAATCACGTATCGATCACTCTGCAGAGCACAATCATCATTGGAAATTTTTGTAACTTCGCATATCAGAGTCCTATCGAGGTCCCTTTCAGCGCATAAAATTTTCAAGGTCAAGGTCAAAGGTCAAGGTCACTTTGTCGCAAATCAGGGGAGTCGACGAAACCCTTATTTTTTGAGTAATTTTGATCGGATCGTCTTCAAACTTCATGGGAATATAGTTCATGGTCTGGCGCTCAGCTGATTAATTTTTGGTGGCGATCGGCCTTGACCTTCATGGTTAGCGCTGGAGGTCGAAAATTTTTGACCCCAAGGTCAAATTTTGAAATCTTAGGTACCATATCGTGTAATACCTCAAATTGAACACCTCGATGAGTGTTTTCTAGAATTGTCAAGCTTGAGACATTATGACGTCATTTGGTGACGTTATGAGGAAAACGCATATTTTTCATGGTTACTCTGTAGAACGATTCTCATCGGAATCTCTCGTAGGCAGATATTCCTCAAGGAGTTGTTCCTGGTGGATAGCAGCTCTGTTCACCTCAGTGTGACCTTAAAGAAGTCACACGTGGTCACCTTTTGGCAAGATACGGGTCACCCTGGGGGTGACATTGGTTTGTTTATTTTATTGTCATTCTTTTTGTGAAGTCAAGACTCATGGAAAATCTACAACACTGAATGGATCAGGATGCAACAGAACAAAGGGAACAGTAGAAAGAGGGGGGAAGCACCAACAGCAGGGATGAAAGACAAAATAGAGGGAGACTTGGACAAATAAGGAATGTAGGGAGGAACGAGGGATTGGGTAGGATGCACGGCGTGGACAAAATGGATACAGAAGCAAACTCTAAGGAAGGAAAAATTGGAAATCTGATGGGGGGGTATTGGTGAGTGTGCACTTGTGATTTGCATTTGTTTTTCTGACATATTTCATCCGCAGGTTTCTTCTTCAATAGCAACCGCAGGTTTTCCTCCCTTCTTATTGGGTCGGCCAGTGGTAACGGTTGTGGCCGAAGTCTTTCACGGACCTGCTCGCTAGCCCTGATGTTTGATTGGCATGAATTTAGACTTGTTCAGGTCACCTTGACATCTCGTCGCAAAAGACATGACGGGATCTTTAACATCCACCCACACCCTCAGCACAGCCACATGGTCCTCGAGCTTTCTGTCCTTTGCATGGACTGCATACACATTTATGCACCACCCCAGGAGCAGATCCAGAATTTTTTTGAGAGGAGGGGGGGGGGATTCAGTTTCGGTTAAGTTGTTCTCATTTTGTGAAATACACCATCAAGCCTTATTCAAGTCAATGTAATCGTCGAGGAAAAACCGGTTAATCTCTCCAGAGCTAGCAGTGTTCGACCATAAATTTACTTTCTCCACAGGGAAATTTGGGAATATCAAGCTATTTGACGAAAAGGCCTCAGGCCTGTCACTCACTGATTCGAAAGAAAAGCTGAAGATTTTGGAATCTTTGCGACCAATCTCTACAACAACAAGGGAAATACACAAAGTGTTTCCAAAACAAATCAATGAAAATATCAAACGCACAAGCACAAAATGGGGTGTGAAATGATCCCAAGCACTTAACCTAAACTCGCCATTGTGGATCATCAGATCATTAATTACAATAATAGACGATGTAGCCACTGAAACGTTGAATTACCTGGTGAAATAGTTCAGGATTGTGTTACGACCTAGCCCTTGGATAGAGGGCTCGGGGTACCGCCTATTGCTACGGAGGTCCTGATTGACGTTCTCGGGAGACCAATTCGTACCCCGTGTGCGGTCGCGTTGTACAAGCAGTCAGATGCGACCGAGCAACGTTAACATCCTAATGCTGGTGCCAATTGACACACCACACTCTTAAACACACAGCATCGTATGCAAATCCAAGGATGCAATACAAAATTCAAACCAGAGGAACAAAATAATATTTGCCAAGATATAAAGAAAATGATGTGCAAAGAAGAAAGGTGGGGGGGGGGGAGAAGAAGAAGGAGTCAGGCCTGTTTGAGTTGATGTTCCAACGGCCTCACCCCAGCCACAGGCCACAAGGCTGACATTTCACCACCACCCCTCCCTCTCTATGGATGGGTTCTCAAACTTCGTCAACGAACGAACCGGAGCAATTCCTGCAACACCTTGAAGCCACACGTTGTTTCAGGTCGGCTTAGGTGGCACTCAGGAGGAGGAAACACTTCTGCTCCCCCTCCGACCAACGTGTCTCAGTGAGGATCTCCTCTGCCTGCAGCGTCTTCAACACATACGGTGCCTCCAACAGGCGGCCCTCGGAGGGATCGCTCCAATCCTCAATGAGGTCTTACAGGCCAGGTCTCTCATCACTCAGGCAACACCGGGTGTTCTACATATTCATTCCCGCCTTTTTCTCTCGCCAACTTTCCACCCGTCGCACCCGCTCACACCTTCATTTCCTCTCCACCATCCTTGTACTTTTTTTTACTTTTTCTCACCCAAAAAATCCACACAGCTATTTTTTCGCGAGACCGCGTGAGGCCTCGAAGGGGTAATATAAGGCTGAAGGATCGAAAACAAAACAATTTAAAAAAGGAAGAAAGAAACCCATCTTGAGAACCACAGCATCCACAGCAAAACCAATGCAATACACCCGCCCCGGTGAACGTCGCAATTATCCGGCGCTTTGCTGTCGGCCACGATCCCGAAAACGATGCCTTTCCCTTTGGAGCCAAAAGTAAACATTGAGTCGCAGAGATGAACACAGAACCAGCGAAGAAAAGTATCGCAGTTCGGATTAAATGCCGAGTGAAAGCAAAAGACGCGCGATTGCCGATTTTCCAATGATATCTCGCACGACGATCACGTGACATAATTGTAAGGGAGGAGGTGAGGGGGGATTCATGGTGACCCCTCCCCCGCACTCCTGGATCCGCCATTGTCATTGCCTTCTTCATGCAATGTAAGAGTTAATATTAACATTCCAATGCAAGTTGGGAAGCTCACTGGTTAATGTACACAACTCAAAGCTATCCAACAGCATCACAACCTCCAATCAATGACAGAGATAATAATTAATTATGGACCAAACTGCGATTGAGACCCGACAGGGTGAGCTTTAACTTTCCTTCAATGAATACCATAGTTCTTGTTTGTACGTTTCATGTCATGACGTCATGAAGGGATTTTTTTTCCCCATTACTTACACAATGTGTTCAATATCACCAGGTTGCTTGTTCTTCTTTTTATATCTCCACATTTGCCTAAGTTGAAAAAGATTGCAAAAAATCAATATATTGTACATGTTCTAAGATATATCATAAAGCAGGTTAAAAAAAACTGAAGATAAGGAAAGATGAAACTTGTTTACTTCAGTCGCTTCCAAAGAGATGTTTTCTTTGGTGCAGCACACCGAGGTGGCTGAATCATATCAACACCTTCTGAACCTGATATATAGTTCGTCCTTGCTCCCCTGAAAAACAACACACCTTTGAAACCCACAATTTATACGAAGGTGTGCTAAACTTTCAACAAATCTTCAATGAAACGAAAAAGGTACATGATGCACAGGAACCAGCAAGAAGGGGGGCACAAAAGGGAGAAGGGGGGCACAAAAGGGAGAGGTAAGACACGTGGTGCAGGGGAGGCCAGACGAGTAGGGCAGAGGAGAAAGGACGCGCATGGTGGGTGGGATGTGGGGGGCGGGAAGGCAGGATGAGGTGGGGCTGGTTAGGTGGGATGTGGGGGCCGGGAAGGTAGGATGAGGTGGGGCCGGTTAGGTTGGATGTGGGAGCCGGTTAGGTGGGATGTGGGGGCGGTTAGGTGGGATGTGGGGGCCGGTTAGGTGGGATGTGCGGGCCGGTTAGGTGGGATGAGGTGGGCCGGTTAGGTGGGATGTGGGGGCCGGTTAGGTGGGATGTGCGGGCCGGTTAGGTGGGATGAGTTGGGGCCGGTTAGGTGGGATGTGGGGGCCGGTTAGGTGGGATGTGAGGCCGGTTAGGTGGGATGAGGGGGGGCCAGTTAGGTGAGATGTGGGGCCGGTTTGGTGGAATGTGGGGCCGGTTAGGTGGGATGTGAGGCCGGTTAGGTGGGATGAGGTGGGGCCAGTTAGGTGAGATGTGGGGCCGGTTTGGTGGAATGTGGGGCCGGTTAGGTGGGATGTGGGGGCCGGTTAGGTGGGATGTGGGGCCGGTTAGGTGGGATGTGGGGCCGGTTAGGTGGGATGTGGGGCCGGTTAGGTGGTATGTGGGGCCGGTTAGGTGGGATGTGGGGGGCGGGAAGGCGGGACACGTGGGGTCAGGAAGGCGGGACCACATGGCTGGGGAGGTGCGGCAGGAATGGCTGTGGAAACAAAAGGGGTGCGCCATATAGATGGGACATGAGAGCCGAAGAGGTGACACGTGCTGGGGTGAGGAAACAGGCCGAGCAGGGCTCACATTACATTCTCTAGTCTGTCTTAATAACCTTGTGCCATGTTTATCATGTATGCGCATGTGAATGAATACGATTAGAGAGATAAGATTCATAGTGATTCCGAACAACCGATTTACTATAGATGTAACCTTAGTTTTGTCATTTGTGTGTGCGTGCGTGTGTCTCTTCACCTCTCTGGTGTTGTAATAAACCTTATGTTCATTAAACCTGCATGTAATTATTCGTGGTATGGAACCTCGCCATGAAGCATGAGTGAATTGGCTTTAAAAATCCGGGCACAGGCCGATTGGGAAATGTACTTATAAATAACTCTTAAAAGATTTGATTCATCAGAACGATAAATAACGATGATATCAGAACGAAGGGCGGAAGAGCTCCTTGTGAGCCAATGGCCATCCATATCTAGTACTGAACTGTGTCTGCGGACGACCTCCTGCAGATGTATTCGTTTTTATTTGGAGGTTGGTGGCAGGATTTGCACTCCGACCACTGTAAACCCTTCATTCCACAAAATATACCAAAAGCATCAAAAAAAAAAAAAATCTGGAATGTCCTATCCCGAAGAGAGGATGATCACCTGTCTCTGTTTTAATCTAAGCTCAAGTGTTTGGACATCAGTATTGCAGCACTCTCTGAGGTTTAGAGACCACATTGCGGCGAGATCATGGCTGGTAGTTACACCTACTATTGGTAGGTTACACATACTATCGCACTGATGGTTACCATGCCCAAGGAGTTGCTGTAGCTGTGTCCAATAAGCTGACTTCAATGAAAATTGAGGAAATTCCGGTCAACGAACGAATTATGAGACTTAGGATTCGTCACTCCTTGGGGGTCATTTCTCTGGTCTCTGTATATGCTCCGACTGAAGCGACTGATCTCACCGTGAAGGACGCATTGTATGCCACGTTCGAGTCTGTGGTTGATCAGTGCCCCAGGCAAGATACTCTTCTCATCTTGGGGGATTTCAATCCATTGAGTGGAACTGATAGAGATGGTTACAAGACGTCAGTGTGACCACTCCTCATTTTCATAAATGCCAAGGTGAGCCAATGAAAAAAGCCAAGAATTCACAAGGTTTCGGAAAAGCGATGATAATTGAAAACCTATATGCCAAGAAAACCTATAGAAAACCAAGATGCAAGGTGAACAACGAATAGCCAAGATCTTGTGAAAACAGCCAAGGAGTGGTCACACTGCATGACGTGTGTTGGTCCCTATGAGTCTGAAACTGTGAACCAGAATAGCACAAAGTTCCTTGACTTTGCAAGAAGTCAAATACTTAGTGTGGCTGGTTCATGGTTTCAGTGCTGACAGGCTCATCGCTGGACTTGGTATTCCAACGCTGGCAGTGTGGCAAAGGAGATTGACCATGTGCTTGTTGATGGTCGTTGGAGGGTGATCCAGAACTGCAGGATCTACCGGAGTACTCAGTTCCTCAATACTGACCACAGGCTTGTTGTAGCAACTCAAGTTTCAGCTTAAATCCAGGAGAATAGTACCATCCCAGCCTAAGCTGGATGTTGGCATGCTCAGGGAGGAGAGGGTAGAGTTTACGAACAGGCGGAGTGGAGATTTGGGGTGTCTGGGTGCTTTTAGGGATCCAGAAGAGTTATGGAGTGCCTTCAAGACCACCGTCCTTGATGTAGCCGGTGGATGTCTTGGAACTCACCGTAGGGCGAAGAAGAATTTCATCTCTCAAGGGACACTGGATACCATTGACCAGAGTCACAGGGCCAGGCTGAATGGCAGCGCTGAGCTGTTCAGGATGCTGAGGCATAAAACTGTACGTGCGCAAAGGGTGGACAAGGAGGCCTTTGTGCGAGGAATATGTGATGGGGTAGAGTATCACATGTGGTCGAGTGATTCTCATCCTGCTTGCAGGGGAATTCGTGCATTGCGTTCCTCCAAGCCCATCCCTCGGCGTACTGCAATGAGTTAGAGCGGAGGGTCGTGGGCTCTTGACAGAGGAGTCTGAAGTGAAGGTCCGCTTGTCCGATTACTTTGAGTGGCTGTACGAGGCTGATCCACCAGCTGTCAAGTTTGATGTCAGGGGTGTTACTATCCCTATTTCTGACCCTCGAATCAACTGTGATCCACCTTCATTTGTGGAAACACAGACTGCGGTGAACCGGTTGAAATTGGGCGAAGCTCCTGGGATCTGTGGCATCCATGCTGAGCTTCTCAAGGCTGGTGGAAATTATGCACTCATGTCATTGCAAGCAGTTCTGTGCTCTGTCTGGAACACAGGCATCATCCCAACTGACTAGAAGAGGGGCCTTGTTGTCCCTCTCTGGAAAGGGAAGGGTGATCGCCAAGACTGCAACAACTACCGAGGGGTGACGCTGCTCTCAGTACCGGGCAAAGTCTTTGCTCGGATAATTATTGATAGGGTTGGCCACCATCTGCTTGAGCACCAGCATCCAGAGCAGTCAGACTTTACACCATCGAGGTCAACGATTGACCATATCCTTGCTCTTCTGGTCTTCACCGAATTCAGATGAGAGTTTTAGCAGGGGCTGCTTGCAGCCATTGTTGATTTCTGCAGTCTTTGTTTCAGTGAACTGGGATGCCCTGTGGAGGATTTTTGGTCTTCGTGGGGTGCCACCAAAACTGATCAATCTGATGTCTGAACCATACTCTGGTACTGAGAGTGCTGTGAGATGTGGTGATACCATCTCTGACTTATTTCAAATTATTACTGGAGTTTGTCAGGGGTGTGCACTGGCCCCCAAATTTTTCTGCACATGTATGGACTGGATTCTGGGGAGGATGTCGGAGAGATCAAGCTGCGGTGCATGGTTTGGGAATGTCAAGATCTCTGACCTTGATTTCGCAGATGATGCAGTCATCTTTGCTGAGACTTTAGATATCCTTTTGGGGGCCCTCGAGGTGCTGAATGAGGAGTCGAAGCCACTGGGATTATGGGTTTCCTGGGTCAAAACTGAGATCCAGTCTTTCAGTGACATCTTGGATGCTGCCGTCCTGTCTGTACCTGATTGCAGCAAGGATGCTGAGGTCACGGAGAGATTAACTTACCTTGACAGTGATATTCATGTCTCTGCTGGCTGTGAGCCAGAGGTCAACAGATGTCTGTGTCAGGCCTGGTGAGTCATGGATTCACTGGGTCATGGGGTGTGGTGCTGCTGGAACCTGTGCAGGAGGACAAGAGTCTGAGTCTTCAGGTCCTTGGTGCTTCCAGTCTTGCTCTATGCATGTGAGACTTGGACTCTGAGCAGGGATATGAGATAGAGACTTAATTTCTTTGGTTCCAGGTCTCTTCGGAGAATGCTTGGCTATCACTGGTCGGACTTTGCGTTCAACGGGCCGTTGCTGAGAGACACTCAAATGAGGTTTGTTGCCTGCATAGTCGGTGAGCGTCAGCTGCAGCTGTATGGGCATGTGGCTCATTTTCCTGATGCTGATCCTGCTCACTAGATTCTCTCAGCGAGGGAGCCTCGTGAGTGGAGGAGGTCAATGGGCCTCAATATTGCAGCAGGTTGATCAGCATCTGCAGGAGATGGGGATGGGCCAGGCATCTGCCTAGGGAGTGGCCAGACAGAGGCCCCTGGAGTACCGGCAGAAAGTGGACGCAGCGACGCGCTGCTCTGGCGTATGCTCCGATACGTAACCTGACCTGACATAGGGGCTTGATTAAACCTTAAGAATATTTCTTACCTCATCTAGAACGTACTTGCGTAGAGCTTATGGGATGGCGTGTCATCCGTCCGTCAGTCAGTCCGTAAACATATGCAACTTCTTCCATGAAAACTACACACACTATTTTGATGAAACTTGACCACAACCTTCATTACCCGTTACATATCAAAGTTTGTTCACGGCATTAAAAATAAAAATCGGGCCATATGGTGGTCCTCGGGGGGTTGACCCCCAGAATAAGTATTTGCTTTCTTCTCCAAAACTGCACACACAATTCTAATGACACTTTATTACAACCCTCAACACCCGTGATGTACTAAAGATTGTGCACGCCATAAAAAATAAAATAAAATAAGATAAAAAATCGAGCCCAAAGGCAGCTGACGAGGATGGGAGTGGGGGGGGGGGAGGTTGTCCCCCAAAATAGATGTTTGCTTTTTTCTCCAAAACTACACACACAATTTCAATGATACTTCACCACAACCTTTATTCCCCATGATGTAACAAATTTGTTCACACCATTAAAAAGAAAATAAAATAAAATGAAAAATCTAATCATTCATAGTGTGACAACTTGGCAAAACAGCACAAAGTAGAATGGTACTCGGTAGAGCATACCTCTGCCAGGTGGAAGAGTTTACATTTTGTATCACACTGATGGGCTGGATCCGAACCAATATCTAATCCACTTGTTCTTGTCACCTTTCCAACTCATCCACCTTGTTTTGTCATAACTCGTCCACAACATTTTGAGATATCGTGATATATTTAGTTTTTGGTCTGATCAATCAATTTCAAAATCAGGCCTGTGTTGACCTTTGACCTAAGAATTAATCGGTAGTTGAATTCAGCGACCTGACATGAAAATGCCCTTCAAATTTCAAGTCAATCGGATGAAAATTGAGGATTTTAGAAAATTTGGCCCAATTGGCCTTTTGGGCTATTTTGGCCTTTTGGCCTATGTTTACCACAAAATTAATAGGTGGTTTAATTCAGTGACCTGATATGCAAATGCATTTCAAATTTCAAGTTAATTGGATTAAAATTGATGATTTTAGAAATTTTGCCGGTGCTGACCTTTTTGCCTATCTTGACCTTTTCGCCGATGGTGACCACAAAAAGAATTGGTGGTTGAATTCAGTGGCCTAACATGTAAATTATTTTCAAATTTCAACTCAATTGGATGAAAATTGGGGATTAAAAAAATTGGGCCCAAATTGGCCTTTTGGACTATTTTGACCATTTGGCCTATGTTTACCTCAAAATTAATAGGTGTTTGAATCCAGCGATGTGACATGAAAATACTCTTCAAATTTCAAGTCAGTCAGATGAAAATTGAGGATTTTAGAAAATTTGGCTCAAATTGGCCTATTGGCCTATGTCAATCTTTTGGCCTATGTTCACCACATAATTAGTAGGTGGTTGAATTCAGTGACCTGAAATGCAAATGCTCTTCAAATTTCAAGTTAATTGGATTAAAATTGAGGATTTTAGAAATTTGGCCTATGTTGACCTTTTGCTCAAAGTTGACCTCAAAATTAATAGGTGGTTGAGTTCAGCGACGTCATATGCAAATGGTCTTCAAATTTCAACTCAATCGGATGAAAATTGACAATTTTAGAAACAATCTGAAAATTTGGCCTATTTTAGGTTGACCAAGCTGTTTTGACCGAAGATAACCTCAAAGGTAATAAGTGGTTGAATTCAATGACCTGAAATGGAAATCCTGTTCATATTTCAAGTCAATCGGATGAAATTTGAGGATTTTCGAAAAATTGGCTCAAATTGGCCTATTGGCCGATGTAGACCTTTTTGATCGAACAAATTATACGAAACTTCAATGTGTGACCATCGTAGGGTTGGTCACATTAATCTCAGAAAATTGCAGAACATTCGGTTGAGCGATTTGGGCTGGAGGCGAGCAGACAAACAAACAAACAAACAAACGGAGGCAATCAACAAACTTGTCAAACAAGCTCGAATGAGCTAAGATCCTCGTCCTCTTAATGATGACGTCATAAAAACGAATATGACGTCATTGTGATGTATCAGGTTTGCGATAAATTATCTGTGCTAATGCCCGGCTTTATTCCCACAAACAAAATTCAAACTGCTTGCCAATTTCGTAGATAATGGTATAGGCGATTTCCATTAGCGGCGATATGACCTCAACTTTTTATCTAGGAAGAATTTCCAAAATAGGAGATGGTGACTGCCTGTGCGTGGGCTTTCTGCATATACATGGCAAGTTTCACGAAGATCCGATGAAAACTCTGGGTTGTGGAACAAAAAATGTCAAAAAATACGAATGACGTCATAAAAATTGATATGACGTCATTGTGGTGTATCATATGTGCAGTAATTCATCTCTGCTAATGCCCTGTTCGATTCCCGCAAACATAATTCAAAAAGCTTGCCTAGTTTTGGAGATGATTTTTTAGGCGATTTCCATTAGTGGAGATATTTTGACATCATAAGTTTTTTTCTACGAGGAATTTTCAAAATCGGAGATGGTTACTGTCTGCGCAGGGTATTTTTACATATATATATAGGCCAATACAAGTTTCAAGAAGTTTCGATGAAAACTGAAGGCTGTGAAACAAAAACAAAAAATGTCAAAAAATAGAAATGACGTCATAAAAATTGATATGACGTCATAGTGATGTATCATATGTGCGGTAATTCATCTCTGCTAATGCCCTGTTCGATTCCTGCAAACATAATTCAAAAAGCTTGCCTAGTTTTGGAGATGATTTTTTAGGCGATTTCCATTAGTGGAGATATTTTGACATCATAACTTTTTTTCTAGGAGGAATTTTCAAAATCGGAGATGGTTACTGTCTGCGCAGGGTATTTTTACATATATAGGCCAAGTTTCAAGAAGTTTCGATGAAAACTGAAGGCTGTGAAACAAAAACAAAAAATGGCAAAAAATAGAAATGACGTCATAAAAATTGATATGACGTCATAGTGATGTATCATATGTGCGGTAATTCATCTCTGCTAATGCCCTGTTCGATTCCCGCAAACATAATTCAAAAAGCTTGCCTAGTTTTGGAGATGATTTTTTAGGCGATTTCCATTAGTGGAGATATTTTGACATCATAACTTTTTTTCTAGGAGGAATTTTCAAAATCGGAGATGGTTACTGTCTGCGCAGGGTATTTTTACATATATAGGCCAAGTTTCAAGAAGTTTCGATGAAAACTGAAGGCTGTGAAACAAAAACAAAAAATGGCAAAAAATAGAAATGACGTCATAAAAATTGATATGACGTCATAGTGATGTATCATATGTGCGGTAATTCATCTCTGCTAATGCCCTGTTCGATTCCCGCAAACAGAATTCAAAAAGCTTGCCTAGTTTCGGAGATAATTTTTTCGGCGATTTCCATTAGCGGAGATATTTTGACGTCATAACTTTTTTCTCGGAGGAATTTTCAAAATCGGAGATCGTTACTGTCTGCGCAGGGTATTTTTACATATATATATATATATATATATATATATATATATATATATATATATATATATATATATATATATATATATATATATGTCAAGTTTCAGGAAGTTTCGATGAAAACTGTAGGCTGTGAAACAACAAAGTCCACAAGAACAACAACGTGAGTAAGACTTAGAGATCCTCCACGAGGATCTAAAAATTATATTTTTTGGTAAAAGTAATAAATCGGGCCCTATTGGGGTCTACAGAGCTTGCTCCACAAAATAGGTATTTCCTTTCTTCTGAGAGGCTACACACAAAATTCCGATTAAAAGTGACCACAACCTTCATCACCCATGATGTACCAAGTTTTTTCATGCTATTTAAAAAGTCAAGGTCTGAGGGGCGTTATGGGGGGGGGTGTTGCCACCTACCCTTGAAGACCAATGAAAATTTGGTTCAATGGACCAATGGGCCCACAAGGGACTCTGGAGGGTTCCAAAGGGTGATTCTGATCTAAACGGTGGTTCTCAAGAGTGGTTCGAGAGGGTTTTAAAGAGTAGTTCCAGCGGGTTCTAAAGGGTAATTCTGAATAGTTCTAAAGGGTAATTCTAAAGGGTTTCATTCAATTATAGGTTTTGCCGATTTCATATTAAAATGCCAAACTGAACTTCCTCCTTCGGACACAGGTGCGGTTTTTATTTGACATATGAATAGATTTATCGGGGTACGTCATCGTGATTAACACTCAACCCAAACAAAGCCAATGGAAATCTGACGCAGCAAAGCTGGACAGTGTACAATCAGCAGAGGCCCACAGGCCTAATGTGTTTGGCCTACCAGAAATCCAAGATGGCAGCCATATCAATTTGTCTGGGTGCCATGGTGGGTGGAATGAAGCGATAGATGAGGGTGTGGTCCGGCAGCATTCCAACCAATGGGTGCACATTTCGAAAATCAACCCCCAACAATAACCCCAACAACAATACCAACAACAGCCCGAAGCTCTTTTAGATCTGCGACATGTCGCAGGTATAAAACACAACAACATACATACGGGAATATTAAGACGGGGGAGGAGAGGTAGTTGAGGAAAGAAGGGGTGAGGAAAGGGGAACTAGGAAGTGGGAGAGAGTGACGAAGGGGAGAGTGAGGAAGGGGGGGGCAAGGCCTCAGGACACGTTGCTATACATTTCCGGAGGGGGGAGGGAGTGAGGAGGATGGGGGGGGGGAGAGAGAGGACTAATGCGTGAAGGAAGGGGGTATTCTGGAAATGCGTTTGATAGGGAGACTTGAGGGTAAGCAGGGGGAGGAGTGGGAATGGTCCTTTTCTGCCGGTATTAATACGGGATTGAACGAAACTGGGTCCGTTAATACAGCATGCTCAAACCGGTCATACTAAACAACGCCCGGACACCGCCCAGAGATGATGATCTTTGGGAGGAGGTAAGTGTGAGGGAAGGGGAAAGGAAGGGAAGGAAGGGTGTTTTCCTTCAATCATCGAAAAAGCTGTACCAGTGTTTGTGTCTTCATTTAATTTCCACACATATGTTAAGCTGCAGA
Source organism: Eptatretus burgeri (assembly GCF_056783735.1). Classification (NCBI taxonomy): domain Eukaryota; kingdom Metazoa; phylum Chordata; class Myxini; order Myxiniformes; family Myxinidae; genus Eptatretus; species Eptatretus burgeri. The sequence goes on from NC_140974.1 coordinate 623,918, forward strand.
AATTCTTAACTGAGCCAAATTGCTAAATTGATCCCAGCAGCAGCTCAGGTCAGGTGTGAGAGCATGTGCCAGAGCAGCGCGTCGTTGCATCCACTTTCCGCCTGTACCCGAAGGATCTCCACCTGGCCATCCCCCAGGTGGATGCCTGGCCCATCCCCATCTCCTTGAGATGCTGGTCAACCTGTTGCAACCATGAGGCACGTGGTCGACCCACTGGCCTCCTCCACTCATGAGACTCCCTCACTGAGAGAATCTGGTGAGCAGGATCAGCGTCAGGAAAACGAGCCACATGTCCATACAGCCGCTGCCGACGCTCACAGACTATAGAGGTAACAAATCTCATTTGAGTCTCTCTCAGCAACCGCTCGTTGGACACAAAGTCCGATCAGTGAAAGCCAAGGATTCTCCGAAGAGACCTGGTGTCGAAGGAGATGCCTCCGTCTCAGATACCTGGTCATAGTCTAAGTGTCACATCCGTAGAGCAAGACTGGAAGCACCAAGGACCTGAAGACTCGGACTTTTGTCCTCCTGCGCAGGTACCGGCAGCGCCACACCCCATGATCCAATGAACCCATGACTCCCTACGCCTGACCCAGACATCTATTGAACTCTGTGTCACAGCCAGCAGAGATATGAATCTCACTGCCAAGGTAAGTGAAACTCTCCGTGACCTCAACATCCTTGCCACAAACAGGTGCAGACAAGATCGCAGCATCCAAGATGTCATTGAAAGCCTGGATCTTAGTTTTGCCCCAGGAAACCCAGAATCCCAGTGGCGTTTCATGTCATGACATCATGAAGGGATTTTTTTCCCCATCACTTACACAATGTGTTCAATATCACCATGTTGCTTTTCCTTCTTTTTATATCTCCACATTTGCCTGTTGAAAAAGATTGAAAAAAATCAATATATTGTACATGTTCTAATATATATCATAAAGCAGGCTAAAAAAAACTGAAGATAAGGATAGATGAAACTTATTTACTTCAGTCGCTTCCAAAGAGAGGTGTCCGTTGGTGTAGCACACAGAGGTGGCTGATTCATATCAACACCTTCTGAACCTGATGATTGGTTCATCTTTGCTTCCCTGAAAAACAACACATCTTTGAAACCCACAATTTAATAAAAATGTGATAAACTGAATATCATACACATACTCCACTCTGATAAATCTTCAATGAAACAGTGAAGGTATGTGATGCATGGACACGAGGAAGTAAAGTGGAGGAGGCGGGACGAGCAGGATACAGGTGGTATGACATTGGGGGCCGGGGACACAGGATCTGCTGGACGAGGGAGGCGGGATGCACGGGGCACGGGAGGCGGTACGCGAGGGCACGGGACATACAGGGTGGAAAAGCAGGACATGGGGGGCTGGGATGTGCAGGGCCAGGTCAAGGAGATGCATAAGGGTGGGGAGGCAGGATGCGTGGGCCGTGGAAGGGGTGGCGCGTGGAAACAGGTAGGGGAAATGCGCAGTCTGAGGAGGCGGGATGCATGGGGCCAGGAAGGGGTGAAGCACGGGGACGGTAAGGGCGACGTGCAGGGATTGGGAGGTGGGACGGGTGCGGCCGGGTGGGAGACACGCGCAAGGTTGGGTAGTAGGGACAAGCGGGGCCATAGAGAAGGGAGATATGGGGTCGGAGAAGTGGGTGAGATAAGATGGATGTGCCAGCCCGGAGAGACAATACATGCTCGGCCAAAGAGGCCAGACATTCAGGCCTGGACAAGTGGAACACGTGAAGCGGGACACACGCGGCCGGAGAGGCGAGATGCGTTGGGTTGAAGAGTTGGACAAGTGAAGCGACATGTGCCCTGCCGCTGTGGCAAGACATGCCAAACTGGAGAGACCGGGCAGATGGGGCCGGAGAGGCCGATACACGGGACCAAAGAGGCCGGACAGCTGGGTCCCGACAGGTGGGAAACGTGTATTTGGGCGAGACTGAACACGTGGGGAGAGATAGTGAATGAGGTTAAAAAAAAATTGTTCATTCCTCAGCCAACAAACTTCCCTCCCTCACTTCACTCACTCACCCCTGAAAGTAAAGAGGAAATCCCTTCTCCACCCCCCTCACCTCGTGAATGATTTTATGTGGACAAGGAGCTGATACTACAGGTCCGCTGCCTTTTGGGTGGTATGGGGAATCGAGCCGTGTAAGATGATGAAAGATAAATGTTCAGTCGTTTTTCAAATATCGCAGGCAGAAGCCAAATTACCGATATGGTTACCATGGCAACACGATTTAGCCAATCACAGCCATGACATAATCGGGTTGAGATAATGTCATGAGGAATAGATATCTGCAATATGAAAGCCAAATGTTCAACGGTTTTTCAAATATCGTGTGCACAAAAGGACATGGACGGATGATTGGTCTGGTCGGTCGGTGCGTCGGACGGAGCTCATTTTAATGTCCCGTCTCCGACCTCGTTGGAGGAGCGGGGGAGGAGCGGGGGGAGAATAAATTGATTCGTTTGATGACGTCACGTTTACTGAATGGACGCATTATGGGATAAATGGTCTCCTCAAAGGTGCCCCTTCATGTTAGTTGACAATATTGTTCACATTTTATTTTCATTGAAGACGAAAAATCAAAATTATTTACTTTACATACACAATGCCGGTTTGTGTGTTGTGCGCGACATCTCCGACCCCACACGTCCCTCCTCCACGTCGATCGTCGGGTGAGTACCGACAGAATGTGCGGTAGGGGCAACGCGGATTAAACAGGGCTGTGTTCACTAACCAAGTCTCTGTGGAGCGCTCGCCAAGCGGCTTAAGCACTCCGTTGGAAAGCGTTGCTAAGGAACGGCTGGCTCGGCAAGCGCTAGCGAGCTGCTCGGTGCCTGAACACGGCCCGGGATTCGAAATCGTTTTGTTAACCGAATGGGATCGTGAGTTCTGATTGAGGATTGAAAGATGTGATTCTTGGTTGGATCGCAGGATGTGGAGACAATGTTGTGGTTCATTCGCTTTTACCCCTCTTTACGTGGTGAAGGAAACACAACCACAACCACAACCTCCGAATGAGTCGGACAAGGAATAAATATACTTCGTGTGTCCGTAATGAAGGTGATACCATCCCGTGCCTCACAAAGAATATCGTTAAAAATAAATAATTATACTTCCCAGTCCACACAGCACGGAGAATGTAAAAATAAATAATTACTTTCCACACGGAAACATTAAAATGTCGAATTCACTTCGTGTTGTGAAAACATACGTGAAAAAGACCTTCGTCCTCTTATTCTTCTTTGAGAACAAAATGTCCGTATCTTGTTTGACAGACACAGCGTGTTCAAACACGAAGACGTCGAAGTCACGTCCATGAAATGAAGACGTCCGTCCACCTTGGTCGGACTGAATTTTCCCCACCAATTGTGACGTCACTGTTCTGTTGTTACTCCGCGGGGTATGGGAGTCACATGACCCTCCCTCCCCGTGTGTACGTCACAATGACTTTTCGACACGCGATCACGGTCGGATTCTAAATGTTCATCAGGGTTATTTATCGTGGGGAAGAGTTTCTGCACCCACTGCTTGATTTCGGGGTTGGGGAAACCAGGACATAATTAAACATTATTTTATTATTTGTATTAATAATGTAATAACAAGGGTGTTGTTTATTCAAATTTGTTCTCCTCAGTTAATCAAACTCTACTCGGTGGTAATAGTTGGAGTATCCCTCCGTTCTGAGTTTGAGAGGTCTGTGGTTCGAACACCCCAACCCTGACTTGAAATGAAGCCTTTTTCAATGGTCGGTGCCCCCCCCCCCAATCCCTTTTAAATACTGAGCGTCAAGCAAAGAAACAGCACGGACCATTTTTTAAATGCCGTCGACATCTATTGACTATTAATTATTTATCTTATTCTTATTCCATCTCTATCATCTATTCTTCGATATTATTATTATCTATGTATTAATACTGAAGGACCAATTTTGTGCTCCTCCTCGCGGTCGCGTCACGTTTTTCTCGGTACTGTGACCTGGACTGAAAGAAGCTTCGTACCTGTAAAAGTGCATCGCACATCGTGGCAATCGTGAACTTTCAACACTGAAGCAGAATAAACACTTTTCGTTGAGACGGGGGCGAGGAGTGAAGAGGCGGGGACGGGGGATGAAGAGACGGGGGCAGGGAGTGAAGAGGCGGGGGCAAGGTAAGCAAATTTTTGGGCAGGGGTAAACAAATTGAAAGCGGGAAACGGGGGAAATGGGGCGGTGGATGAGTGGGCGGGGGCTGGGGTGAATTAGGCAGGGTTGAGTGTGAGGGGTGGACGGGGGCGGGGGCAAGTGGGGCGGGGAATCAAGAGACGGGGGGAGTGAAGAGGCGGGGGCGGGGCCGGGGTAATTAAATTTTTGGGCGGGGGTAAGCAAATTGAAGGTGGGGGGTGGGAGGCGGGGGGGATGGGGGCAGGGGTGGGGGATGAGTCGGCGGGGGCAAGCACGCCCTGTCCAGTCCATGTCCCTCGAGTGTGGTTGAGCTGGTGAGGGTGGTTGAATGAACGGAATCCGTCTGTGACAGGGTTTCGGCTAGTTATTATTATTATTATTCCTATCTATCCATCTATCTAATCTCTGCTGGCCAGTCTGTCTGCACGTTTGGGGAGGGGCTTCCCAGTTCAGGGAGAGAATTCCCAGTTCAGGGAGGGAATTCCCAGTTCAGGGAGGGGCTTCCCAGTTCAGGCAGAGAATTCCCAGTTCAGGGATGGGATTCCCAGTTCAGGGAGGGGCTTCCCACATTTAGGGAGGGGCTTCCCAGTTCAGGGAGGGGCTTCCCAGTTCAGGGAGGAAACTCCCAGTTCAGGGAGGGGATGCCCACATTCAGGGAGGGGCTTCCCACATTCAGGGAGGGGCTTCCCAGTTCAGGGAGGGGCTTCCCAGTTCAGGGAGGCAACTCCCAGTTCAGGGAGGGGATGCCCACATTCAGGGAGGGGCTTCCCACATTCAGGGAGGTGCTTCCAGTTCAGGGAGGGGATTCCCACATTCAGGGAGGGGCTTCCCAGTTCAGGGAGGGGCTTCCCAGTTCAGGGAGGCAATTCCCAGTTCAGGGAGGGGATGCCCACATTCAGGGAGGGGCTTCCCAGTTCAGGGAGGGGATTCCCACATTCAGGGAGGGGCTTCCCAGTTCAGGGAGGGGCTTCCCAGTTCAGGGAGGGAATTTCCAGTTTAGGGAGGGGATTCCCACATTCAGGGAGGGGCTTCTCACATTCAGGAAGGGGATTCCCAGTTCAGGGAGGGGATTCCCACATTCAGGAAGGGGATTCCCAGTTCAGGGAGGGGATTCCCAGTACAGGGAGGGGATTCCCACATTCAGGGAGGGCTTCCCAGTTCAGGGAGGGGATTCCCACATTCAGGGAGGTGCTTCCCAGTTCAGGGAGGGGATTCCCACATTCAGGTAGGAGCTTCCCAGTTCAGGGAGGAGATTCCCACAGTCAGGGAGGGGATTCCCAGTTGAGGGAGGGGATTCCCACATTCAGGGAGGGGATTCCCACATTCAGGGAGGGCTTCACAGTTCAGGGAGAGCTTCCCAGTTCAGGGAGGAGCTTCCTAGTTCAGGGAGGTCAGGTAAGGTCAGGTCAGGTATGGGAGCATGTGCCAGAACAGCGCGTCGCTGCGTCCACTTTCCGCCGGGTCTCCAAGGGCCTCCGTCTGGCCTTCCCCCAGGCAGTTGCCAGGCCCATCCCCATCTCCTTGAGATGCTGGTCAAGCTGTTGCAACCAGGAGGCACGTGGTCGACCCATTGGCCTCCTCCACTCACAAGACTCCCTCGCTGAGAGAATCTGGTGAGCAGGATCAGCGTCAGGAAAACGAGCCACATGTCCATACAGCCGCAAGTGACGCTCAGAGACCATGCAGGTAACAAATCTCATCTGAGTCTCTCTCAGCAACCGCTCGTTGGACACAAAATCGGACCAGCGATAGCCAAGGATTCTCCGAAGAGACCTGGTACCAAAGGAATTAAGTCTCCGTCTCAGATCCTTGGTCAGAGTCCAAGTCTCGCATCCATAGAGCAAGACTGGAAGCACCAAGGACCTGAAGACTCGGACTTTCATCCTCCCGCACAGGTACCGGCAGCGCCACACCCCATGATCCAGTGAATCCATGACTCCCCAGGCCAAACCCAGATGTCTATTGACCTCTGACTCACAGCCAGCAGAGACATGAATATCACTGCCAAGTTAAGTGAATCTCTCCACGACCTCAACATCCTCACCACAAGCAGACACAGACAGGACAGCAGCATCCAAGATGTCATTGAAAGCCTGGATCTTAGTTTTGACCCAATAAACCCGTAATCCCAGCGGCTCCGACTCCTAATTCAGCACCTCGAGGGCCCCCAAAAGGATATCTAAAGTCTCCGCAAAGATGACTGCATCATCTGCGAAATCAAGGTCCGATATCTTGACATTCCCAAACGATGCACTGCAGCTTGATCTCTCCGACATCCTCCCTAAAATCCAGTCCATACAAGTGCTGAAAAGTGTGGGGGCAAGTACACACCCCTGAGGAACTCCAGTAACAACTGGAAATAAGTCAGAGATGGTACCACCACACTTCACAGCACTCTCAGTACCAGAGTAGAGTTCGCACATCAGATTGATCAGTTTTGGTGGCACCCCACGAAGACCAAGAATCCTTCAGAGGGCATCCCGAGTCACTGAATCAAACACTTTAGAGAGATCAACATAAGCTGCAAGCAGCCCCTGCCGAATCTCTCGTCTGCGTTCGGTGAAGACACAAAGAGCAAGGATACGGTCAATCGTTGACCTCTTTGGTGTAAATCCTGACTGCTCTGGACGCTGGTGCTCAAGCAGATGGTGGCGAACCCGATCAAGAATTATTATCCGAGCAAAGACCTTGCCCTGCACTGAGAGCAGCGTCACCCCTCTGTAGTTGTTGCAGTCTTGGCGATCACACTTCCCTTTCCAGAGAGGGACAACAAGGCCCCTCTTCCAGTCAGTGGGGATGATGCCTGTGTTCCAGGCAGAGTACAAAACTGCATGCAACGACACGAGTGCAGCATTTCCACCAGCCTTGAGAAGTTCAACACGGATGCCACAGATCACTGGAGCTTAACCCCGTTTCAGCCGGTTTAGCACAGCCCATGTTTCCACAAGCGAAGGTGGACCACAGTTGATTGGAGGGTCAGCAACAGGGATTGTAACACCCTTGACGTCCAACTCGACAGCTGGGAAATCAGTCTGGTACAACTGCTCAAAGTAACCGGCCCAGCGGTCCTTCACTTCAGACTCCTCTGTCAAGAGCCTACCACTCTCTGCTCTAACTACATTTCTCCGAGGGATGGGCTTGGATGAACGCAATGCGCGAATTCCCCTGTAAGCGGGACGAGAATCACCTGTCCACAGGTGATGCTCTACCCCCTCACAGATTCCTCGCACATAGGCCTCCTTGTCCACCCTTAGTGCACGTACAGTTTCACACCTCAGCTCCCTGAACAGCTCAGCTCTGCCATTCAGCCTGGCCCTGCGACTCTGGTCAATGGTATCCAGTGTACCTTGAAAGACAAAATTCTTCTTTGCCCTGCGGTGAGTTCCAAGACATCCATCGGCAACATCAAGGACAGTGGTCTTGAAGGCACTCCACAACTCTTCAGGACCCCCCCAAAGCACCCAGACACTCAAATGTCCACTCAGCCTATTAGCAAACTCCTCAGCTACTCTCTCATCCTTGACCTTGCCAACATCCAGCCTAGGCTGGGATGGTACCATTCTCCAGGATTTAAGGTGCAGCTTTAGAGTTGCAACAACAAGCCGGTGGTCAGTATTGAGGAACTGAGCACTCCGGTAGACCCTGCAGTTTTGGATCATCCTCCAGCGACCGTCAACGAGGACGTGGTCAATCTCCTTTGCCACACCGCCAGTGTTGGAATACCAAGCCCAGCGATTAGCTTGTCGGTGCTGAAACCATGAACCAGCCACCCTAAGTCCATGACTTCTTGCAAAGTCAAGGAACTTAGTGCTATTCTGGTTCATAGTTCCTGACCCATGGGGACCACCACATGTCTCATAACCATATACGTTTTGATCACACCTTTCAGGGGATACCTAGTTTTATATGTTTTTCATGAACACTCTGAAAACTAGGAGTAACTAGAACGGGCACTCAGTAGAGCGCATACCTTCGCCAACGCTACATCCCCCCCCCCAGAAACCATTGATTGTGAGGATATTTAATCCCATACTACATCTGCCATCTCATATGTGTTATGATGGCTTAAAAACATTATATCTCCTGCTGTTTGACATTGATTCACGTACATTGTACAATTCTGTATGAACTCCCTGACCTTTTTGGGTGTCAGTGTCAAGTCAATCTGATGACAACTGGTCACATTATAAGATATTATTTTCTGGCATTTTAGGGGCATTTAGCACACACGAGTTTCTGTTTTTCTAAATAAGTTATTTATTGTGAACAAACAAACATTCATTGTACAAAAATGACGATTTTGACCTTTTCATGACCTCGACGTTGACCTTTGTACTCTTAATTTTGTAATTGGTATTGGAGTGTGGGGAAAAGAACAGTCAACATTTTGGTGTTGGTTTCATGCAAATCGGATAAGAATTGACCGTGTTATGACTAAAACCACACATTTTGCAATGTCCTGACCCCCCCTGACCTTTGACTCCCAACCGCTAATAAGGGTTATTACGTCATTGTGTCATGTCACATATCACAAGATGGGGCATTGAATTCTGAACATTTTGGCATTAGTTGCATGCAAATTGGATGCAAATTGACCGCGCTATGGTAAAAAGACGATTTTGACCTTTTCATGACCTTGACCTTGACCTTTGACCCGATCACTCCCAAAATCTAATCAAATGGTCCTCGGATAATAAGCAATCATCCCACCAAATTTGCTGCGATTCAGTTCAATACTTTTGGAGTTATGAAAATAACAAACAAACAAACAAACACACATATTCACAAATAAATAAATAAATAAATACACAGCGATCAAAACATAACCTTCGCAAAAAAGTTTGCAAAGGTAATAATGTGTCATATTTAAGGTATTTTAAAAAAAAATTGTATTAATTATTATTAATTGCATTTTATAAGTGCATCAGGGTATGTCAGGCATCCAAATAGAATTTAATTATGATGCCATATATGTGTGTTTATGTTGACACAAACATGAATATTTTTGGCATAGACCCTAAATTTTGGCAAACATTTTTATGATGGGGAATTTATGTGAAACCATGAGTATGCACTCTTTTCTGTGCACTAATCCTACATAGAATATACCAATAAAACAGTTCTATCACGGTAAATTTTGCAAAATAGTTAAGGCAATTTGCATAAACCATGTTTTGAATAGAAATACTTGATAATAAAATAAATTGTGAGATAAACCTGATTTGGGGCAGTTTCTACTGAAGCCATGAGTATGCCTTTTGACTATTCACTGTATCCAGGGATTAAAACATTAAGGCCTTGACACCTTGACGTTTTAGCCAGCGATGGCAACGTATTAAAATTTATGTAAAACGCTGGCTTACGTTGAACTTTTGATGTTTTTTTTTAAAGATTCGGACGTATTCATAGCGACTTGGTCTTATGTATAACGCATTGGTAACGGACACGGAACGTTTCGTTGTGTTATAGATAACTTATACCAACGAATGCTGAACCTGTTGTGGGCCGACACAACCGATGCCCAACGATAGTCTAACTTAGGCATAGCGTGTTGCACGCATCGCCGACGATGTCGTGACGTAGCCTATTAAAAGGCTGACGCACAACGATTCGAATCATAACTGCCGTAGAAATGGAAGTGTCAACATCGCGGTCACACCTTGGCGATCTTGCCAGCGTATGCCGACCTAAGAAAAATGTGTACAAAACGTTGGGGCACGTCAAATACGGTATGAGTACGTTTGGTATACGTGAGTACAACGCTAAAGTACGCTATCATACGTCGTAGTAAGTAGAGTACGTCAAGAAATTTTAAACATGTTCAAAATTTTACGACGTGCTCGGCGTATGACACACATTCCGCATGCGATGGGGATAAGTTTTACACACGATATGTGGCCGCTTACACACGTCCACAAAGGCTACTTATAAGCTACTCATAAGTCGAAACACGTCACGGTAATGTCTTTTTTACGCGAAACTTATTTCTAACTTATGTTTGACGTGCTTTGAACCAATTCTTTACGTAGTCCCAACACACATCGACGTATGTAGACGTATTCCAATGACGTCTTCCGTTCGACAAAAAAAAAAATTAACGTGTTTCTAGGTTACAACTGCCATATAAGGACGTGTTCCCAGCGGTTTTGGGAATTGGTATATAAAAATGGTGTTCATAAAAGGGGAACCCAACAGTGTTTTCGAGTCCTTTTTGAGTCGATGTCCATGTCAGCAGTAACAGTATCAGTATTAGTATTAGTATTAGTAGTAGTTTGTTCATGTTGGCAGTAGTAGGTGAGTGTGAGGGGGAGGGTGTGGGTTATGATGGATCGTCCTTGCGTTTAACGATTTAACGATTTAAATGATAAACTCAACGATTTAAATGGCTGCATCTCCACTATTGAAAGTAGACGCTTGCGCTCAACAATTGGATTTTTTTACACTCAACGACTTTTAAACGGTACCACTCAGCTATTTTCATTGTTTACAATGAACGATTTAAATTGCTGTCACTCGCCTTTGTTTTTTGACGCTGGGGTTTGGAAATTTGAAGCGTTTCTTCTGAACGTGTTAAAACGCTCAAACTCGACTATTTTAAATAGACGCTGCCGATGGACAATTGGAATCATAGCCAAGCTAGACATCGAAGTGTGAACATCCTCGTCATGCCGAAGAAAAGTTTGAAGAATGCTGCAAATAAGTGTCCTGGCCGTGGCCGTGGACGCTGACGCAAGGACGATCCATTATACCGACGTCTTTCAGCCTATGAGTAACTTAAAAGTAACGTCTGTCGATGTGTGGCAACGATCGCGTAACGTGCCAACAACACGTTAATCATAGGTTAGAAATAAGTTTCGGGTACGCTAAACATTACCTCGGCGTGTCTCAACTTATGATTAACTTACAAGTAGCATGTGTTGACGTCTGTCAACGATCGCAGACCGTGCATACAACTTGTGGCCAGCGTAGCGGAACGTGTGAGTCATACACCGGCATACGTCGTGAAATTTCAAGCATGAAAAAATTTGAGGACAACCAAAAAGTACAACGTTTAAAGCCAACGTACACCGACGTATGGCAGTGTTTTTCAGCGTGCTCTCAATGTTATCAAAACTCACCCATAACGTATTCAACGTGTGCCAGCGTTTTAGAAAAAAAATTCAAAAATCGGCATACGTTGGCTAAAACGTCAAGGTGTGACCGGGCCTTTAGTAAGAGATATTAAGTTACCATAAGGGTAATACATCACCTTTAATATCTATCTATAATTCCAACAATCTGTGTGTGTGTGTGTGTGTGTGTGTGTGTGTGTGTGTGTGTGTGTGTGTGTGTGTGTGTGTGTGTGTGTGTGTGTGTGTGTGTGTGTGTCTGCGACTGCAGTTTCTCGACGACCGCCGGTCCGATCGGATTGAAACTTGCCAGGAATATTGTCGGGGCCCCGCAGATGTGCCTTTTCGAGGTTTGATGTCAATCAGACGAGTGGTTCCCAAGTTACGGCCATTTATCTGTCGACCAATGACAAGACACGGTGTTATGACATCACGAATGACGTCACAATGAATATTTATTTTATTTTTTTTGCACGATTGACCGCCCGATCTGATTGAAACTTGCCTGGAATATTGCTGGGGACCCGCGGGTGTGCCTTTTCGAGGTTTGATATTAATCGGATAAGCGGTTCCCAAGTTATGGCCATTTATCTGTCCACCAATGACAAGACACGGTGCTATGACATCACAATTAATGTTTATTTATTTATTTATTTTTTGTGACTACATTTGTGAATACATTTACAGAGAGAGGGGTGAGGGAGGAGGGGGGAGAGAGGAGGGGGAAAGAGGGGGAGAGAGGGGGCAAGAGAGAGGGGGGAGAGAGGGGTGAGAGAGAGGGGCGTCACAATTCAAGAGAGGGGGAGAGAGGAGAGGGCGAGAGAGGGGGTGAGAGAGTGGGGGCGGGAGAGAGGGGCGAGAGGGGGGATGAGAGTGGGGGGGTGAGAGAGGGGCGAGAGAGAGGGCGAGAGAGGGCTGCACATACTGGCACTCACCTACGGGCACGCACATATGGGCCCGCCTCTACGGGCCCATACTAGTATGCTTAATTCCAAATCTGTGGATGCATCACCCTTCCATTTATTGCAATTTCTGCCTCACCTAAAACTATGGATACGCTGAAACTATGAGTATGCATCATTTCTTCAGAGCATATGTTCATTATTTCAAGATATTAAGGCCTTCCCACACAGATGTGGTACTTGTGCTTGTATTTCATGATTTTACATGCCTCAAATTTAATGTTTGTTATTTCAGGAACATTTGTGTCAATCATTTATCATTAAATTTGAAACCATGAGTATGCCTTAATGTATTAATGAAAAAATTTTGTTTACTCATTTGCCACATACACCTTCGTCGAGAGGATAGAGTGTTGGATAAGCATATAAATACCTTGTAATATGTTATGGTGGATCAGTATTCTCAATTCTAAGTTACTCTATTTTACAGAGAAAATAACCGATATAAATCTAAATGAAACCATGAATATGCATTAATATAATTACTCCAACATTAAATATTGATGTCCTGTGTGCACAAGTCATACCTTACTTTACCACCCAGACTCTTCTAGATAGCCTAAGATGTATTTATTTATGAACACTGAACTGTCCCGGTAATGGTGAGAAGTGATATAAGGTCATGTTTATAAAAACAAATTGATTTTTAATAACACAAAATGCAATTATGTTCTACTTTTAAACAAAACCGTTTCTCAGTCACATTTATTACTGAATCGCAAGCACATACTTATTGTATATAGAGAAAAACTGATATATAATAGGTCAGTTATATATTATACAGAAGTAACTGCTTCTTAGTGAGATTAATTAGATGCATACTCATGGTTTCAAGCAGTCACCACACGTAATTTAAATGCGTTGTGAAAATTTCAATTTTCGGAGATAAGGTGCCCAAATTCTCCCATGGATCCCTCAACATGTTTTCTGTAAGACCACAGAAACTTATAATTATAGCCTTAATTTGGTGCAGATGTCCTCCGGACACTAAAAGGCGCAGTTTCGTGACAATCCACCATATGTATTCTATATTAAGAACGCCACGCCAAAAGCATTCTACGCCACGCTCGAGTCTGTGGTTGATCAGTGCCCCAGACGAGATACACTTCTAGTCTTGGGGGATTTCAATGCATCGACTGGAACTGATAGGGATGGTTATGAGATGTGTGTTGGTCCCCATGGGTCAGGAACTATGAACCAGAATGGCACTAAGTTCCTTGACTTTGCAAGAAGTCATGGACTTAGGGTGGCTGGTTCATGGTTTCAGCGCCCAGAAGCTCATCGCTGGACTTGGTATTCCAACGCTGGCGGTGTGGCAAAGGAGATTGACCATGTCCTCATTGACGGTCGTTGGAGGATGATCCAGAACTGCAGGGTCTACCGGAGTGCTCAGTTCCTCAATACTGACCACAGGCTTGTTGTAGCGACTCTAAAGCTGCACCTTAAAGCCTGGAGAATGGTACCATTCCAGCCTAGGCTGGATGTTGCCAAGCTCAGGGATGAGAGAGTAGCTGAGGAGTTTGCGAACAGGCTGAGTGGACACTTGGGGGGTCTGGGTGCTTTGGGGGGTCCTGAAGAGATGTGGAGCGCCTTTAAGACCACCGTCCTTGATGTTGCCGGTGGATGTCTTGGAACTCACCGCAGGGCAAAGAAGAATTTTGTCTCTCAAGGGACACTGGATACCATTGACCAGAGTCGCAGGGCCAGGCTGAATAGCAGAGCTGAGCTGTTCAGGGAGCTGAGGCGTAAAACTGTACGTGCACTGAGGGTGGACAAGGAGGCCTATGTGCGAAGAATCTGTGAGGGGGTAGAGCATCACCTGTGGACAGGTGATTCTCGTCCCGCTTACAGGGGAATTCGCACATTACGTTCATCCAAGCCCATCCCTCGGAGCACTGCAGTTCGAGCAGAGAGTGGTAGGCTCTTGACAGAGGAGTCTGAAGTGAAGGCCCGCTGGGCCGGTTACTTTGAGCGGTTGTACCAGGCTGATCCCCCAGCTGTCGAGTTGGACGTCAAGGGTGTTACAATCCCTGTTGCCGACCCACGAATCAACTGTGGTCCACCTTCGCTTGTGGAAACACGGGCTGCGGTGAACCAGTTGAAACGGGGCAAAGCTCCAGGGATTTGTGGCATCCATGCCGAACTTCTCAAGGCTGGTGGAAATGCTGCACTCGTGTCGTTGCATGCAGTTTTGTGCTCTGCCTGGAACACAGGCATCATCCCAACTGACTGGAAGAGGGGCCTTGTTGTCCCTCTCTGGAAAGGGAAGGGTGATCGCCAAGACTGCAACAACTACCGAGGGGTGACGCTGCTCTCAGTGCAGGACAAGGTCTTTGCTCGGATAATAATTCTTGATCGGGTTCGCCACCATCTGCTTGAGCACCAGCGTCCAGAGCAGTCAGGCTTTACACCAAAGAGGTCAACGATTGACCGTATCCTTGCACTTCGTGTCCTCACCGAACGCAGACGAGAGTTTCGGCAGGGGCTGCTTGCAGCCTATGTTGATCTCTGTAAAGCGTTCGATTCAGTGAATCGGGATGTCCTCTGGAGGATTCTTGGTCTTCGTGGGGTGCCACCAAAACTGATCGATCTGATGTCTGAACTCTACTCTCGTACTGAGAGTGCTGTGAAGTGTGGTGGTACCATCTCTGACTTATTTCCAGTTGTTACTGGAGTTCGTCAGGGATGTGTACTTGCCCCCACACTTTTCAGCACTTGTATGGACTGGATTTTAGGGAGGATGTCGGAGAGATCAAGTTGCGGTGCATCGTTTGGGAATGTCATAGTATTTTACACCATAACACGTGGTGTTGTACACCATAAGACATGGTGTTTTACACCATAACACGTGGTATTTTACACCATAACGCGTGGTATTTTACACCTTAACACGTATTTTGCACCATAACACATGGTATTTTACACCATAATACGTGGTATTTTACACCATAATACGTGGTATTTTATTCCATAACACGTGATGTTTTATACCATAACACATGGTATTTTACAACATAACACGTGGTATTTTACATCATAACACGTGGTGTTTTATACACGAACACGTGGTATTTTACATCATAACACGTGTTTTATACAATTATATGTGGTGTTTTACATCATAACACGTGGTGTTTTATACCATAATACGTGGTATTTTATACCATAACACGTGATGTTTTACAACATAACACGTGGTATTTTACACCGTAACATGTATATTGCACCATAACATGTGGTATTTTACACCTGAACACGTATTTTGCACCATAACACGTGGTAATTTACACCTTAACACGTATTTTGCACAATAACACATGGTATTTTCCACCATAACATGTGGTACTTTACACCATAACACATAGTATTTTACACCATAACATGGTATTTTACACCATAACACGTGGTACTTTACACCATAACACATAGTATTTTACACCATAGCATGTAGTGTTTTACACGATAACACGTGGTATTTTACACCATAACACGTGGTGTTTTACACCATAACACGTAGTATTTTACACCATTACGCGTACTTTACACCACAAAACGTGGTATTTTACACCTTAACATGTATTGTGCACCACAACATATGGTACTTTACACCATAACACGTGGTATTTTACACTTTAACATGTATTTTGCACCATAACACGTACTTTGCACCATAACACGTACTTTGCACCAGAACATGTGGCACTTTGCGCCATAAGACATGGTACTTTACACCATAACACGTATTTTACACCATAACACATGGTACTTTACACCATAATACATGGTATTTTATGCCATAACACGTGATGTTTGATGCCATAACACATGGTATTTTACAACATAACATATGTTGTTTTACACCATAACACGTGGTATTTTACACCATAACACGTGGTATTTTACAACTTAACATGTATTTTGCACCATAACACATGGTATGTTACACCTCAACACGTATTTTGCATCATAACGCATGAAACTTTACATCATAACACGTGGTAATTTACACAATAACACGCATTTTGGACCATAACACATGGTACTTTGCACCATAACACGTGGTATTTTACACCTTAAGATGTATTTTGACCCATAACACATGGAACTTTGCACCATAACACGTGGTACTTTGCACCATAACATGTGGTATTTTACACCATAACACGTATTTTACATCATAACACATGGTACTTTACACCATAAAATATGGTATTTTATGCCATAACACGTGATGTTTGATACCATAACACATGGTATTTTACAACATAACACGTGGTATTTTACAACTTAACATGTATTTTGCACCATAACACGTGGTAATTTACACCTTAACACGTATTTTGGACCATAACACATTGTACTTTGCACCATAACACATGGTATTTTACACCTTAAAATGTATTTTGACCCATAACACATGGAACTTTGCACCATAACACGTGGTATTTTGTGCCTTAACACGTATTTTGGACCATAACACATGGTACTTTGCGCCATAACACGTATTTTACAGCATAACACGTATTTTACACCATAACACATGGTACTTTACAGCATAAAACATGGTAATTTATACCATAACATGTGATGTTTTTTCCATAACACATGGTACTTTACACCATAACACGTGGTGTTTTACACGATAACACGTGGTATTTTACACCATAACACGTGGTGTTTTACACCATAACATGTGGTATTTTACACCATTACACGTTGTACTTTACACCATAAAACATGGTATTTTTCACCTGAACATGCAATTTGCACCATAACATATGGTACTTTACACCATAACACGTGGTATTTTATACCTTAACATGTATTTTGCACCATAACACGTACTTTGCACGATAACATGTGGTACTTTGCGCCATAACACGTATTTTACACCATAACACATGGTACTTTACACCATAATACATGGTATTTTATGCCATAACACGTGATGTTTTATACCATAACACATGGTATTTTACAACATAACACGTGGTGTTTTCCACCATAACACGTGGTATTTTACACCATAACACGTGGTATTTTACACCATAACACGAGGTACCTTGCACGATAACACGTGGTAATTTACACCTTAACACGTATTTTGGACCATAACACATGGTACATTGCACCATAACACGTGGTATTTTACACCTTAACATGTATTTTGACCCATAACACATGGAACTTTGCACCATAACATGTCATACTTTGCACCATAACACGTATTTTACACCATAACACGTATTTTACACCATAACATATGGTACTTTACACCATAATACATGGTATTTTATGCCATAACACGTGATGTTTTACAACATAACACGTGGTATTTTACACCGTAACATGTATATTGCACCATAACATGTGGTATTTTACACCTGAACACGTATTTTGCACCATAACACGTGGTAATTTACACCTTAACACGTATTTTGGACCATAACACATGGTATTTTGCACCATAACACGTGGTACTTTGCACCATAACACGTGGTACTTTGCATCATAACACGTATTTTACACCATAACACGTATTGTACAGCATAACACATGGTACTTTACACCATAATACATGGTATTTTATAACATAACTCGTGCTGTTTTATACCATAACACGTAGTATCTTACACCATAACACATGGCACTTTGCACCATAACACGTGGTATTTTACACCTTAACACGTATTTTGCACCATAACACATGGAACTTTGCACCATAACATGTGGTACTTTGCACCACAACACGTGGTACTTTGTGCCATAACACCTACTTTGCACCATAACATGTGCTATTTTACACCATAACACGTATTTTACACCATAACACATGGTATTTTACACCGTAATACGTGGTATTTTATACCATAACACATGGTATTTACATCATAGCACGTGGTATTTTACACCATAATACGTGGTATTTTAACCCATAACATGGTGTTTTACACCAAAACAAGTGGTATTTTACATCATAACACGTGGTGGTTTACACCATAACACATGGTATTTTAGAACATAACACGGATTTTCCACCATA
The DNA here is from genome assembly GCF_056783735.1 of Eptatretus burgeri. NCBI lineage: Eukaryota > Metazoa > Chordata > Myxini > Myxiniformes > Myxinidae > Eptatretus > Eptatretus burgeri. Next base: position 642,205 of record NC_140974.1, read on the forward strand.
ACACATTTTATACCATAATACGTGGTGTTTTACATCATAACTCGTGGTGTTTTACACCATAATATGTGGCATTTTACCCCATAACGTTGTGTTAAACACAAAAACAGATGTTATTTTGCATCATAGCACGTGGTATTTTACACCATATCCCGTATTTTACATCATAACATGTGGTATTTTACACCATAACATGTAGTATTTTACACCATAACATGTAGTATTTTACCCCATACACGTGGTGTTTCATTCCATAACCTGTGGTATTTTATACCAGAACAGATGGTATTTTACATCATAACATGTGTTTTACACCAAAACACATGGTATTTTCACCATAACACATGGTATTTTACACCGTAACACATGGTGTTTTACACCATAACACGTATTTTACACCATAACACATGGTACTTCACACCATAACACGTGGTATTTTACACATTAACACGTATTTTGCACCATAACATATGGTACTTTACACCATAACACACGGTATTTTACACCTTAACACGTATTTTGCACCATAACATGTGGTACTTTGCACCATAACACGCGGTATTTTACACCTTAACACGTATTTTGCACCATAACATGTGGTACTTTGCACCATAACACGTGGTACTTTGCGCCATAACACGTGGTATTTTACACCTTAACACGTATTTTGCACCATAACATGTGGTATTTTGCACCATAACATGTGGTACTAACACGTGGTACTTTGCGCCATAACACGTGGTATTTTACACATTAACACGTATTTTGCACCATAACATATGGTACTTTACACCATAACACACGGTATTTTACACCTTAACACGTATTTTGCACCATAACATGTGGTACTTTGCACCATAACACGCGGTATTTTACACCTTAACACGTATTTTGCACCATAACATGTGGTACTTTGCACCATAACACACGGTATTTTACACCTTAACACGTATTTTGCACCATAACATGTGGTACTTTGCACCATAACACGCGGTATTTTACACCTTAACACGTATTTTGCACCATAACATGTGGTACTTTGCACCATAACACGTGGTACTTTGCGCCATAACACGTGGTACTTTGACCATAACACATGGTATGTTACACCAAAACAGTGATGTTTTATCCCATAACACATGGTATCTGACACATTGGTGTCAGGTCAGGTTCGATTTGTGACCTGCTACAGGTACCATGTAAACCTGTACTAACCTGTTCCATGGTCGGGTTGTCGGCGACTCAACCATCTCCCCCACCAGGTTTTCTGGTGAGGAGGGTGTTTGGATATGGACGGCCAGCAGGATTAAAAACAAAACCTGTCAAAGGGCGGAGGAGCTCCTTGTGAGCCAACGGCCATCCATATCTAGTGCCCAACTGTGTCTGCGGACGTCCTCCCGCAGTTGGGTCACTTCTTATTAAGAGGTTGGTGGCAGGATTTGCACTCCGGCCACCGTAAAACCCTTCATTCCGCAAAACGCAAAAACGCAAAAAAATCTGAAAACCCACTCCGTGGGAGTACCTCCTGTGCAGCTTCCCTTCGCAGGGCAGCTCACCGGATGACGGGATTGGGGCAAAGCCTTCGGGACCCCCAATCTTTGATAGGAGGGAAACCACGGGGTAACATCCCTGGGTCAGATTGCGGGAGAGTGTGTCGGAGTGGTGCTGAGGTGTCGTCCACCAGACGGCGGTCTCCTTGGGTTAACCTGAGGCGGTCCCTTCGGGTGGGTGCCTGGAATGTCCTATCCCTAAGAGAGGATGATCACCTGTCTCTGTTATCATCTGAGCTCAAGCGTTTGGACATCGGGATTGCAGCTCTCTCTGAGGTTCGGAGACCGGATTGCGGCGAGATAATGGTGGGTGGTTACACCTACTATTGGTCTGGTCGCTCTGATGGTTACCATACCCAAGGAGTTGCTGTAGCTGTGTCCAATAAGCTGACCCCAATGATAATTGAGGTAACACCGGTCAACGAGCGTATTATGAGATTAAGGATTCGTCACTCCCTCGGTGTCATTTCCCTGGTCTCTGTTTATGCTCCGACTGAGGCGAGTGATCTCACCGTGAAGGATGCATTCTACGCCACACTCGAGTCTGTGGTTGATCAGTGCCCCAGACGAGATACACTTCTAGTCTTGGGGGATTTCAATGCATCGACTGGAACTGATAGGGACGGTTATGAGGTGTGTGTTGGTCCCCATGGGTCAGGAACTATGAACCAGAATAGCACTAAGTTCCTTGACTTTGCAAGAAGTCATGAACTTAGGGTGGCTGGTTCATGGTTTCAGCGCCCACAAGCTCATCGCTGGACTTGGTATCCCAACGCTGGCGGTGTGGCAAAGGAGATTGACCATGTCCTCATTGACGGTCGTTGGAGGATGATCCAGAACTGCAGGGTCTACCGGAGTGCTCAGTTCCTCAATACTGACCACAGGCTTGTTGCAGCAACTCTAAAGCTGCACCTTAAATCCTGGAGAATGGTACCATCCCAGCCGAGGCTGGATGTTGCCAAGCTCAGGGATGAGAGAGTAGCTGAGGAGTTTGCGAACAGGCTGAGTGGACACTTGGAGGGTCTGGGTGCTTTGGGGGGTCCTGAAGAGTTGTGGAGCGCCTTCAAGACCACCGTCCTTGATGTTGCCGGTGGATGCCTTGGAGCTCACAGCAGGGCAAAGAAGAATTTTGTCTCTCAAGGGACACTGGATACCATTGACCAGAGTCGCAGGGCCAGGCTGAATGGCAGAGCTGAGCTGTTCAGGGAGCTGAGGCGTAAAACTGTACGTGCACTGAGGGTGGACAAGGAGGCCTATGTGCGAGGAATCTGTGAGGGGGTAGAGCATCACCTGTGGACAGGTGATTCTCGTCCCGCTTACAGGGGAATTCGCGCATTACGTTCATCCAAGCCCATCCCTCGGAGCACTACAGTTCGAGCAGAGAGTGGTAGGCTCTTGACAGAGGAGTCTGAAGTGAAGGCCCGCTGGGCCGGTTACTTTGAGCGGTTGTACCAGGCTGATCCCCCAGCTGTCGAGTTGGACGTCAAGGGTGTTACAATCCCTGTTGCTGACCCTCGAATCAACTGTGGTCCACCTACGCTTGTGGAAACAAGGGCTGCGGTGAACCAGTTGAAACGGGGCAAAGCTCCAGGGGTCTGTGGCATCCATGCCGAACTTCTCAAGGCTGGTGGAAATGCTGCACTCGTGTCGTTGCATGCAGTTTTGTGCTCTGCCTGGAACACAGGCATCATCCCAACTGACTGGAAGAGGGGCCTTGTTGTCCCTCTCTGGAAAGGGAAGGGTGATCGCCAAGACTGCAACAACTACCGAGGGGTGACGCTGCTCTCAGTGCCGGGCAAGGTCTTTGCTCGGATAATTCTCGATAGGGTTCGCCACCATCTGCTTGAGCACCAGCGTCCAGAGCAGTCAGGCTTTACACCAAAGAGGTCAACGATTGACCGTATCCTTGCACTTCGTGTCCTCACCGAACGCAGACGAGAGTTTCGGCAGGGGCTGCTTGCAGCCTATGTTGATCTCTGTAAAGCGTTCGATTCAGTGAATCGGGACGTCCTCTGGAGGATTCTTGGTCTTCGTGGGGTGCCACCAAAACTGATCGATCTGATGTCTGAACTCTACTCTCGTACTGAGAGTGCTGTGAAGTGTGGTGGTACCATCTCTGACTTATTTCCAGTTGTTACTGGAGTTCGTCAGGGATGTGTACTTGCCCCCACACTTTTCAGCACTTGTATGGACTGGATTCTCGGGAGGATGTCGGAGAGATCAAGTTGCGGTGCGTCATTTGGGAATGTCAAGATCTCGGACCTTGACTTTGCAGATGATGCAGTCATCTTTGCGGAGACTTTAGACACCCTCTTGGGGGCCCTCGAGGTGCTGAATGAGGAGTCGGAGCCGTTGGGATTACGGGTTTCTTGGGTCAAAACTAAGATCCAGGCTTTCGGTGACATCTTGGATGCTGCTGTCCTGTCTGTGTCTGTTTGTGGTGAGGATGTTGAGGTCGTGGAGAGATTCACTTACCTTGGCAGTGATATTCATGTCTCTGCTGGCTGCGAGTCAGAGGTCAATAGACGTCTGGGTCGGGCCTGGGGAGTCATGGATTCACTGGATCATGGGGTGTGGTGCTGCCGGTACCTGTGCGGGAGGACGAAAGTCCGAGTCTTCAGGTCCTTGGTACTTCTAGTCTTGCTCTATGGGTGCGAGACTTGGACTCTGACCAAGGATCTGAGACGGAGACTTAATTCCTTTGGTACCAGGTCTCTTAGGAGAATCCTTGGCTATCGCTGGTCGGATTTTGTGTCCAACGAGCGGTTGCTGAGAGAGACTCGGATGAGATTTGTGACCTGCATAGTCCGTGAGCGTCAGTTGTGGCTGTATGGACATGTGGCTCGTTTTCCTGACTCTGATCCTGCTCACCAGATTCTCTCAGCGAGGGAGTCTCATGAGTGGAGGAGGCCAGTGGGTCGACCACGTGCCTCATGGTTGCAACAGGTTGACCATCATCTCAAGGAGATGGGGATGGGCCTGGCATCTGCCTGGGGGATGGCCAGACGGAGGCCCCTGGAGTACCGGCGGAAAGTGGACGCAGCGACGTGCTGTTCTGGCACATGCTCCCATACCTGACCTGACCTGACATGGTATCTTACAACATAACACGTGGTATTTTATACCATAACACATGGTATTTTGCACCTTAACAGGTGGTGTTTTACACATTAACACGTATTTTGCACCATAACACATGGTACTTTGCACCACAACACCTGGTACTTTGCACCATAACATGTGGTACTTTGCACCATAACATGTGGTACTTTGCACCAAACACGTGGTACTTTGCGCCATAACACGTGTTGTACACCATAACACATAATATTTTGCACCATAATACGTGGTATTGTATACCATAACACGTGATGTTTTATTCCATAACACATGGTATCTTACAACATAGCACGTGGTATTTTATACCATAACACATGGTATTTTACACCTTAACACATGGTGTTTTACGCCATAACATGTGGTATATTACATCATAACACATGGCGTTTTACACCACAACACGTGTTTTTGTACCATAATACGTGGAGTTTTACATCACAACGTGGAGTTTTACACCAAAACATGTGGTATTTTACACCATAACACGTGGTATTTTACACCATAACACGTGGTGTTTTACACCATAACATGTGGTATGTTATCTCATAAGACATGGTATTTAACATCATAACACGTGGTGTTTCACACCATAACCCGTGGTATTTTATGCCATAACACGTGGTACTTTACACCATAACACATAGTATTTTACACCATAACACGTGGTGTTGTACACCATAAGACATGGTGTTTTACACCATAACACGTGGTATTTTACACCATAACTCGTGGTATTTCACACCTTAACACGTATTTTGCACCATAACACATAGTATTTTACACCATAAGACATGGTGTTTTTCACCATAACACGTGGTATTTTACACCATAACGCATGGTATTTTACACCTTAACACGTATTTTGCACCATAACACATGGTATTTTACACCTTAACATGTATTTTGCACCATAACACATGGTACTTTACACCATAACACGTATTTTACACCATAACACATGGTATTTTACACCATAATACGTGGTATTTTACACCATAATACGTGGTATTTTATTCCATAACACGTGATGTTTTATACCATAACACATGGTATTTTACAACATAACACGTGGTATTTTACATCATAACACGTGGTGTTTTATACACGAACACGTGGTATTTTACATCATAACACGTGTTTTATACCATTTTATGTGGTGTTTTACATCATAACACGTGGTGTTTTATACCATAATACGTGGTATTTTATTCCATAACACGTGATGTTTTATACCATAACACATGGTATTTTACAACATAACACGTGGTATTTTACATCATAACACGTGGTGTTTTATACACGAACACGTGGTATTTTACATCATAACACGTGTTTTATACCATTTTATGTGGTGTTTTACATCATAACACGTGGTATTTTACACCATAACACATGGTATTTTACACCATAATACGTGGTATTTTACACCATAATACGTGGTATTTTATTCCATAACACGTGATGTTTTATACCATAACACATGGTATTTTACAACATAACACGTGGTATTTTACATCATAACACGTGGTGTTTTATACACGAACACGTGGTATTTTACATCATAACACGTGTTTTATACCATTTTATGTGGTGTTTTACATCATAACACGTGGTGTTTTATACCATAATATGTGGTATTTTATACCATAACACGTGATGTTTTACAACATAACACGTGGTATTTTACACCGCAACATGTATATTGCACCATAACATGTGGTATTTTACACCTGAACACGTATTTTGCACCATAACACGTGGTAATTTACACCTTAACACGTATTTTGCACAACACATGGTATTTTCCACCATAACATGTGGTACTTTACACCATAACACATAGTATTTTACACCATAACATGGTATTTTACACCATAACACGTGGTACTTTACACCATAACACATAGTATTTTACACCATAGCACGTAGTGTTTTACACGATAACACGTGGTATTTTACACCATAACACGTGGTGTTTTACACCATAACACGTAGTATTTTACACCATTACGCGTACTTTACACCACAAAACGTGGTATTTTACACCTTAACATGTATTGTGCACCACAACATATGGTACTTTACACCATAACACGTGGTATTTTACACTTTAACATGTATTTTGCACCATAACACGGACTTTGCACCAGAACATGTGGCACTTTGCGCCATAACACATGGTACTTTACACCATAACACGTATTTTACACCATAACACATGGTACTTTACACCATAATACAAGGTATTTTATGCCATAACACGTGATGTTTGATACCATAACACATGGTATTTTACAACATAACACGTGGTATTTTACAACTTAACATGTATTTTGCACCACAACACATGGTATGTTACACCTCAACACGTATTTTGCATCATAACGCATGAAACTTTACATCATAACACGTGGTAATTTATACAATATCACACATTTTGGACCATAACACATGGTACTTTGCACCATAACACGTGGTATTTTACACCTTAAGATGTATTTTGACCCATAACACATGGAACTTTGCACCATAACACGTGGTAGTTTGCACCATAACATGTGGTATTTTACACCATAACACGTATTTTACATCATAACACATGGTACTTTACACCATAATACATGGTATTTTATGCCATAACACGTGATGTTTTATACCATAACACATGGTATTTTACAACATAACACGTGGTGTTTTCCACCATAACACGTGGTATTTTACACCATAACACGTGGTATTTTACACCATAACACGTGGTACCTTGCATCATAACACGTGGTAATTTACACCTTAACACGTATTTTGGACCATAACACATGTTACATTGCACCATAACACGTGGTATTTTACACCTTAACATGTATTTTGACCCATAACACATGGAACTTTGCACCATAACATGTGGTACTTTGCACCATAACACGTGGTACTTTGCATCATAACACATATTTTACACCATAACACGTATTGTACACCATAACACATGGTACTTTACACCATAATACATGGTATTTTATAACATAACTCGTGCTGTTTTATACCATAACACGTCGTATCTTACACCATAACACATGGCACTTTGCACCATAACACGTGGTATTTTACACCTTAACACGTATTTTGCACCATAACACATGGAACTTTGCACCATAACATGTGGTACTTTGCACCACAACACGTGGTACTTTGTGCCATAACACGTACTTTGCACCATAACATGTGCTATTTTACACCATAACACGTATTTTACACCATAACACATGGTATTTTACACCGTAATACGTGGTATTTTATACCATAACACATGGTATTTACATCATAGCACGTGGTATTTTACACCATAATACGTGGTATTTTAACCCATAACATGGTGTTTTACACCAAAACAAGTGGTATTTTACATCATAACACGTGGTGGTTTACACCATAACACATGGTATTTTACAACATAACACGGATTTTCCACCATAACACATTTTATACCATAATACGTGGTGTTTTACATCATAACTCGTGGTGTTTTACACCATAATATGTGGCATTTTACCCCATAACGTTGTGTTAAACACAAAAACAGATGGTATTTTGCATCATAGCACGTGGTATTTTACACCATAACCTGTATTTTACATCATAACATGTGGTATTTTACACCATAACCCGTATTTTACATCATAACATGTGGTACTTTGCACCATAACACGTGGTACTTTGCGCCATAACACGTGGTATTTTACACCTTAACACGTATTTTGCACAATAACACATGGTACTTTGCACCATAACACGTGGTACTTTGCGCCATAACACGTGGTACTTTGACCATAACACATGGTATGTTACACCAAAACAGTGATGTTTTATCCCATAACACATGGTATCTGACACATTGGTGTCAGGTCAGGTTCGATTTGTGACCTGCTACAGGTACCATGTAAACCTCTACTAACCTGTTCCATGGTCGGGTTGTCGGCGACTCAACCGTCTCCCCCACCAGGTTTTCTGGTGAGGAGGGTGTTTGGATATGGACACCCAGCAGGATTAAAAACAAAACCTGTCAAAGGGCGGAGGAGCTCCTTGTGAGCCAACGGCCATCCATATCTAGTGCCCAACTGTGTCTGCGGACGTCCTCCTGCAGTTGGGTCACTTCTTATTAGGAGGTTGGTGGCAGGATTTGCACTCCGGCCACCGTAAAACCCTTCATTCCGCAAAACGCAAAAACGCAAAAAAATCTGAAAACCCACTCCGTGGGAGTACCTCCTGTGCAGCTTCCCTTCGCAGGGCAGCTCACCGGATGATGGGATTGGGGCAAAGCCTTCGGGACCCCAATCTTTGATAGGAGGGAAACCACGGGGTAACATCCCTGGGTCAGATTGCGGGAGAGTGTGTCGGAGTGGTGCTGAGGTGTCGTCCACCAGACGGCGGTCTCCTTGGGTTAACCTGAGGCGGTCCCTTCGGGTGGGTGCCTGGAATGTCCTATCCCTAAGAGAGGATGATCACCTGTCTCTGTTATCATCTGAGCTCAAGCGTTTGGACATCGGGATTGCAGCTCTCTCTGAGGTTCGGAGACCGGATTGCGGCGAGATAATGGTGGGTGGTTACACCTACTATTGGTCTGGTCGCTCTGATGGTTTACATACCCAAGGAGTTGCTGTAGCTGTGTCCAATAAGCTGACCCCAATGATAATTGAGGTAACACCGGTCAACGAGCGTATTATGAGATTAAGGATTCGTCACTCCTTAGGTGTCATTTCCCTGGTCTCTGTTTATGCTCCGACTGAGGCGAGTGATCTCACCGTGAAGGATGCATTCTACGCCACACTCGAGTCTGTGGTTCATCAGTGCCCCAGACGAGATACACTTCTCGTCTTGGGGGATTTCAATGCATCGACTGGAACTGATAGGGACGGTTATGAGGTGTGTGTTGGTCCCCATGGGTCAGGAACTATGAACCAGAATAGCACTAAGTTCCTTGACTTTGCAAGAAGTCATGGACTTAGGGTGGCTGGTTCATGGTTTCAGCGCCCACAAGCTCATCGCTGGACTTGGTATTCCAACGCTGGCGGTGTGGCAAAGGAGATTGACCATGTCCTCAGTGACGATCGTTGGAGGATGATCCAGAACTGCAGGGTCTACCGGAGTGCTCAGTTCCTCATTACTGACCACAGGCTTGTTGTAGCAACTCTAAAGCAGCACCTTAAATCCTGGAGAATGGTACCATCCCAGCCGAGGCTGGATGTTGCCAAGCTCAGGGATGAGAGAGTAGCTGAGGAGTTTGCGAACAGGCTGAGTGGACACTTGGAGGGTCTGGGTGCTTTGGGGGGTCCTGAAGAGTTGTGGAGTGCCTTCAAGACCACCGTCCTTGATGTTGCCAGTGGATGCCTTGGAGCTCACCGCAGGGCAAAGAAGAATTTTGTCTCTCAAGGGACACTGCTTACCATTGACCAGATTCGCAGGGCCAGGCTGAATGGCAGAGCTGAGCTGTTCAGGGAGCTGAGGCGTAAAACTGTACGTGCACTGAGGGTGGACAAGGAGGCCTATGTGCGAGGAATCTGTGAGGGGGTAGAGCATCACCTGTGGACAGGTGATTCTCGTCCCGCTTACAGGGGAATTCGCGCATTACGTTCATCCAAGCCCATCCCTCGGAGCACTACAGTTCGAGCAGAGAGTGGTAGGCTCTTGACAGAGGAGTCTGAAGTGAAGGCCCGCTGGGCCGGTTACTTTGAGCGGTTGTACCAGGCTGATCCCCCAACTGTCGAGTTGGACGTCAAGGGTGTTACAATCCCTGTTGCTGACCCTCGAATCAACTGTGGTCCACCATCGCTTGTGGAAACACGGGCTGCGGTGAACCAGTTGAAACGGGGCAAAGCTCCAGGGATCTGTGGCATCCATGCCGAACTTCTCAAGGCTGGTGGAAATGCTGCACTCGTGTCGTTGCATGCAGTTCTGTGCTCTGCCTGGAACACAGGCATCATCCCAACTGACTGGAAGAGGGGCCTTGTTGTCCCTCTCTGGAAAGGGAAGGGTGATCGCCAAGACTGCAACAACTACCGAGGGGTGACGCTGCTCTCAGTGCCGGGCAAGGTCTTTGCTCGGATAATTCTCGATAGGGTTCGCCACCATCTGCTTGAGCACCAGCGTCCAGAGCAGTCAGGCTTTACACCAAAGAGGTCAACGATTGACCATATCCTTGCTCTTTGGGTCCTCACCGAATGCAGATGAGAGTTTCGGCAGAGACTGCTTGCAGCCTCTGTAAAGCGTTCGATTCAGTGAATCGGGTCGTCCTCTGGAGGATTCTTGGTCTTCGTGGGGTGCCACCAAAACTGATCGATCTGATGTCTGAACTCTACTCTCGTACTGAGAGTGCTGTGAAGTGTGGTGGTACCATCTCTGACTTATTTCCAGTTGTTACTGGAGTTCGTCAGGGATGTGTACTTGCCCCCACACTTTTCAGCACTTGTATGGACTGGATTCTAGGGAGGATGTCGGAGAGATCAAGTTGCGGTGCGTCATTTGGGAATGTCAAGATCTCGGACCTTGACTTTGCAGATGATGCAGTCATCTTTGCGGAGACTTTAGACATCCTCTTGGGGGCCCTCGAGGTGCTGAATGAGGAGTCGGAGCCGTTGGGATTACGGGTTTCTTGGGTCAAAACTAAGATCCAGGCTTTCGGTGACATCTTGGATGCTGCTGTCCTGTCTGGTTCTGTTTGTGGTGAGGATGTTGAGGTCGTGGAGAGATTCACTTTCCTTGGCAGTGATATTCATGTCTCTGCTGGCTGCGAGTCAGATGTCAATAGACGTCTGGGTCGGGCCTGGGGAGTCATGGATTCACTGGATCATGGGGTGTGGCGCTGCCGGTACCTGTGCGGGAGGACGAAAGTCCGAGTCTTCAGGTCCTTGGTACTTCTAGTCTTGCTCTATGGGTGCGAGACTTGGACTCTGACCAAGGATCTGAGACGGAGAAATAATTCCTTTGGTACCAGGTCTCTTCGGAGAATCCTTGGCTATCGCTGGTCGGATTTTGTGTCCAACGAGCGGTTGCTGAGAGAGACTCGGATGAGATTTGTGACCTGCATAGTCCGTGAGCGTCAGTTGTCGCTGTATGGACATGTGGCTCGTTTTCCTGACTCTGATCCTGCTCACCAGATTCTCTCAGCGAGGGAGTCTCATGAGTGGAGGAGGCCAGTGGGTCGACCACGTGCCTCATGGTTGCAACAGGTTGACCATCATCTCAAGGAGATGGGGATGGGCCTGGCATCTGCCTGGGGGATGGCCAGACGGAGGCCCCTGGAGTACCGGCGGAAAGTGGACGCAGCGACGTGCTGTTCTGGCACATGCTCCCATACCTGACCTGACCTGACATGGTATCTTACAACATAACACGTGGTATTTTATACCATAACACATGGTATTTTGCACCTTAACAGGTGGTGTTTTACACATTAACACGTATTTTGCACCATAACACATGGTACTTTGCACCACAACACCTGGTACTTTGCACCATAACATGTGGTACTTTGCACCATAACACGTGGTACTTTGCGCCATAACACGTGTTGTACACCATAACACATAATATTTTACACCATAATACGTGGTATTGTATACCATAACACGTGATGTTTTATACCATAACACATGGTATCTTACAACATAGCACGTGGTATTTTATACCATAACACATGGTATTTTACACCTTAACACATGGTGTTTTACGCCATAACATGTGGTATATTACATCATAACACATGGCGTTTTACACCATAACACGTGTTTTTGTACCATAATACGTGGAGTTTTACATCACAACGTGGAGTTTTACACCAAAACATGTGGTATTTTACACCAAAACATGTGGTATTTTACACCATAACACGTGGTATTTTACACCATAACACGTGGTATTTTACACCATAACACGTGGTATTTTACACCATAACATGTGGTATTTTATCTCATAAGACATGGTATTTAACATCATAACACGTGGTGTTTCACACCATAACCCGTGGTATTTTATGCCATAACACGTGGTACTTTCCACCATAACACATAGTATTTTACACCATAACACGTGGTGTTTTACACCATAAGACATGGTGTTTTACACCAGAACACGTGGTATTTTACACCATAACGCGTGGTATTTCACACCTTAACACGTATTTTGCACCATAACACATAGTATTATACACCATAACACGTGGTGTTGTACACCATAAGACATGGTGTTTTACACCATAACACGTGGTATTTTACACCATAACGCATGGTATTTTACACCTTAACACGTATTTTGCACCATAACACATGGTATTTTACACCTTAACATGTATTTTGCACCATAACACATAGTACTTTACACCATAACACGTATTTTACACCTTAACACGTATTTTGCACCATAACACATGGTATTTTACACCATAATACGTGGTATTTTACACCATAATACGTGGTATTTTATTCCATAACACGTGATGTTTTATACCATAACACATGGTATTTTACAACATAACACGTGGTATTTTACATCATAACACGTGGTGTTTTATACACGAACACGTGGTATTTTACATCATAACACGTGTTTTATACCATTATATGTGGTGTTTTACATCATTACACGTGGTGTTTTATACCATAATACGTGGTATTTTATACCATAACACGTGATGTTTTACAACATAACACGTGGTATTTTACACCGTAACATGTATATTGCACCATAACATGTGGTACTTTACACCATAACACATAGTATTTTACACCATAACATGGTATTTTACATCATAACACGTGGTACTTTACACCATAACACATAGTATTTTACACCATAGCACGTAGTGTTTTACACGATAACACGTGGTATTTTACACCATAACACGTGGTGTTTTACACCATAACACGTAGTATTTTACACCATAGCACGTAGTGTTTTACACGATAACACGTGGTATTTTACACCATAACACGTGGTGTTTTACACCATAACACGTAGTATTTTACACCATTACGCGTACTTTACACCACAAAACGTGGTATTTTACACCTTAACATGTATTGTGCACCACAACATATGGTACTTTACACCATAACACGTGGTATTTTACACTTTAACATGTATTTTGCACCATAACACGTACTTTGCACCATAACACGTACTTTGCACCAGAACATGTGGCACTTTGCGCCATAACACATGGTACTTTACACCATAACACGTATTTTACACCATAACACATGGTACTTTACACCATAATACATGGTATTTTATGCCATAACACGTGATGTTTGATACCATAACACATGGTATTTTACAACATAACACATGGTGTTTTACACCATAACACGTGGTATTTTACACCATAACACGTGGTATTTTACAACTTCACATGTATTTTGCACCATAACACATGGTATGTTACACCTCAACACGTATTTTGCATCATAACATGTGTTTTATACCATAATACATGGTGTTTTACATCATAACACGTGGTAATTTACACAATAACACGCATTTTGGACCATAACACATGGTACTTTGCACCATAACACGTGGTATTTTACACCTTTAGATGTATTTTGACCCATAACACATGGAACTTTGCACCATAACACGTGGTACTTTGCACCATAACATGTGGTATTTTACACCATAACACGTATTTTACATCATAACACATGGTACTTTACACCATAAAATATGGTATTTTATGCCCTAACACGTGATGTTTGATACCATAACACATGGTATTTTACAACATAACACGTGGTATTTTACAACTTAACATGTATTTTGCACCATAACACGTGGTAATTTACACCTTAACACGTATTTTGGACCATAACACATTGTACTTTGCACCATAACACATGGTATTTTACACCTTAAAATGTATTTTGGACCATAACACATGGTACTTTGCGCCATAACACGTATTTTACAGCATAACACGTATTTTACACCATAACACATGGTACTTTACACCATAAAACATGGTAATTTATACCATAACATGTGATGTTTTTTCCATAACACATGGTACTTTACACCATAACACGTGGTGTTTTACACGATAACACGTGGTATTTTACACCATAACACGTGGTGTTTTACACCATAACATGTGGTATTTTACACCATTACACGTTGTACTTTACACCATATAACATGGTATTTTTCACCTTAACATGCAATTTGCACCATAACATATGGTCTTTACACCATAACACGTGGTATTTTACGCCTTAACATGTATTTTGCACCATAACACGTACTTTGCACGATAACATGTGGTACTTTGCGCCATAACACGTATTTTACACCATAACACATGGTACTTTACACCATAATACATGGTATTTTATGCCATAACACGTGATGTTTTATACCATAACACATGGTATTTTACAACATAACACGTGGTGTTTTCCACCATAACACGTGGTATTTTACACCATAACACGTGGTATTTTACACCATAACACGTGGTACCTTGCACCATAACACGTGGTAATTTCCACCTTAACACGTATTTTGGACCATAACACATGGTACATTGCACCATAACACGTGGTATTTTACACCTTAACATGTATTTTGACCCATAACACATGGAACTTTACACCATAACACGTGGTACTTTGCACCATAACACGTGGTACTTTGCATCATAACACGTATTTTACACCATAACACGTATTGTACACCATAACACATGGTACTTTACACCATAATACATGGTATTTTATAACATAACTCGTGCTGTTTTATACCATAACACGTCGTATCTTACACCATAACACATGGTACTTTACACCATAATACATGGTATTTTATAACATAACACGTGCTGTTTTATACCATAACACGTCGTATCTTACACCATAACACGTGGTACTTTACAACAAAACACGTGTTATTTTACACCTTAACACATGGTAATTTACACCTTACCACGTATTTTGCACCATAACACATGGCACTTTGCACCATAACACGTGGTATTTTACACCTTAACACGTATTTTGCACCATAACACATGGAACTTTGCACCATAACATGTGGTACTTTGCACCACAACACGTAGTACTTTGTGCCATAACACGTACTTTGCACCATAACACGTGGTATTTTACACCATAACACGTATTTTACACCATAACACATGGTATTTTACACCGTAATACGTGGTATTTTATACCATAACACATGGTATTTACATCATAGCACGTGTTTTATACCATAATACATGGTGTTTTACATCATAACACGTGGTATTTTACACCATAATACGTGGTATTTTACCCCATAACATGGTGTTTTACACCAAAACAGGTGGTATTTTACATCATAACATGTGGTGTTTTACACCATAACACATGGTATTTTATAACATAACACGTATTTTCCACCATAACACGTGTTTTATACCATAATACATGGTGTTTTACATCATAACACGTGGTGTTTTACACCATAATATGTGGCATTTTACCCCATAACGTTGTGTTAAACACAAAAACAAATGGTATTTTGCATCATAGCACGTGGTATTTTACACCATAACCCGTATTTTACATCATAACATGTGGTATTTTACACCATAACATGTGGTATTTTACACCATAACATGTAGTATTTTAACCCATACACGTGGTGTTTCATTCCATAACCTGTGGTATTTTATACCAGAACACATGGTATTTTACATCATAACATGTGTTTTACACCAAAACACATGGTATTTTCACCATAACACATGGTATTTTTCACCGTAACACATGGTGTTTTACACCATAACACGTATTTTACACCAAAACACGTACTTTACACCATAACACGTGGTATTTTACACCTTGACACGGATTTTGCACCATAACACATGGTACTTTGCACCAAAACACATGGTACTTTGCACTATTACACGTGGTATGTTACACCATAACACGTGGTATGTTACACCATAACACGTGGTACTGCAGACCATAACACGTGGTACTTTACACCATAACACGTGGTATTTTGCACCATAACACATGGTACTTCACACCATTACACGTGGTATTTTACACCTTAACACGTATTTTGCACCATAACATGTGGTACTTTGCACCATAACACGCGGTATTTTACACCTTAACACGTATTTTGCACCATAACATGTGGTACTTTGCACCATAACACGTGGTATTTTACACCTTAACACGTATTTTGCACCATAACACGTGGTACTTTGCGCCATAACACGTGGTACTTTGCACCATAACACATGGTATGTTACACCAAAACAGTGATGTTTTATTCCATAACACATGGTATCTTACAACATAACACGTGGTATTTTATACCATAACACATGGTATTTTGCACCTTAACAGTGGTGTTTTACACATTAACACGTATTTTGCACCATAACACATGGTACTTTGCACCACAACACCTGGTACTTTGCACCATAACATGTGGTACTTTGCACCATAACATGTGGTACTTTGCACCATAACACGTGGTTCTTTGCGCCATAACACGTGTTTTACACCATAACACATGATATTTTACACCATAAGACGTGGTATTGTATACCATAACACGTGATGTTTTATACCATAACACATGGTATCTTACAACATCGCACGTGGTATTTTATACCATAACACATGGTATTTTACACCTTAACACATGGTGTTTTACGCCATAACATGTGGTATATTACATCATAACACATGGCGTTTTACACCATAACACGTGTTTTTGTACCATAATACGTGGAGTTTTACATCACAACGTGGAGTTTTACACCAAAACATGTGGTATTTTACACCATAACACGTGGTATTTTACACCATAACACGTGGTGTTTTACACCATAACATGTGGTATTTTATCTCATAAGACATGGTATTTAACATCATAACACGTGGCGTTTTACACCATAACACATGTTTTTGTACCATAATACGTGGAGTTTTACATCACAACGTGGAGTTTTACACCAAAACATGTGGTATTTTACACCATAACACGTGGTATTTTACACCATAACACATGGTATTTTATCTCATAAGACATGGTATTTAACATCATAACACGTGGCGTTTTACACCATAACACGTGTTTTTGTACCATAATACGTGGAGTTTTACATCACAACGTGGAGTTTTACACCAAAACATGTGGTATTTTACACCATAACACGTGGTATTTTACACCATAACACGTGGTATTTTATCTCATAAGACATGGTATTTAACATCATAACACGTGGTGTTTCACACCATAACGCGTGGTATTTTATGCCATAACACGTGGTACTTTACACCATAACACATAGTATTTTACACCATAACACGTGGTGTTGTACACCATAAGACATGGTGTTTTACACCATAACGCGTGGTATTTTACACCTTAATACGTATTTTGCACCATAACACATGGTATTTTACACCTTAACATGTATTTTACACCATAACACATGGTATTTCACACCATAATACGTGGTATTTTACACCATAATACGTGGTATTTTATTCCTTAACACGTGATGTTTTATACCATAACACATGGTATTTTACAACATAACACGTGGTATTTTACATCATAACACGTGGTGTTTTATACCATAATACGTGGTATTTTACCAAAGGTGAAAGAGCTTATGTTTTCACCCCTTTCTGTCTGTTTGTTTGTGTGTAGGATATCTCAAAAAGTTGTGGATGGATCCGGATGGAACTTGGTGAACACGTTGGGTGTGTGGCAAGGCCGAATTGATTCAAGTTTGGTGAAGATCAGGATCCGGATCTGGATACGAGAGTTATTTAATTTTTTTAAGTGATTCTTCACCATTGAGAGATAGGGCGAAAAAGGATATCTGGGTATTTCCATGTAAAAGTGGACACTGTTTGAAAAAAATAAAGTGAACAATATGCTATATTTTTTACTATATCTGTTGGGAAACATCCCCAGGTTCTGGGCCGTTTGAGTGACCTAGACATATTGGCAACAAAACAATGATCAGATTCTATTCTAAAGTACATAGCAGTCATCTATAAACTGTAACGCGAGTTACTCACTTTTTTATCATTATATAAGTTACATGTTGCAGGTCACTTTTCATTCTTTCTAAAATTCAAGTATGGACCCTCAGTCATTATACGTAACTGGCCACTCTGTAATTCATATGTCTGTTTGAGGAGAAACCGTTAATAAAGTTTAGTTGTTTTTGACCATGTCCATTTGTTGTAACGTGAGTTACCATGCCTAAAAAGGCCATGCTACACCACACATTGAAGACATTCATCATCAGACCATATCACAGAATAGGTTCAATATCAATGCTAGCCTGACCAATAATCTGGATCATTACAGTTGTTAGCAAGGCTGTGGGGGACTAGATACATTCTCATATCACCTTCAAATGTAACGTGAGTTACCATGGAAGTCACCGCATAGCACAATATCTGAAAAATGTAATGGGCCTGATATGTTCTCGTGGATCAAGCATTACATGCCGGAGGTATGCGCTCTACCGAGTGCCCTTCAAGCTTTTTTATTACTGTAATATGTTATTACTCCTGGGGATTATGGCTCATCCTGGTAGATAATATAAACAAATCTTGTACAAACAGCAAACCCGACCCGACAGCAAAGCTGCCATATGCAAGAACAGAACAGAACCACCATCTCAAGTTATCCCCCATCCGGAATCATGATCTTGACACAATTGTTAAACCACCCTGCACCCCTCCCAAAAATGTGTTGATTATTCATATTGTCCACTCTTTGCATTCTCTATTACTCCTTGTCATTACCTGCATCCCTTGTTTGTCCATCTCCACCTACCTTCTCCCTCTGCCCTGCGATTAGTGTTTTCCCTTTCTCCTGCTATTCCCTTTGTTGTATTGTGTCCTGATTTTGTTCTGTGTTATAGCTCTTCCATGAGCCTGGAGCATGTATATAAAAAAAAACAATTGGCACGACACATCAGAACAGTCAGATCTCAAGGGGTTGTGCTCCCTGTCTGGATCTGCCCCTGTAAGAGGATGAAAAGGGAGGTTTCACCTCAAATTCAGGGAATGTATTTTAAAATCTTCTCAGAAAGCGACAGCCAGATGCAGACCAAACTCTTCATGAAACATTATGACCATGCCGCTAACTTATGTTGTGCTCCCCATGACCATACCACTTCAGGATGGGGGTATTGACCATTTCGCCCTAAACCCTCATTTTTACCACACATGGAAATAACTGTCATTTCCCCATCAGGCTTTTTTTTATAGTGTAGATTCCTGTTTTGATGAACCCTTGTGTGGTTGTTGGAGTGGACTCCATAGCGTTTAGCAGAATTGGATATTAAGCCCTGAGAAGGGCTGATTTGGTTCATGCTAAAACACAACAAAAGTGTAGAGCTGACGGGTTTGCTAATCTACTGTAGTCAGTACATTTATCCTGGTTGTGTTTTGAAATGTCGCTTCGTGGCAAATGAACCCAGCGAAAGTGGAGATCTTTTCGTCCCACACCTGCAGCAGCATGACCGTCATTGAAGAAGCACGACGGTTTCTGAAGAATATTGGAAAAAAAAAATCAGTAATTTTTATAGACATGTTGCAACAAGTATTCTTAAGAAAAATGCCAGGTACATAGAAAAAGCCCCTTTTTATGGTATGTGCCATGTGGCAAACAATAGAAAAGTTGGGACATTGCATGGCTTGTGGAAAATTCCAGGAGGAACAAAGCTCCAGAAGGAGGAACAAAGTAATGCTCCCGAAAAGTTCATATAAAGCAGCACCAATTTTTTTAACTAATTAATCGCACACATGCACATTATCTTCTTTTATTTTCGCTTTCAAAGTACATAAATTTTTTTTTTTTACATACTGACAGGTTTTAACCTATATATGTAGGGTGCCCCTTCATGTGAACTTTTCCTTCCTCACTCCTTCCTTCCATATAAGTGCTGCTTCATCAGGATGAAGATTAACGAACTGCGGTTGTACATAGGTGTGGAACATCGCCGATACAACCAAATTGTGCAAATACGTACAGGTGCGAGTAAAAATAAAGGCCAGATGTAATCTTATCTCGCTCCCTATCCCTGCAGGTGAAGAACGATGAGGCATATACTTGAGTACTGCAGCTCGGTATCATGAAGCAGGATCCATGTCCTCTGGCACGTGATGATGCTTCGGTGAGATACACTCCACCAGATGTCCACCAGGTCATAGCAAATGCAGTACATCAAGGTAAGACGGCTTTGGGGTCGTCTACTCTCCAAGGTGGGCCATTGTAGTTCTTCATGCATGGCCGTTTGACTGCTGATACAACCGTAGTTACGAGCGGAATATCAAGCACTTCTCCGCTAGAACATCTCGACCTTGTTGATGTTACACCGAGTGTGAGGATCCCATGCTGTTGCAGCATATTCCACGATTGGTCGGATGTAAGTTGTGAATGTGGTCTTCTTCATTCTACGGTTGCATCAGCTGAAGTTTCGATGCAGGAAGGCATTGGTGGAGTTAGCATTCTTAACTGTTTCCTCCATGTCGGTGTTCAAATTCAGCTTTGAATTGATGTGAACACCAAGGTATTTGGCTGAGTTAACCTCTTCAAGGGTGTGGTCATGAACATCATAAGATTGGCGGATGGGCTTCCACTTGTTGGTGATGTGAATAACCTGGCATTTAGATGGGTGAAACTCCATCAACCACTTCCTCTCTCACTCCTACAACACATCAAGATCCATCTGGAGATGAGTGCAGTCCTGGGCAGATGCAATACACTGGTAGAGGACGCAGTCATCTGCGAAGAGACATGGTATGGAGCTTGAGATGCTATCTGGTAGATCGTTAATAAAGATCAGGAAAATAAGTGGGCCGAGCGCACTACCCTGAGGAACTCTGGATGTTACTTGGGCTTCAGAGCTAATTTGGCCAGCAATCAAGAATTCCTGGGTGCGGTCATGGAGGAAGCTTTTTATCCACTCGAAAGTGCAGCCTCGAAGTCCATAGAATTCCGTCTTCAACGTAAGTCTTCGGTGGGACAACTTGTCGAAGGCTTTCGCAAAGTCTAGCAAGATCATGTCTATTTGTCCCTTCTCTTTTATTCCTCCAGCAAGGATCTATGCTGAGGATCAATGGCGTAGCGCAAGATCCATGTTTCTTCATGCCATGCTGTGCGTTTGTTGGTATCTGATGGTTGATGATATGATGTATGATAGCGCAATGCACGACATGCTCACACAGCTTGCAAAGGACTGATGTAAATAAGAAAGGTCGATAATTTAAAGCAGATGATGGGCAGCCCTTCTTGAAGATGGGGATGATGGTACACTGGCCTGATTCAAGGATGCCTGGAAGAGTAAGGTGACTGCAGGTGAGACTTCTTCGTGCGTTTCCTTCAGCAGTTTCACAGAGATACTGTCAGGCTCAGCCACTTTGTGTGGTTTAAGGTTTTTGAGAATCTTGGTTACTCCTTTGTAGCCAACACTGATGTCATCCATGGTTGGATGAAGGCTGGGGCCTAGATCAGGTAGAGATGACACTGTCATCAGTAAATACTGAAGAGAACTGCC
The DNA here is from genome assembly GCF_056783735.1 of Eptatretus burgeri. Classification (NCBI taxonomy): domain Eukaryota; kingdom Metazoa; phylum Chordata; class Myxini; order Myxiniformes; family Myxinidae; genus Eptatretus; species Eptatretus burgeri. The sequence continues at coordinate 664,456 of NC_140974.1, forward strand.
CGTTCAAGATGTTAGCTTTATGCTTGGGATCGCAGTGAAGAATATTTCCCTCATTCAGCGGGTCAACTCCCATTTGATCACAGCGTCCAGATTTTACCAACGCTTCCAACTTCTTATTGCCATCTGGGTCACTATTGATGATGTCAGACAGGTATTTGTTATTGGTTTGGCAACAGATCTTCTGCGTTTCCTTCTTGATATCGTAGTAACAACGCCCATCTCCATCTCTGTGGTGGCACCAAGTCTTCTTGTTCTTTCTTACGGTACATGTGTTTAGTTGATACGTCAAACCAACATTGGCTGAATCTGGATGAGCTGGATTTGGAGCGTATGTTGTCTTCAACGATTTTTTTCCAGTACAGCCTGCATTTCAGGAGCCAGAACCTCCACTGGTGTGAAGGTAGAGTCACGGTCAACAAATTGAGCTGCCCATGCTTTGGCATCAGACCGAATGTTCACTAGGTCGGCTTGTTTTCAAAGATGAATGTTATTTCTGTCTGTATGATGATGAACTCAGATTCAGATCGCGGTCTGAATTCAGACCACATAACTCGGATCGCGGTACGTCGCCCACCGGACGGACAATTCAGTCGTGACCCTACGGGAACTATCACCCGGAGCCAGTCACGGGTGGGCCTTTCGACCTCACCACAATCGTGCCAATCGGCCACCCGCGTAGGATAGGGTTGTTCGCCAAACTCGACCTACCTAAGTACCCACGCGGATGGTAAACCGGGCGATCGTACCTCGCCGCAGGTCGACTCCGGACACGAGCCACTTGGGTGGCCCGTTCCGTACTATCAGGATAACCGAGCGGTGTTATCGTCGACCTCGACGGTTCAGATTATTTACCGGGCGTTTTGCACCCGCTACGAACCCTTTCCGTGAAGCAAAATGGAGGGTCAATAGAGAAAAGACGAAGCGAAACGGGAAAACAGTTCACACAATGCACATTTATTTTCCGGGACACGGAGAGCACGTATATACAGCCATACAGTCAAAATGCACATATAGCAATTAAAACAAAAAAGCAACAACGACGCAGAGTTAATACCGACTTCGCGCACACACGGCAACACTTATACAGCTTTACTTTACAGACGGCGCCATCACACATTCACACAAAAGCAAAGAAAAGAAGCCACCCTCATAGACAAGGGGGCAGACAGGCCTGTAGGCCAAATGTGCGCGTGACCTGGAGGAGCAGCCAGGTCCGCGAGACCGGGGGGGGGTCCTACCCGCTGGCGGGTGAGCCGCAAATGTGGCCGCGCGGCTGTGCCCCGACTCCGTGTCCCTTGGCGGGTTTCGTTGGCACGACGTTTGAAGTGGGGTGGGAACGGGGCCCCCTTTTGCACTATCTCAGCGCGGGGGAAAGGGGAAATTGTTGATGCCCTGGGGGTGGAGAATGGCTGGCTGGCTTGGGTCCCTCGACGAGACGAGCGATTCCCCACACCGTAACCGCGTCGCCGACCACAGTCCTTCTCGCCTCGGACCCGAGCTCCCTTGCAGTTCCACCACGACTCTTCTCCATTCCACACTCTCCTCACCCGACCGACCCGACTCTGCCTTGCCTCTGCTACTCTCCCACTCTGCCACTTTGCGCTCGCCTTTTTATAGGCGGGCAGGAGAAGCCAGTATGCAAATATTCGGATCAGAATGACCTCGGGGGCGGAGCCACGCTCGCCCATTGGTCAGAGGAAACGGGGGCGTGAACCTCCCCTGATCCTAGAATTTGCATTTATCGACTTCACACATACACACGTGCCTGGAGGCGGGGCCAAGCCGCCCCGCGCTCGCTAATTGGATGGAGGAAAAGTGGGCGTGAAGCGTTTCTGATCCGAGTTTTCCCCTCGGAAAGGCCGCCATTTGCGCTCGCGGCTCGGTGCGTTCGGCACCAATCGCTGAACGGGCCCGAGACAGCCCGACATTCAGCGTCCACAGGTGGTGCAGGAATGGCCGTAGAAGGAGAGAGGTGAAGGTGGTGGAGGTTTTTCGGTGGTGGTTTGATGGTTATGGTTCCGTTTGGGAATGGCGGTGATGCGATGATGTGGGAGCGTAGATGGTGGCAGTGGCATGGTTGTTGGCGTTGTTGTTGTTGTCTGAGGGTTGGAGCGTGGTTGTAGTTGGTGACGATGGCTGGTGTGGTGGTTAAGGTGGTTGTTGTGTGATGGCGGTTGAGGCGTGGTTGGTTCAAAATAAAGATAGAACAGAAAAACGACTGACTCAAAGCGTCACAGCCCGGATGAATCACATAAATTCCCTCTATACAACGGGTTTGGGCTAACTGCACATGTACTTAGAGATATCTCACGTACGGGTCCTGAATGGTGGTTTGCGAATTTCCACAACCGTAACAATATTAATAGGGCCGATTTTTTTCGAAGGCTGAGCCGAGGTCAACATGTCCAAAGGCCGCATTGCTGGCCTAGTTGGATTCCCTGAATCTTCACGTATACCTGCTGCTGCACCGCTATCCCATGGTCCTTGGCCGCCAGGCCAGATCAGCAGCGGTGGGCAGCCGAAGGTGCAGTACTTCACGCACAGGTTTCTTCTTGCGCTGCCGATGCCTTATTTAATTTTAAAATCTGATCCGCATTCAGCACGGAAACCAGATCTTGATCGCATGAGACCTGCAACACCAGCGGTAGTTTTTGCACGTAGTGATGTAAAATCGGCCAAATAAACGATATAGTTGCAGACAAAATGGAGTATATATCCGCATGGCTTCATGCATGCGCACAACCACAACCTCTTTTCCAGAACACAAGGGTAGTACAGCAAGCACACGAGTTTTTTTTTTTTAAATGTGATTTATTCTCTATCATCTGGCATTTTCCACAAGCCATGCAATGTCCCTTCTTTTCTATCGTTTGTCACATGGCTCACACCATATAAAAAAGACCTTTTCTATGTCCCTGGCATTTTTCTCAAGAATGTCCCTTCTTTTCCATAGTTTGGCACATGGCACATACGATATAAAGGGGTCTTTTCTATATCCCTGGCATTTTCCCCAAGAATCCTCTTCAAATTTTAAGTCAATCGGATGAAATTGACAATTTTAGAAATTTTGGCCTATGTTGACCTTTTGGCCTATGTTGACCTCGACATTTGAAGAGGATTTCCACATTTGGTCCTTCAATTAAACTTCCAATTATTTTTAAATCAATCGGATGAAAATTGATAATTTTGGAAAATTTTGACCCATGTTTACCTTTTGGCCTACGTTGACCTCAAAAATAGTTGAATTCAGTAACCTCATATGAAAATCCTGTTCAAATTTCTTGTCAATCGGAAGAAAACTGAGTATTTTAGAAATTTGGCCTCTGTTGACCTTTGGCCTATGTTGACAACAAAAGAATGACCGCTATTATCATATGGTCATGTAAGATATGGTAAAGCTTCAATTTCCTCCGCTGAACGGTTTTCGATCTTAACAAAATGCAGACACGTACGATGTATGACGTACATACGTACACGTGCATACGCGACCTATTACTTAACCCTGATCTTTGCTTCGCGAATGCAGGGTAATGAGGACGTACAATTTTAGACAACTTAATTGATGCACAAATATATTGATCAATTGCATATCCATAAATGATAGATCATGCTGTCCTCTGATGGGAGCCAAGCAGAATTGCATGATGTTTCTAACATTTGTGGATGATGCGTGGATAGTTGAATTTGAGCAAAAAAGCAATGGCACTGAGGTGGAACTTGTTACAAAAGCCATTGATTAGATGTGTTGTCCGATGTATATTCCAAGTTTCAGCTCGTTTCTATGTATAGCCTTTGAGGGTTTTTTATATTAAAGGTATTCAAAGGAAATGATGAAGTTTTGAATCCTGCTTCACTATTCCATGATAGCATCTTTTGATGAGCCTACAGTAAAAAAAAGACAGTGCACAAGTTATGAACCATGTTTGTTTTGTCAAGAATCAACTCCAGAGCCCCTTGTAAGCCATGTCGATTTTAAAAGTGCATCCTGTGAAACATTTCTGAGTAGCTTACACAAAAGAGCAGACGTTGGGAACATAAACTTTGAGTTTTTTGAAAGAGAAAGAGGCTTCATGGCACAGTAAATGCGACAAGTTAGCGACAAATCATGGTCACATCAAACGTGATGAAAAAAAAAAAAACTATCACAGATCTTGTGCTGCAAAGAACATTTCAAAACTGACAAATTGCAAGAGAGGTCGACCAAATTGTTATGAGGACCAAGTGGAAAAATCATCAATAACCTCACTCACAATATCTCAATGTGGCACATATTTCAGACAAATTATTTATTTTCCAAAAAGAAAATGATCAGCCCCTCCATAGTTGCTGTTGTAAAGTCAGGGGTAGCAAAACCAGAGATTGTCCATAACAATAGGAACATTATCTGGAAAGTGCAGCTGGGTGATGTGATTAACTTCTGCTGATTTGCTTGCAAAGGATGTGTGCACTATAACATCTTGGAAGGACTGCACAGCACAGTGGTTTGATGAAGCCTGAAGCAAGGATCTGCACAGCACTGTAACAGTCAATCAGAAACTGAATGGGAATCACCAGAACCATGCTGTGACAAGCTCATGAGATCACAATCGAAGTGTTCTTTGATCTCTGGTTTACAGAATTCCTGAAAGAAAAGCCTGCAGTTTCTGAAGCATTGTTTGACAGCATGGATAGATTGTCAGAAGAATGTAATTAAGAGGAAGGTATTCAAGAAGCCCATCAATATTTTCAAATGGTAATTGAACAATTGAACTTGGAAAAACAGTTTTTGTTTGACAAGAGTCACAGCAAATTCCCAATGTGTCAATGGGAATGGATGTAGATGAAGCAAGTGATGGCACAATTTAACTTCGCATGTTCACTCAAGTAGCCCAATCTGTTCCTGCACTTGGCATTTCTAGAAAATTTGTAGAAATACTTTTGTAATGTCCGAGGTGCAGCGGAACATGGAGAGTGAGAGCGTTAGCAGTAACTCCGCTTTATTGCGCGCCCGGATGTACATCACCGCCACCCCGAGCGGGCGAGTCATGATATACAAAAACCCAACCACGTGATACAGCACACTCCTCCCCTCGTAAAATGACAATTCCAATGATGAAATGACAAATATAACATGACCAAACGAAACCAATCAACATTCAAAATCCTCCAAGTAACGCGGTCGTTTCCTGACCCGCCTTGGGCGGGCAGCGCCGCCAGACGGCCCAGGCTCAGACGCCTCCCGGCCAGGTCGAGGTGACACCCTCGCCGGACTTGCCCCATCCGCAACAACCGCCCCCGGCCGACGAGCTTGCTCGTCATCCTCGGGCAGGACTGAATCAGGTGAACACCCCGCGGGCATCGGCACGCCCGGCCCTGGCGATACAACGCCTGGCCACGGCAATATCACAGGTGGGGGTCCCACATCGCTCGGCACAGGGGGGGGGGGGTGACGGCGAACAGCGATCATGCATTTGGTCCACGTGCCGCTTCCACACCTCCCCACCATCAGTCCGCACCATGCAATTTTCCGGCCCCAGTACCACAGAGACCACAGCCGGCACCCATTTGGAACCGTGGAAATAATCACGCACCATTACCCGCTGTCCCACATCAAAACCGTGCAGCAGCATCGGGCGCGACCCCGCCCCACCTGCCGACCTTCCAGGTCGCAGCAAATTAAGGCTGGACCGCAATGCCCGTCCATAGAGACGAATGGAAGGAGAATCGCCCGTGACAGGATGAATAGCGTTCCGGTATTGGAGCAAAAAGACATCGACCACCGTCTGCACAGATGCAACACCCCCCCCCCCCCCCCTGCGCAAAGCCCGTTTCAACATTTTAACAAATGATTCTGCCTGCCCGTTCGTCGTAGGATGATACGGTGCGGACCTTAAATGTCGAAAACCATTTTGACGCATAAACTCATCAAATACACTTGCGATGAACTGCGGACCGTTATCAGAGACCAGAACCTCGGGTAATCCGTAATTAGCAAAGATCGTCCGCAGTTTTTCTATCGTAAAGTTTGCTGATGTATGCTGCAATACTACAACCTCCGGCCATTTAGAGAATGCATCGATCACAATCAAAAACATTTTGCCATTAACCGGCCCTGCAAGATCCACATGGACCCTCTTCCAGGCCCTGTCTGGGGTCGGCCATAGTCCCGAAGCTCAACGCGGGTTATCAGCATCTGTTTGGCACGTGGTGCAACGCTTAACCATCTGCTCAATGTCTTTGTCCAACCCCGGCCACCACAACAGGCTACGAGCAAGACTCTTGGTCTTCACGATGCCAAGGTGACTGACATGTAGTTCCTCCAAACACTGCTGCCTGAACTTCGGTGGAATCACCGCCCTCATTCCCCACATAACGCACCGTTGGACCAACGACAGCTCCGATGCACGCGACGTGAAAGGCTGAAATGCCGGTGTTGAAGGTAGATTGCTCCAATTCCCTGAAGAAATCACCTGAACGACATGGGCGAGCACTCGATCATGAGCCGATTCCACCGCGACCTGTTTGGCCGTGATCGGCCCGCTTTGGAGCTGGCTCAGTGCAAACACATCAACCCGGTTGGCCAATTCAGACGAAGCTAGACCCTCCGCGCAGGGCAAGCGCGAGAGCCCGTCGCAGTTAGCATGCTTCTCTGTGCTTCAGAACTGAATATCTTAGCTGTAAGCAGCAATAAATAGACACCACCGCTGTATTCGCGCGGCCGCCACCACTGGTACCCCTCGTTCGGGTCTCAGGATGAATTGCAGTGGTTTGTGATCCGTCTGCAAAGTGAAATGCCGCTCCAGCAGGTATGGATGAAACCTCCGCACACCCCAGATGAGGCTGAGAGCCTCGCGCTCGATCTGGGCACATTCCCGCTCTGCTGTGGACAACGTCCGGGATGCAAAACAAACAGGCCGCTCGGAACCATCGTCCATCCTGTGGGAGAGCACTGCCCTGATGCCATATGCAGAGCGTTCGCATGCCCATAAGAGCAGACGTGCAGGCTCATAGTGCACGAGGACCGTATCCTCTGTGAGCAGCTGCTTGACGTGGTCGAACGACGCCTGGTGTGAAGGCCCCCAGGCCCAGCGCTCATCCTTCCTGAGCAACCGCGTTAACGGCGCAAGCTGCGAGCTGAGCCCGTGCACTAATCTTTGGTAATACTGTGCCATGCCAATGAAGGAGCGCAACTGCGTCTTGTCGCGAGGCGGTGGCATGTGCTGAATTGCCTCCACCTTCCGAGGGCTTTCAACAGCCCCTCCGGCGTGATGATGTGCCTGAGGTATTCCAAGCGCTGCTTGAAGAACGCGCACTTATCCCTGTTCAAGCGCAGGCTGCACGCTTCCAGCTTCCTCAGCACTTGGGCAATGTTCGCAAGGTGCTCGTCCGCCGTTTTCCCCGCAATGAGCACATCGTCCAGGTAGGTTTGAGCGGGCAGGCCAATGCAAACCTGATCCATGGCTTTCTGCCACAAGGCCGGGGCCGAAGCAATCCCAAAACAGAGTCGGGTATATCGATAGAGCCCTTGACATGTGTTGATTGTCAAAAGGTCTCTACTCCCGGGATCCATCGCCAGATGAAAATATGCATCACGCAAATCAAGCTTCGTGAAGTATTGACTCCCTGCCAGCCATGCATATATCTCATCGATTAACGGCAGTGGATATTGCTCCACGCTGAGCCCCGGGTTAACCGTGGACTTGAAGTCCCCGCACAATCGGACGTCTCCATTCCGTTTCAGCACCGTGACGACCGGGGTGGCCCAATTTGAGTACGACACCCGTTCGATCACCTCACAGGCCTCCAGCCTATCCAGTTCAACCTTGACCTTGGCCTGCAGGGCATACGGCACCGGTCGTGGTTTACCAAAACAAGGAACCACCCCCTCCTTCAGGAAGAGCTTTGCCTGCACGTCCTTGAGTTTCCCAAGGTCGTCGCAAAACAAACCTTGATGTCTTTGAAGAATCTTCTCCAACTGATCCTCCCATCGGCTCGGCACGGGTTGCACAAGGTGAACGGCGGCCCAATCTAGCCTGATGCGGGTCAGCCAGTCCTGGCCTAGGAGAGACGGACCCCTCCCACGCACGACGTACAACGGAAGCGTGGCGACCTGGCCTTGGTACCCCACAGACACGTCTGCCATCCTGATGGGCATTATCCTCTCGCGGGTGTACGTGTACAGTGTGAGGTTTGACCTGATAAGCCTCAGGCCGTTGAGTGAGTCTACGCACGGTCTGTTCGCCGATGATCGACACCGCCGCTCCCGTATCGACCTGAAACGTGATCGGCGTTTTGTTCACTTCGATTTCCACCGTCATCGGCCGTGCCGCCACAGGACCAATTGAAAACAGGCTCATCATCGGCTGCAGGTTCCACCCTGGGTCGCCTCGCACAATGCCGTCCATGACCTTAACGGTGGCCAACGCCCCACGGCACACACGCTTCAGATGACCCACCTTGCGACAATGTAAACACAAGGTGTTTTTATACGGGCACACACGCCACAGGTGTCGACCTCCGCATCCGAAACACGTCCGCGGGGTCACCTCGCCGCTCATGCGGCCGCGCGGCGACGTCCGACCCGCACCGAAGGTCGCGCGTGCGTCCTTGGGCGCTCGCGACACCGCGTGGGCCCCCGGGCCATCTGGCATGCCACAGCCAGTGATGGCCCGAACATCTCCGAGAGTCTGCTCAACAGCTGTAGCAGTGCCGACCGCCGAGTTGAACGTAATAGCTTCACCCTTCAGTCGTAGATCGCCGAAACCATTTTTGCATCCTGTAAACCAGAAATAAAGCGATCTCTGAGTCGAGCTGGACGCTCCTCCGCCGTGAACTTGCAGGCCACGGAAGAATGCTTCACTCGTGCCACAAAATCCGCGACGCGCTCCCCCGTACCTTTCGCGAGGCGATCGGACTGGTACCGAGATAGCTGTAATGACATCACCGGCGCCATGTGTGCTTTCATCTTCTGCACAATGTCCTGAAACGACAGCGTGTCCCCACTGGGCTTGACTGGCGCCACCAAATCACTCAGCAGTCGATAATGTTCCGTCGATAGCGAGGCGAGCAAGACCGACTTCTGCTTGCTCTCGTCGACCACATCATTCGCGTAGAAATAGCACCCCAATTGTTCCGAAAACAATTCGAAGTTGTCTCCGACGAAAACGGGCACCTGTCCGTGCGCCGTGACTCGTCCACTAATCATCCTCGTCAGTCAACTGTAATGTCCGAGGTGCAGCGGAACATAGAGAGTGAGAGCGTTAGCAGTAACTCCGCTTTATTGCGTGCCCGGATGTACATCACTGCCACCCCGAGCGGGCGAGTCATGATATACGAAAACCCAACCACGTGATACAGCACAACTTTCAGCTGCAACAGGCTACATTATGCCCAAAACATCATACAACATAATGCAAGAGTTTTCAACACCAATGACAGATCCAATCACTTGGAACAGACTACTGGCAGGTGATTTTGTTCTGATGAAGAATGACATCCCATTCACAGACACTGGGGTTGATCAAAGACAAGAGTTTCTGAACATAGTTATAAAAGGTGATGGTAGTTTAAAGGGAATCACCAACAAGTCTGCAAATCTACTGAAATCCTGTCTTTGTGCCCCAGAATTGACAAGACTATCCAAGAAGACAGAGGAGATGACTGGCATGTCAACAACATGATTGTCAAAAGTCAAGGAGCCCTCAAAACAAAACTTTGAGAACAAGAAAACTTCACAACTTAGTCCATGAACCATGATCCCTTATTGAAACGGAGGTGGATACTTAGAGACCTGGGAGGACTCTGTTCTATATTCTGAAACTTACATATGGAGATAAGCAAAGAGATCAACGTGCGCATGCACGTACACATGTCTCTGCATTGTTAGCATTTCGCCACTTTTCTAATATATATATATATTTATATATATATATATATATATATATATATATATATATATATATTTTTTTTGAAAAGTCTGCTTGACCTCATGTATACCCCTTTGATTGTGTTGTTTTCTTATTTTCCTTTGTTCTTTGATCATTCAGACATGCCCATATTGAAATGCAGCATAGGTTGAAAAAGACCAATGGTGACAAATTCTCACATCTACGTTTATAAACCATACCTCACATGACAATACATATAAAATATTACAGTTGACGTGGAGTTACCTTTTTACTTCTTCTTCTGTTTTTTAATTTTTTTATTTCTGCAAAAGTTTAAGTGCATTAGAGAGGAGCCACACATCAGTCTCCAACAGAATACACACATCACAATTATTTAGTTAGCCAGAAATCTTGTCAACATTGCCTTAAACAATCTACTCACAAGAAAGAGAGAAATCACAGATTGCAGACCCATGCAAGGACTTGTTTTGTGTGGTGTTTGCGTGGTGTTTGTGTGGTGTTTGTGCAGTTTTGTGTGGTGTACTTTGTGCGGTGTTTGTGTACTGGTGTGTTGCATAATTAATAAGAGACATAACTAGAGTTGCCACTTTATAACTGCTGGCAGCCATGACCGGGTACCAAGACTACCTGCTTTGATGCAACCCTGCATTGATTGGACACCTAACCCTGACCCATGATATTTATCATTATTCAATTGAATTTAGAAGGTCAGGTCAGGTCAGGTATGGGAGCATGTGCCAGAACAGCACGTCGCTGCGTCCACTTTCCGCCGGTACTCCAGGGGCCTCCGTCTGGCCATCCCCCAGGCAGATGCCAGGCCCATCCCCATCTCCTTGAGATGATGGTCAACCTGTTTCAACCATGAGGCACGTGGTCGACCCACTGGCCTCCTCCACTCATGAGACTCCCTCGCTGAGAGAATCTGGTGAGCAGGATCAGAGTCAGGAAAACGAGCCACATTTCCATACAGCCGCAACTGACGCTCACGGACTATGCAGGTAACAAATCTCATCCGAGTCTCTCTCAGCAACCGCTCGTTGGACACAAAATCCGACCAGCGATAGCCAAGGATTCTCCGAAGAGACCTGGTACCAAAGGAATTAAGTCTCCGTCTCAGATCCTTGGTCAGAGTCCAAGTCTCGCACCCATAGAGCAAGACTGAAAGTACCAAGGACCTGAAGACTCGGACTTTCGTCCTCCCGCACAGGTACCGGCAGCGCCACACCCCATGATCCAGTGAATCCATGACTCCCCAGGCCCGACCCAGACGTCTATTGACCTCTGACTCGCAGCCAGCAGAGACATGAATATCACTGCCAAGGTAAGTGAATCTCTCCACGACCTCAACATCCTCACCACAAACAGACACAGACAGGACAGCAGCATCCAAGATGTCACCGAAAGCCTGGATCTTAGTTTTGACCCAAGAAACCCGTAATCCCAACGGCTCCGACTCCTCATTCAGCACCCCGAGGGCCCCCAAGAGGATGTCTAAAGTCTCCGCAAAGATGACTGCATCATCTGCAAAGTCAAGGTCCGAGATCTTGACATTCCCAAATGACGCACCGCAACTTGATCTCTCCGACATCCTCCCTAGAATCCAGTCCATACAACTGCTGAAAAGTGTGGGGGCCAGTACACATCCCTGACGAACTCCAGTAACAACTGGAAATAAGTCAGAGATGGTACCACCACACTTCACAGCACTCTCAGTACCAGAGTAGAGTTCAGACATCAGATCGATCAGTTTTGGTGGCACCCCACGAAGACCAAGAATCCTCCAGAGGACATCCCGATTCACTGAATCGAACGCTTTACAGAGATCAACATAGGCTGCAAGCAGCCCCTGCCGAAACTCTTGCCTGCGTTCGGTGAGGACACGAAGTGCAAGGATACGGTCAATCGTTGACCTCTTTGGTGTAAAGCCTGACTGCTCTGGACGCTGGTGCTCAAGCAGATGGTGGCGAACCCTATCGAGAATTATCCGAGCAAAGACCTTGCCCGGCACTGAGAGCAGCGTCACCCCTCGGTAGTTGTTGCAGTCTTGGCGATCACCCTTCCCTTTCCAGAGAGGGACAACAAGGCCCCTCTTCCAGTCAGTTGGGATGATGCCTGTGTTCCAGGCAGAGCACAAAACTGCATGCAACGACACGAGTGCAGCATTTCCACCAGCCTTGAGAAGTTCGGCATGGATGCCACAGATCCCTGGAGCTTTGCCCCGTTTCAACTGGTTCACCGCAGCCCGTGTTTCCACAAGCGAAGGTGGACCACAGTTGATTCGAGGGTCAGCAACAGGGATTGTAACACCCTTGACGTCCAACTCGACAGTTGGGGGATCAGCCTGGTACAACCGCTCAAAGTAACCGGCCCAGCGGGCCTTCACTTCAGACTCCTCTGTCAAGAGCCTACCACTCTCTGCTCGAACTGTAGTGCTCCGAGGGATGGGCTTGGATGAATGTAATGCGCGAATTCCCCTGTAAGCGGGACGAGAATCACCTGTCCACAGGTGATGCTCTACCCCCTCACAGATTCATCGCACATCGGCCTCCTTGTCCACCCTCAGTGCACGTACAGTTTTACGCCTCAGCTCCCTGAACAGCTCAGCTCTGCTATTCAGCCTGGCCCTGCGACTCTGGTCAATGGTATCCAGTGTCCCTTGAGAGACAAAATTCTTCTTTGCCCTGCGGTGAGCTCCAAGGCATCCACCGGCAACATCAAGGACGGTGGTCTTGAAGGCGTTCCACAACTCTTCAGGACCCCCCAAAGCACCCAGACCCCCCAAGTGTCCACTCAGCCTGTTGGCAAACTCCTGAGCTACTCTCTCATCCCTGAGCTTGGTAACATCCAGCCTCGGCTGGGATGGTACCATTCTCCAGGATTTAAGGTGCAGCTTTAGAGTTGCTACAACAAGCCTGTGGTCAGTATTGAGGAACTGAGCACTCCGGTAGACCCTGCAGTTCTGGATCATCCTCCAACGACCGTCAATGAGGACATGGTCAATCTCCTTTGCCACACCGCCAGCGTTGGAATACCAAGTCCAGCGATGAGCTTGTGGGCGCTGAAACCATGAACCAGCCACCCTAAGTCCATGACTTCTTGCAAAGTCAAGGAACTTATTGCTATTCTGGTTCATAGTTCCTGACCCATGGGGACCAACACACACCTCATAACCGTCCCTATCAGTTCCAGTCGATGCATTGAAGACTCCCCCAAGACTAGAAGTGTATCTCGTCTGGGGCACTGATCAACCACAGACTCAAGTGTGGCGTAGAATGCATCCTTCACGGTGAGATCACTCGCCTCAGTCGGAGCATAAACAGAGACCAGGGAAATGACACCTAAGGAGTGACGAATCCTTAATCTCATAATACGCTCGTTGACCGGTGTTACCTCAATTATCATTGGGGTCAGCTTATTGGACACAGCTACAGCAACTCCTTTGGTATGGTAACCATCAGAGCGACCAGACCAATAGTAGGTGTAACCACCCACCATTATCTCGCCGCAATCCGGTCTCTGAACCTCAGAGAGAGCTGCAATCCCGATGTCCAAACGCTTGAGCTCAGATGATAACAGAGACAGGTGATCATCCTCTCTTAGGGATAGGACATTCCAGGCACCCACCCGAAGGGACCGCCTCAGGTTAACCCAAGGAGACCGCCGTCTGGTGGACGACACCTCAGCACCACTCCGACACACTCTCCCGCAATCTGACCCAGGGATGTTACCCCGTGGTTTCCCTCCTATCAAAGATTGGGGTCCCGAAGGCTTTGCCCCAATCCCGTCATCCGGTGAGCTGCCCTGCGAAGGGAAGCTGCACAGGAGGTACTCCCACGGAGTGGGTTTTCAGATTTTTTTGCGTTTTTGCGTTTTGCGGAATGAAGGGTTTTACGGTGGCTGGAGTGCAAATCCTGCCACCAACCTCCTAATAAGAAGTGACCCAACTGCAGGAGGACGTCCGCAGACACAGTTGGGCACTAGATATGGATGGCCGTTGGCTCACAAGGAGCTCCTCCGCCCTTTGACAGGTTTTGTTTTTAATCCTGCTGGGTGTCCATATCCAAACACCCTCCTCACCAGAAAACCTGGTGGGGGAGACGGTTTAGTCGCCGACAACCCGACCATGGAACAGGTTAGTACAGGTTTACATGGTACCTGTAGCAGGTCACAGATCGAACCTGACCTGACAGCAGGTCAGCAGGTCAATTTAGAAGGGGATTGAAATAAATTAAATTCAAATCAAATGGAAGACCAAATATGTACAGTCAGTCCTACATTGGAGTCATTAGAAGGAACCCAAGTTAGCAAAAAACAAAGATGGAGTCATCAGGAGGAATGTGGATAGGATTGACATTTCAGCTGCTACTCGTCTACCCTCAAACCCATCCAGCGACAGGCAAGTGAGTCATATTCAAAAAATAAAAAAATAAAAAGGTTTTTCAAGATAAATAATTTCTTATTAGATTTTTGTTCAAACCAATATGGCTGAAAGACCAATCATTATTCACTTGGGGAACATGTGTGTGAAGTTTCCTCTTGATCTGTCCAGCTGTTCTGGAGAGGTGGATTTTTAAAGGCTGGAGAGTAAATCAAATATGGCTGCCCACCATGTGACCTATGACATCACAGGTGAGAACAGTCATAGCTGTAAAAGTTTCAGCTCGATCTGTTCAGCCTTTACAGAGATTTTTGAACGTTTAAAAAAAAAAAAAAAATGACTGCAGACTGACAACATCAATCTTTTGTGTCGACAAATTTATCTCAAGATGACCCTCAAGCATTTTTCTACTGATCAGACGTCGCATTCTACATATGTAATCCATCCATCGGGACCATACTCAACAGTCTCCTTGGCTATTGGGCACAATCCTGGACGGGTCGCCACTCCGACACAGGATACCAGCAAGCTGGTACTCATTTTTCCGACCTCGGAAGGATGACAGGCAGAGTCAACCCCACCTGATATTAATTCAACAGCCGAGCGGGATTTGAACTCAGGATCCTAGAATCACAAACCCACCACCCTAACCATTAAGCCAACACCAGGCACATGTATGTAATGATGATGTCATTACAAAGGCACCGATGACATGATAAAAAACAACAACAAAAAAAAAACATTCCCTATGAGGAGTACTTGCCATGTGCCAAGTTTAAATTTTTTACAGAGATCCAAAGTTTTTCCTTTTTACCAACATGGCTACCATACCACATGACGTACGATGTCATAATTATCATTAAACATTCCACATGAGTAGTTGCTCCTATTGTGAAAATTTTGTGTCAATCCGACAAACAGTTTCAGAGAAAAACCATACTCATGTTCTGTGCGGACAAACAAACAAACAAACACAGACAGACAGACAAACAGACCCAAATGTGATGCCCTCTCCTTGAATGAGGGTAAAAATTCAGGACATTTTTGAAGGCATGTCTATGTGACATTGAGTATTTTAGTTACCTAAGCTCGGCCTGTGGCTGCAACTGGTTTTCCGTTGGCTTAGCATTCCGCTTGCGCATGTGAGTCACACCATAAGAGTTCTCCAGTTGATCCACATCCACCTTGAGAGATGCAGTCTGTTTCTGGCAAATACTTGCTCAATCTGTAACACAAAATAGCTCAGGAAACGTTCAAAGAAAATCAAAAACATTTCTTTCCCTTTTCAGAAATGTACCACAATACCCCCAAAGTGGCAATGTTAGCTGTTTCCACGGCCTCTGTGTGGTTATCATCACCACAAAGTGATACTGTTTGTTTGAGTTTGAATGGGGGTGGGCCGGGGGGGGTACGGGACAGTGGTGGAGGAGGAGGAGGGATGAAGTGTGCCGTATCAACGTAAAAAGAAATAAAGAACAGAAGTCGTTGAAATTCCGATCAAAAGAATATATTGTTGCGAGCCAGGGTCGGGGGTGAAGACCACGAAGGCGAGCATGCAGTGGGGGGTGGGGGGGGGTACCTCGAGTCCCCATCAGACTCTCCGGAATCGCAGGCCATCACACACAAATAACTTCATGACGCGGTGGGTCGCTAATCGACCGTGAACGCCAATCACTCGACCACGTGACTTAGGGTCCTCTGTCTTATACCGTTTCCCGAAAGGTCACGTGATCTAATGACAAGGGGACATACCCTCGGTACGCACTTGCTCAAACTGGATCACCTTACCAGATCAGATGCAGCCGAGCGGGACTGCCAAGCATGCCAAGCGAGGAAACAGATCATTGGGGAATAATGTCCCGGCTAGACGAGAGTGTGAACCATGCTAGACCAATGAAGGAAAAGACAAAAACGAGCTGGGAACATTTCTATCCATCCATCCATTGGGACCATACTCTGTGCAGAGCGTTGGTGCTGCCGAAGCAGTCTCCTTGGCTATTGGGCACAATCCTGGATGGGTTGCCACTCCGACACAGGATAGCAGCAAGATGGCACTCATTTTTGCCAACCTCAGAATGATGACAGGCAGAGTCAACCCTAACTGGTATTAATTCAACAGCTGAGTGGGATCCCAAGCCCACCACCCAACCGTTAAGCCAACACCAGGCATAACATTTCTATACAAGCATTTATTTACAATGGTGAGGAAAAGTATGTGGCAGAGTGAATTGAGTTTATTTCTATGTACAGCAGGGGACAGCAAGGAATTTGTGGGGTACGGCAAAAGACAAGCAATCTTACAAAAGCAGACACAGAGCAGACTTATCCCGTTATAACTTCCACAATTTTAACTTAAACTAGCACAGGCCATCTCTCTCTCACACACACACACACACACACACACACACACACACACACACACACACACACACACACACACACACACACACACACACACACACACACACACACACACACACACACACACACACACACACACACACACACACACACACACACACACACACACACACACACACACCCGAGGAAGATTAGATACAGCCCAGAGAGAAAGAGAGAAGATGAGGATAAATGGCCTCTCAATACCTGGTGCAGTCGGCAGACCAGTGCAACCCAGAACGCTGAGGGATAGGTAGGTGGGAGGAATACTGGTCGTGTCTAAGGTGTGGGAGTGGGAGGTGTGGTGTACTGCAATGTGGGGGTGCGGTGTCATGCAAGAGGAAAATAGGATTGCGTCATTAATGATGCTCTTTGTGCGGCCAAAGAAGACGGGATAGAGAGGTGGATAGGGGGAGAGGAGAGAAGATGCGTGAGGCGAAAGATCCCCAACCGAGACATGTATAGGGCTGTTTGTGTAGTGTGTACCTCCGTGGGATGCTCCGCCTGGGCATTTCCACCTCAAGATGCGGCGCGTTATCTCCTGCTTAATCATGTTGCCGGGGCTCATGGCAACATGCGCTCCGCACTGGTCCGTCTGGCTGCACGGGGGTGGCGGAACGTTAACAGCACGGCAAGGTGTCTCGGCCGTCACCCTGGATCAGGCTCTCAAGAAGAAGAAGAAGCACGTCCTGGCAATAGCACACCAAGAGCAGGACAGTGAGCAAAGAGCCAGCGAAGGGGAGGCAGTGAAGAAGAGGTGAAGAAGAGCGGGTAACAAAGAGCAGGTAACGAAGAGAAGAGGATGAACAGCTCCGTGCTCCGCCTTTTATAAGCCCCGGGTGAAAGGTGGGGTGATGACCTGAAAGCGACACGATGTGAACCGAATCCTGCTCATCTATTGGGCCACAGCGGCCCGAGCCATGCCTTGCCAGGCTCCAGGGCCAGAAACTGTCTTAGTTACCCATCCGCTTCAGCACGGTTCGAAGCTCCTGACTCAACATGGGGCATGCTCCCTGAGCCGGCATTCAGACCCTGAACATGCTGCGAGTGCAGTCTGAATGTCGAATAGCAACGGACTTTCCCCGCCATTCATGGGCCCCCTCTCATGAGCCAAAATGCACACCCGGGCCCCATACCAATCTCCCGGATCGCCCTTCTTGCGACCCTCCCCGCTGCCCCTGTCTTGCCGTGATTTGGCGACTGGATGAGGGTCGTATCAACTCCACGTGCTCACCCGGGATGTCCCTGGCGAGATGCGGTCGAGCTATTCACGTGTGTTGCTTGGCCCAGCATCGCACGGCGCCGAGGACAGCCCAAGTCGTGCAGTACTCCTCAATATAGAGTGGCGAATTGTAGCGATGCAGGAGTATGAGGAAGTGTGGGAATATTTTTCCCGTGTGCGGGAGGCGTTTGTGGTAGAAGTAGTGAGGTTTGGTAGCGAGGTGCGAAGCAAGGTGAGATGCCGGTTGGAAATTGGCACGCAGATTTGAATGAAATAATGGCGCGCGATACCCGTGTGCGGGTTGTGTTGTGTGTAGTAGAGGGAGTGTGGTGGTTCCGAGCCACGGGAGTCATCGTGGTGTGCTTATTATCAATCGCATATTGAATGGTGGGTTTGCTTGCTTGCTTACTTGTTTTGTACCATAGTTAAAGGAAAGGGTTGGAGTAGAAATCAGAATATGAGATAGAGATAGTTAACAGACCTAACTATGAGACCCACACAACGCACTTCGTCCGTTAACCCATGAGACATGAGGGAAGGTCGAACTGCATGAAGACTCACAAAATAACTGCCTGGGGATCACTGTATGTTGGCTGCCATTGCTTTAGAGGCATGCAATTTTGTAGAACTGCTACAATATATTTGTTGTCTTAAAGAAACAACATAGAAAGGGGCAGAGTACAAGGCTTATTGACTACAACATGGAAAGACATAATTTTTTCTAGTGTTAAGGTCAAAAAGGCTTTTTTAAAATATATAGTTAAGACTTGTGAAAGTGCTAGTACACTGAACAGCTCAGGATGTAACAGACAAAAACAGGACACAAACAAGTTGTGCCAGGCACAACAAATCCCACCCATTTAAGGCATAAAGTTATTTTGGGGATCAAATTTAAATTTGATACATCCTTAACCTGAATGTTAATTATAAGGAATAGAATAAGGAATATTTTAGTCTTAGTTTGAAGTCAATTAAACCATTTTTGACGAAGTTATGACCGTAAAATGATTTTGACCTTTCAAGGCCATGCTGACCTTGACCTTTGACCTAATTGGACCCAAAAGTTAATGGGGTCGTCCGAGGTTCATTACCCACCTGTGGATGCAATTTGACAGTGTTTGAGCCAGTCGTTTTCCCGTAAAGTTTTATTTTCATAACCATGTTTTAGTTTTAATGGAAATTTGTAATTCTGACCGATGACCATGACCCCCAAAACTTCCGACCCTACCGATCTTCACAAATATGCATTTTTCACTGTAGGAATGGGTCGG
Source organism: Eptatretus burgeri (assembly GCF_056783735.1). Lineage (NCBI taxonomy): Eukaryota > Metazoa > Chordata > Myxini > Myxiniformes > Myxinidae > Eptatretus > Eptatretus burgeri. Next base: position 683,614 of record NC_140974.1, read on the forward strand.
ATTATAAGTGACAAACAGAATAAGGTTCACTATTAGCTTAGTTTGAAGTAAATCAGATCATTTTTGACGAAGTTATGAGTGAAAAACGATTTGATCTTTTCGTGACCTTGACATTTGATCCAATTGGACCCAAAAGTTAATGGGGTCGTCCAAGGTTCATTGCCCACCTGTGGATTAGATTTAATAGTGTTTGCTAAAGCCATTTTGCCGTAAAGTTGCTTACAGACAGACAAACAAACAAACAGACAAACAAACCGGACGATTACAATATCCCGCTCCCTCCCTCCGGGGGGGGGGGGATAAAAATGGACCAGTCTCCATGCATGCAAAAGGATCGGCAGAGAAAGGGGAGGGGGGCCAAGAGTAGAGTTGAAGGCCAAGATAGAGAAGGACTTGGACAAACAATGGGTGGGAAGGAATGTGGGGGGCTGGAGAGAATACATGGGGTGAAGAAGATGGATACAGAAGGAAATTGCAAGGAGGGAAAACTGGAAAATTGGAACGAGAAGGGATTTGGGTGGGGTTAACGAGGGTACAAAAGATCATGATTTTGGATTAACGACAATCTGAGATGGTGGTGAACAGCTGTCTTGAAGACTTGGAGGGAAGGATGAGATTGAGGAAGATGTGGAAGTCGATTCCACAGGCGGGAAAAAAGAGGATCAAATGAGTGGAGGTGAGCAGTGATCCTGGATTTAGGTAGTTTCACCAGAAGGAGGTTGATGGTGAACTGTGTGAGCCTTACAGAAACCAGGGGGGAGGAAAGCACGGAAAAAGCAGAGGGTGCAAAACCATAAAGGAGGTGGTAGAAGACAGAGAGACCACCGACCTGTCTGTGATGGTAAAGTGATAAGAGCATAGACTAAGCTTCAATGAGAGAGATTCCAATCATCTTAAAGGCCTTGAATTCTACGGCATCAAGCTGAGCAAGATGTGAGGCAGGGGAGAGCAGTCCTCCATCAAGCTGTGGATGAAGCCCTTGTGGGTGGATAAGAGTTCAGGTGTGCCAAGGAAGGACTTTGTATGACAGAGGATGCACAGTCTGCAGCTGGCTTTGAAGGCCAGCTTTGAAATGTGGTTTGCTGAATTAAGATCATTGCTGAGAGTGACACCCAGGAGTTTGAATGACTGAACTTCCACAAGAAGATTGGCAAGAAAGTAGATAGGGGAGAGGTTGCCAGATGGTCCTTTCAGACAGAGATAGTTAGAGTACAAGATCTGCCAGGATTGAAAGACATATTCCAAATGTTTCACCATCTTGTGATTTTTTTTTCAATGTCTGAAGAGAGGGAAGAGCTGCAGCCTTCCTGTCTGAAAGATGAGTGATGTAATTTCAGAGGGTAAGGTCAACAGTGTGGAGGAAAAAATTATATTAATGTATTCTAAATTGTAATTGTGCTGGTGTTTTATAAATTTAATTTTTATGCTACAAGTCGAAGTCGAATGTCAGTGTTCCTTCCCTTTGGCCAAGAGTCTTTGCCCTAAATGTTGATAAAAAAAAATTGTCTTGTTCTGGAACGATGTGACCTAGGCTGATAACAGCAAACTTTTGCCGAAATTACATCATATGCTTCTCACCTAGAAGACACGTACTGCAGTTAAGAGTTAACAGCCCCCACCACTCTCCCATGAAAAGCATATAAATACCTTGAAATGTAATCTTGTTTTAGTGCAAGCACGTGAGGATGTATACCATCTCAGTGGGTTGTACTCCAAGAGAGTGCAAGCACGTGTGGATGTATACCTCCACAGTGGCTTGTACTCCTTGTTACTTAAGTTGCTATCAAGTATAATAAAACTCTCTGATGTAATGTACTTTCATGTTGTGGAAAATGAATTAATCGGTGTCTTTGATTTGAGTCGGTTAAACGGTGTCTTTGAAATGTAAGAGAAATGAAATAGAACCAGTTAAAGTTCCACAACAAAATTGAGGAATTCTAAACGATCACAACGAGACTTCAGAAGTCAACAATCAGGCTGAAAAAAAATCCTCAACAACAGCGAATAGATAAAGAGGATTTTTCAGTCAGAGATCACTTATGAAGATCGGGAATAGGACTGGGCCCAGAACACTGATTTGGGGCACTCCAACCTTGACAGGGAAAAGAGATGAAAGCATTCCCTTGAGTGCCACATGTTAGCTACGAGAGTAGAGGAAGTCAGTAAGCCATGTATAGAGTTGGTTTTTCATGCCATAGGTAGAGAGTTTGGGGAGTAAGGCAGGATGCCAGACTGTATCAAAAGCACGAGATATGTCCAAAGAGACGGCCCTGATGTCATGTCTGACATTGGGGGCCTCCATCCATTGTTGGGTGAGGAGAGCAGCATGTCCAAGGTAGAGTGACTTGGTCTGAAACCAAATTGGTGATATGAGATGAGATTGTTCGAGAAAAGGAAGGATTTCATATCAACAGTGATGATGGATTTCATGACCTTACTGATGATTGGAAGTAAGCTGATCGGTCCGCAGTTAAGATCAGTTTTTGCACCTTTTTATGTAATGCAGTGATGTTGGAGAATTTTCAAGCAGATGTTAGATGACCTTGCACAAATGACAGGGTGAAAAGGGCAGAGAGAGGAAGCACAAGAGCAACAGTGTAGGTTTTTCAGACACATCAACTGATGCCGTCCGGTCTAGTTGCAGACTCAGAGTCGAGGGTTCAAAGAACCTTCTCCCCCTTCTCAGGTGCAAAAGATACCGAGTCCAGGAGCAGTTGGGTACGACTGGGTACAGAGCGTGAGGGGTTGGGGACAAAATGTGGAAGCAAACACAGAAATGAGGCATTGAGTGTTCTCACAAACGGAGTCGGCTGTGATGCCATTTAAAGGGAAGGGATGGAAGGGGAGCATACCCCAGAGACAGACTTAACAATGTGCCACCAAGCCCACCATGTTTTAGCCCATGGAATTAAACTTTGAGAACAATCTGGCTCTTTGCTACTCTGCTGTATGTCACAAATTTGTCTTTTCTTGAAGTAGGAATTGAGGACACACACATCTGTCACTTCCACGATTTATAATATTGAGCAAGTATTGGTGGAATTGGTGTTCTTGTCAAAGAAAGATTTACCTTTCCAAAAATTGATAGAAGTAAAGCAATTTAGTTCCAGAATAATGATGCTGACCATTATTATAGGAGAAGAAATTTTGAATATTTTCAGCACACACGGGACACAAGCAAGTGTAGGTGAAGAATGTCCATAATTTGGAACGAACTAGAAGATTTGTTCAAGTAATAAGCTACTGGGATAAGTGCTTATTGGTTGAAATTTGAGCAGACATGCCAGTGAGAAACCAAATGGATACAACGGTGTTCATGGTGGATTCAGGTGTGGTGAAAGGAATTAAGCAGGAGATGCGATATTAGAAACAGTGGAAGTGACAGATGTGTGTGTCCTCAATACCTACTTCAAGAAAAAGAACAATTCATGACTTATTGAAGCATAGTGCAAAAAGCCAGATAGATTGTTAGTGTGAAGGAGTAGAAAAGAAGGGCAAACAATGTGAAAGTTAGAGCCAGTGAAAAATGCTTGACTCAGCATCAAATGGTAGATGGAGAGTTTCATATTGCAAATGAAAAAGAAAGCAAGGGTCTCAAGCAAACTCAAACATGAAAGCTTAGAAGCTTAAAGATGTGAAAGAGAGGGTGTAAGTGAGCAAGAACAGCCCAAATAGTGTAGCAGCATAGCAAACCTGTTGTGCATTTTGTGATACAAGCATCAAATTTGGCACAAATGTACATTAATATGTTGCGAACATTTTCAGATGTTGGGCCACTTGAAATTCTCTCTTTATGTCCGCCATATTGGATTTCAAAATGGCCGCCACTTGAAATCTACATTTGCTATTATCTCTGGACGTAATGCAGCTATTGACTTGATTCTGGTATCTAAATGTATGTTTTTTGGGGGCAAGGAATCCAATGGTACCATTTTCAACTTAATATTATCTATCACAGTCTGTTATATAATTTTAGTTGGAAATTATCTAGGCAAATATTGGATTCAACACAATACTTTGAAAAGAATGTCTAAGTTCTGTAAATGTCTTAGGTATAATACTGACATGCTACATGGTCTAGTATTTGAGGCTAGGTGTACTGGTATCTGAGGCTAGGTATATACCGGTACTGAAGATACGTGTACATAAACAGTGTCATGTTAACAAGTTCAGCATTGCCACAAGTACATGTATGTTGTTGACTCATCGTCATGTGCAGTCCCCTTCACACACACAGAGGGCTGTGCACTGAAGGGCAGCCTTTTTGCACTTGCAGCGCCTCACACACCCTTTCTTGCACTTGCAAGAAACCAGCTCAATGCAGCTGTGAGCTGCCTCAGTTAGCCTGGTCCAGTAAGGTGTGTACTGTCCTTCTCCAGTCCTTGACCAACCCCAGTTGGTTGGTGGAGGGAGCTCTGGTGCTGGCAGCAGTATCTGACCCCACACATGTCCACCTTTATACACTGCCCTCTTGACATGTTCCTCCAGAGCTGCCTTCGTTGGAGGGATGAGCTGCACATTGTTCTTCCTTGCGAAGAGTTTCCTCCTGGCCTTGTCAATGTCTGTGCATTTGCTGGTTCGATCATACAACAGGATCACGAACCTCTCGATGATGCGCATTGCATCGTCTGGTATGTCACGAGGTGCAGAGGACAGCAGCAGCAGCGCCTCAGTGAGTTCTGGCAGTACCGTCCAGACTGCCCACGCAGTCTTCTTACCATGTCTATGAAAACTAGACACAGTGTCGCATCCAGTTAGAGCGTGGAACATTGGCAGTGCACGAGCCTTCTCTCGTCCCAATCCAGCTGCTATTTCGTGTGCTGCTAGGTATCGGAAACTCTGGCCTGTTCCGAATGCCAGCCACAGTTTGTCTTCTGGTTGCAACTCCTGTGCCAGGGACATTGCCAGCACCACAACATCGGTGTCTACAGTCCGGATGAGTATTGCATGGTGTCTATGCTGGACTGCATGAGATGCATGCAGCAACATCCGACTGTCAGCTTCTTCATGGTTACATGGGGCGAGTGAGGTCAGATCTGGCAGTAGTGGCTTGCTGAGCACTGCCTCTCCATCAGTAATGACGAGTTGCTTGTCCTCCTGGTCAAACCATTCCATGAGAGCTGCTGAGAGGAACCTGAACAGCTCGGTCTTGTTGCTGTCCACTCATAGGAAGTTCTGTCAGTTTCCTGGTATGGCTGCGGCAGCCACCACACGTCTCCGCTCACCTTGTCCCCGCTTTGCATGTGTACTACGTTTCAGTGAATCAGTAAGGTAAGTATCCCAGACCAGATCCAGGCGTGACACTGTTTGCAGCTTCGTGGACATATATGGGATGAAGATCTGTTGTGCATACCCTTCAAAGGTCTTTGATGCAGCCGGCTTCAGCATCTGGATGATGGCTGCTCCATCAAGCACAATACAGGTCGTGACAGGAGTCTCTGTCTTTGCGTCGTAGACTTCTTCCAAGCATGTGAGGAGATCACTCTTGGTACCAGTGCAGAGCCTTCCACCATCAGACAATGCAGGAGGACATGCCTGATTCTGGTGACAAAAGAACTCCTCAAGGTTTCCATCCCTCGTCTGGCAGCCAATGTACAGGCGTGCGAAGAGTTCACGGTCATTCTTGATGGAGGTGAGCTGTTGCTGACCTACGCTCTGGCTTCTTGGAGTGGAAGTGCTGAACACCTTCAGCTTGTTACGAGCAATGGGTACGTCCACTGCCTTTGTTCTGTCCAACAGACACTCTCTGGTGAAAGCCTCAAACTGCTCTTGGCCAATCCTCTTGGCATTCATCACGGTCTCCACAGCAGCAGGATCTGCGATCTCTTTTGTGTCCAGTTTGATTACATCCTGACTCTCCTCCTCGAATGGGTTGCCCATCTCCTCTATGACACTGACGAGAGAGCGAACATCTTTCACAAATGAGGCCTGTACACTTGGCGTCTGATCATGATGACGTATGTCTGCTGTTTGCCGTCTCCAGTGTTGGTTCCCATCCTGGAATTCTTCGATCACCCTGGCAACTTCTGGTCCCGCAACCATCCAGCGACTTAGGGCACTAGGGTTGTCAGTGAGCCCAACTGCTCCACTGTCTCTTTTGATGCAGGCACTATTCTGCTCATGTGCCTGGTCAATCAGGATTGAAGAGAACACCCTCTGTGTTTTCTGAACGGTGAAGTGGCTTTCCCTGAATTTCCTGGCTACATCTGGGTGTTTGATAGTGAGTTCGACCATGTCCTTCAGGTGCACTGGTATCCACCTAGCATAGTGGGTGTGATCCAGTGCATGGAACCAGGGGACCAGCTCTGTTAGAGCATCGAGGTACATCATTAACGATCCCTGCCTGAGAGAACGCACATACACTAGAACCAACAGTTCTAGTTCCAGCACGGTTGCCCAGTAGTGAAACTGGGGGATGTCTTCTCCTCTCTGGCAACACCAGTCTTCAAACTCCGGAAGGTCCTCTGCATCCCTGGTTTCTCCCAGACAGTAGTGGTTGTAGGCACGGTGAAGCAGGATTTACAGTGCTGCTGCAGTCACTTGATGTGCTCTTCTTGTGCGCAAGACATGGGATGCTCACAGGAATGAGTCTGCTGTCCCTGCTGTCACAATCTCGGCTGGCACAAGTGCTTGCACCCAACCACTCCCTTTCAGCCAGTCCCCCAGTGTCCTCAGTGCCGCCATCTCTATGTGGAGGCCACCAAACATCACCACTATCTGGTCTTCACCATAGCTCTCTGGCCACTTCCATTATATCTGCTTGGCCAAAGCAAACAGTGGCTGATCAACGGTGACCACTGGTGTATGTCCAGGATTCAGGTGTTCCACAGCATTCTTCACGACGTCCATTGAGTGCCGGATCATGGCCACTGTGTGGGATCATGTGTGAGTACCGGATCACTGTGTGAGTGCCGGATCATGGCCACTACCATTGGATTCCTTGCCCCCAAAAACATACATTTAGATACCAGAATCAAGTCAATAGCTGCATTACGTCCAGAGATAATAGCAAATGTAGATTTCAAGTGGTGGCCATTTTGAAATCCAACATGGCGGACATAAAGAGAGAATTTCAAGTGGCCCAATATCTGAAAATGTTCGCAACATATTATTGTACATTTGTGCCAAATTTGGTGCTTGTATCACAAAATGCACAATTCTTTTGAATATTTGGGCTAAGCCGCCCCACTAAAAGGAAGCATTTGTTGTCATCGTTTTGAACATTAACAACTGCTTCTTAAAGTTCAATTACTCTTGGGAAAGCAATATAGGAAGAAGCTTAAAGAGGATCTGATTTCAAGATGTGTATATCTAAGAAAATGATTTTCTCAACGTTAAACTCACTTCCTTCTGTGTTATCATCAACATCTGTTCCATTCCTCTGAAGTTTATCATAAACATTACAATCTTGGAAACTTTGAAATGAAGAAATGAAAAAGGGGTTTGTTCTCAAATCAGGTGTTTCTTCTTTCAACTCATTTCTTTCATTGTCTTATTTTGTCAAATGTAATTTTACTCCCATACAGAATTTAATGGTATTAAATTCCCTCAGGCTCTTATTAATAAAGGTTTCAACAGCCAAACTAACTTTCACAATTACTTCAGCAACTTTGGTTCAGGGCTCTTTAAACCTAAAAGTTCCTATTTTTATATGATCCTTAAATGCCCCCATCAGTTTTTTTCAATAACAAACACAGCTGTATCTTCTGAGTTATTTTTTGTGTTTGTGTGATTAAAGATGACTCTTATAACTACATTTTAACAAGTCTTTTGAGCATATATCACAATGTTGTTTTTCTTATTCGACTGGTTGGATTAGTTGAAATATATTGAGTTTGTGTTTGCATGACTGTGTTTTGTTGTAATATTTGTAGTCCTTATTGCAAACATCACAATGAGTTATATTCACCATATTGATATAGCAAAAAAAAAAGATGATTTTCTCGGACCTATTTATACAAATACTTTTGTGTTTAAAATAAAAATTTCTGAGTGAAATCTCTTCCTGATTTATAGATACTTTGGTCTTTAAAATAAAATCTTCTTGGTGAAATCCCTTACTGATTTATACTCTTGTCTTTAAAATAAATCTTCTTGGTGAAATCTCTTGCTGATTTATGGATACTTTTGTCTATAAAATAAATCTTGTTGAAATCTCTTGCTGATTTATGGATACTTTTGTCTATAAAATAAATCTTCTTGGTGAAATCTCTTGCTGATTTATGGATACTTTTGTCTATAAAATAAATCTTGGTGAAATCTCTTGCTGATTTATGGATACTTTTGTCGATAAAATAAATCTTCTTGGTGAAATCTCTTGCTGATTTATTTCTTATACTTTTGTGTTTAAAATAAAATTTTGTTCCTATTTCTAAATGAATTCAAAAGGCTACCAATAAATGTTAGTCTGGTTTGTAGTTTATGAAAACACCTTTTCTCATAACTTTCATCATCATCGAGCATATTGATAAATAATATGTTGAGATTTGTTTTTGGGCTAAATATCTTTGTTGAGTTTAAACACAAAATGATAAACCTCCCTCAGCGTACTGCTCTGAGCTCTTCCTGAACCACAGATTTTAAAATTGTAGTAAATGATTTTTTCATTGTTTTCTGGACATTCATTAAATCTTTTTAATCCTCTCAGTCTGTGTGCTTTTTTACGGTTGCCTTGGTTATTCCTTCGATGATACTTTTTTGATACTGTCCACATTTATTATGTTTCCCATTCAAATACCAAGGTTGTGATTTTCTCCACTCTTTGGTTTGGTTTTTGCTTGGCTCTATACTTTTCCAGAGTTTTGAGGCCATTTATATAGAAGTAATTTTGCTTAAACTGATTTTTGGAATGGATGAGATATCTTAAATACATAATTTTAAATGTAAAGTTTTACAGCACAAGGGAGTATTATTCATTGGTATGGATATAAAGGGAAGGAATCTTTGTTCAAATGGGGGTAAAAGAAAAAGAGGGTGGAGGGTGGGTGGTCAAGGGTAAAGGGTAGGGGGTAAAATTAAATTTTTTAAAAAAGTTTTTGATGCAGAGTCGAGGCTCATGAAAGAGCTTGGACCCAGAAACAATTTAATGCAGAGTAGCTGGAGCAGGATGAGTGGAAGACGTGGGGGAGGAGAAGGAGAAGTTGGTCCAAGAGTAGATCTGTTTGTAAGAAAAAATGTACTCCTTTTTATTGACAAGGTCAAATAGTTTTTCCCTGAATCAACATTAAAGTCAATGGGGGAAATGGGATAGTCACACAACCAACAAAATTCCCCAACTGTTCTAATTATGTCTCTTATTAATTATGTAACACACCAGTACACAAATGTTATCCCTGTGTCGTTAGAGGCGACCAGGTTGTTTCAGGAAGGGCATCCGGTGTAAAACATGTGCCAAATCACTATGCGGATCATACGGATGATCCGCTGTGGTGACCCCCAAAAGGGATCAGCCGAAAGAAGAAGAAGAAGACCAGTACACAAATGCCACACAAAATACACCACACAAAAACAAGTCCTGGCGATGGGCTGCAATCCCTGATTGCTCTATTTCTTGTTTTTTTATATTCAATGTTGAGGCGCGTATAACAGCGAATACACAGAAGGTATAACAAGGGGAGCAGGAGACAAGAGAGGCAGGAGAGGGAAGCACAAAACAGTGGGGAACAGAGACTTTGGATCAGTGGAAGGGAGAGGGATGGGGCGGGGTACACGGGGTAAACAAGTTGGACACTACAGGGACTTTCAGCAGGTCCTTATACTCCAGGGAATTTCAGGAAGGAAAGTCGATATTTTTTATAGGTTTTAGGATAAATCCAATATGGCTGTCAAACTTTGTGTCCTATGACATCATGTGTGTGAACCCTTTGTTTGTCATGGATAGGCGGTCATACGTGGGAAGTTTAGCCTCAATCTGTTCAGGCACTTCAGAGAAGAAAATTTTTGAAGGTGTTAAAAAAACCATATGACTGCCGAATCACATGACCAATGACGACATCAAAAATTTTTCTGTGGACCATTTTATCCCTCGATGACCCTCAAAAATTTTCATACTGATCAGATGTAGCATTCTACATATGCATTTATGACATCATAATGAAGGTACCTATGATGTCATAAAAATCATGCTTATTTCCCTTGAGAAGTACTTGCCATGTGACAAGTTTCAATTTTTTCCCTTCGTGCAGTTTCAGAGATAGGTCAAATTTTTCCCCATTTTTCCAACATGGCTGCGAAACCACGTGACCTATGATGTCATAATTATGAATGAAACAATTTACATGAGTATTCGCTCCTTTGGTGAAAATTTCGTGTCACTCCAACAAGCGGTTGCGAAGAAAAACAAGAAAGTTCTGTGTGGATAAACAAACAAACACGAAAAGACGTCGTGCAGAGCACGATACTTACAAAATCCATAAAACTAATTGGATCTCAACAATAATTAATGGTTGAATTCAATGACCAAATATGCAACTGCTCTTCAAATTTCAAGTCAATCAGATGAAAATTGAAAATTTAGAAATTCGGTCTATGTTGGCCTTCTGGCCTAAGTTGACCTTTTTGTCCAAGTTAACCTAAAAAACAACTGATGTTTGAATTCAGTGACATCATATGCAAATGCTCTTCAAATTTGAAGTCAATCGGATGAAAATTAATGATTTTAGAAATTTCGGCCTATTTTGACCGTTTGACCAATGTTGACCTCAAACATAATTGGTGATTGAATTCAGTGACCTGACATGCAAATCCTCTTCAAATTTGAAGTCAACCAGATGAAAATTGAGGATTTTAGAAATTAGAAAACATTGTCGACCTTTGGCCTATGATGACCTTTTCACTTCAAAAATAAACAGGATTCTGTCAGACCACCAACTCCATCATTTGGTGGTTTTGTGAAGATCGGTTTAAAATTGTGACCTGCGAGCGATTAAATATGAGCGTACAGACAAACAAACGGAAGTAATCAACATATACTTGTCAAATTTTTTTGGGGGGGGCTAAGTAACAAGAAGTCGTCAGGCGGTGGTAGCCTGACAGGAATGACGAAAATCATGCAAATGACGGCACTGTCACTTTTACCTTTGAACGTGGTTTCAATTTGATACCTGCATCTTGAAGCATTTCCGAGTTATCTTTTTTTGTACTTCAAAAAAACCGTTTTCTTTAACATAGGTGACTTCGTTGTCATGGAACAAACATTATAAGTCAACGAATAGCCACAACTTCAGAAATCTGTTCCCCCGCCCCAAAAGAAATCTTGCGTTTTAATAATGATGGGGTTGTCAAATCTGCGAGGAATTTGTCGGTGATGTTTTCCAACTCATTTTTGTCAAGTTTGACGTCACGTAGCACAAACACTTTTGGTCGTATCTGTTTTATGCAAATGATGTCACTCTCACCTTGACCTTTGACATATGCAGTCAAAAAAACATTGACAGCCTCACTTTTGTCCTTCGGAATCCTCTGCTAAAGTTTGACGAAGATAGCTGAAAGCGTTCGCGAGTTATTGCACTCACAGACAAACATGTGGCCGAGCCAACGCAAGCCGACAAACGAGACAGACCGACATATGATGAAATTTTTCCATTTTTGTCACAACAAACAGACAGAGAGACCCAAATGCAATACCCTCTCCTCTGGCGAGAGTAAAAACCATCACGAGCTAAACCATGGTACGATGGATCAGTCTTTCTGGCTTGGATGTTTCATGCAAGGAACATATTGCTCAGCATACAAGGCCACAAGAAAACAAGAAAAAAAAAATCGATTCAAAAGGATACTTCTTTGCTTTCTGTGCATCTAATTGAGAATACGCAGAAATTAACTGTGCCAAAGTCTTCATATCTTCTGGGTTTTGTCTGCAAGGAAAGATGGACCTCATAAGACAGTACAAATCCATACTCTAAGAATACCTAAAAATGCAGCTTTAAATAAAATGAAACTGCACTCCCTTAAGTTATTTCTCCAATCCATCTCATCCCACTTTACACACCCTCTGCCACCCCACAGCATCCCACAATCATACAACCCTTTCTTTCAAACCTCCTTATCGACGCTTCATTTCAAATTACCCATCATCCCTCGAATGCACAGCTTACCCCCTCCCCAATGTTCTCTATTACAATTTCCCTTACACTTGCCCATCCGTCAACAGGCCTTGACCGTCAATTACAGACACTCGTCAATCCCCTCTCCCCTTTACAAACCCCCTTCTTACTTCCATAACTGCTCTAGATCTGCAACTGCTTCATTTTCACGGTTGTGTCTTATCTTGTAATTGGCAGATTCTTTCATGAGCCGCAGGTACACAGCAGATCCCGGCTGAAAGTACAAGTACTGATTAGTGTATATAAATTCCAAGTTACAAAACAATAAAAAGAGAAGAATGCATACAATCATATTTTGTCAAGCGTCGAAGGATTGAGGCCTGTTCTAATCAAGGATTGAGGCCTGTTCTAATCAAGGATTGAGGCCTGTTCTAATCAAGGATTGAGGCCTGTTCTAATCAAGGATTGAGGCCTGTTCTAATCAAGGATTGACTCCTGTTCTAATCGATCAACATTTGAACTTGATTGACGAAGTTTCTTGCACACCCAATGTTGTTCCTTCACAGACACACCATTATGTTTGTGTTGCTTAAAGGGGAACCCAAACACTCAAACCACCTCGACGATAATCTATCCCTTGATACCCAACAAAATAGATATGATGTCTTTTCCAGATTTCCGAATTATGAAGTAGGGAAATTTGTGATTACAAGTCGAAATCGTCTTCTTCACATCAGCCATGATGTCACATTCAGAAGTTGACAGTCATATCTGTACTGTTTCCGGCTTGCATCATGGTATGATTTAACTCAAACGGCGAATAATTTTCGATTTTCCACAAGTATGCCGAGTCGATGTGTCCTTAGTGCTTTGAGCAATACAAACTGAGAAGGTTCAAGCAACACCAATGGCAGAAAGACCCTAAGTTTGCCTGAAATTGGACAAGGTTTGTCCAAAATAGCCGAATGTGGATCGGGCCGACAAATGTTCCCTTTTGTGCGCGGAACATTTTACAGAGCACCGTTATGAAACAACAGAGATAGCTAGATGCTGTGGTTATCCGCCAGGATTTAGAGAGCATGCCATCCCCACGATAAAGCGGAAGAAAGAGCCGTCGCTCTAAACTAACACCATCTCTACCGAGCTACGGATGATTTGAGCGGTGAATCAAACACCTGTTGCCATTGCCCGGCAGTTACCACAAGAGGACCTGAAAATAATTATCCATTATCAACACAAATATTCACAAATCAAATGTACCACGGTCTGTTTATAGTGGAGAACAAGGATGTGTGCATCATCTACTCCTCTGAGAGGATTTGACTGAGGAATCTAAATCTTTCAGAGTCCCCCGTGATGTAACCAAGTTTGAATGTATAATGTATATTTATGTTCCGCGCATGTCCTTCCTGCCTCATGCATATTCATGTTTTGCCTCATGCATATTCATGTCTTGCCTCATGCATATTCATGTCTTGCCTCATGCATATTCATGTCTTGCCTCATGCATATTCATGTCTTGCCTTATGCATATTCATGTATTGCCCATGTCTTGCTTCATGCATATTCATGTTTTGCCCATGTCTTGCCTCATGCATATTCATGTTTTTCCTCTTGCATATTTATGCTCCGCCCATGTCTCCCCTCATGCATATTTATGTCTTGCCTCATGCATATTCATGTTTTGCCCATGTCTTTCCTCATGCATATTCGTTTTTCCTCTTGCATATTTATGCCCCGCCCATGTCTTTCCTCATGCATATTCGTTTTTCCTCTTGCATATTTATGCCCCGCCCATGTCTTTCCTCATGCATATTCGTTTTTCCTCTTGCATATTTATGCTCCGCCCATGTCTTGTCTCATGCATATTCATGTCTTGCCTCATGCATATTCATGTTTTGCCCATGTCTTGCCTCATGCATATTCGTTTTTCCTCTTGCATATTTATGCCCCGCCCATGTCTTGCCTCATACATATTCATGTTTTTCTCTTGCATATTTATGCCCCGCCCATGTCTTGCCTCATGCATATTTATGCTCCGCTCATATCTTGCCTCATGCATATTTATACTCCGCCCATATCTTGCCTCATGCATATTCATGTTTTGCCTCATGCATATTCATGTTTTTCCCCTTGCGTATTTATGCTCCGCCCATGTTTTGCCTCATGCATATTCATGTTTTGCCCCTTGCGTATTTATGCTCCGCCCATGTCTTTCCTCATGCATATTCATGTTTTGCCTCATGCATATTCATGTTTTACCCCTTGCGTATTTATGCTCCGCCCATGTCTTGCCTCATGCATATTCATGTTTTGCCTCATGCCTATTCATGTTTTGCCCCTTGCGTATTTATGCTCCGCCCATGTCTTGCCTCATGCATATTCATGTTTTGCCCCTTGCGTACTTATGCTCCGCCCATGTCTTGCCTCATGCCTATTCATGTTTTGCCCCTTGCGTATTTATGCTCCGCCCATGTCTTGCCTCATGCATATTCATGTTTTGCCCCTTGCGTATTTATGCTCCGCCCATGTCTTGCCTCATACATATTCATGTTTTTCCTCTTGCAGATTTATTCTCCGCCCATGTCTTGCCTCATACATATTCATGTTTTTCCTCTTGCAGATTTATTCTCCGCCCATGTCTTGCCTCATACATATTCATGTTTTTCCTCTTGCAGATTTATTCTCCGCCCATGTCTTGCCTCATACATATTCATGTTTTTCCTCTTGCAGATTTATTCTCCGCCCATGTCTTGCCTCATACATATTCATGTTTTTCCTCTTGCAGATTTATTGTCCGCCCATGTCTTGCCTCATACATATTCATGTTTTTCCTCTTGCAGATTTATTCTCCGCCCATGTCTTGCCTCATGCCTATTCATGTTTTGCCCCTTGCGTATTTATGCTCCGCCCATGTCTTGCCTCATGCATATTCATGTTTTGCCCCTTGCGTATTTATGCTCCGCCCATGTCTTGCCTCATACATATTCATGTTTTTCCTCTTGCAGATTTATTGTCCGCCCATGTCTTGCCTCATGCATATTCATGTTTTTCCTCTTGCATATTTATGCTCCACCCATGTGTTTGCATCATCTCCGACACGAGATGATGTTGCGGCTCTTCCCTGTCTGGCGGAATGGTTGTTTTGTGTGGATAAAGCAAGTTTTTTTTTTATCGTCAAACTTGAAGTGTTTTAAAACAAAGTAAAAGCGATTTAAACCTCTAAGAGTTGGTAAGCTGCCTGGAGTATTCTTTCTTCAAAGAATCGAGACACATCGGCTGTTCCAGGAGAGTAAAAACCCGACTTCCCTCTCATCTTACTACCATGCAGAAAGCCACTTTGTCGTGCTCGCTTCACAAGTGGTCTGTTGCTGGCTCCTGGGGTTCATCCAATATTTCCAGGTCTTCGCTTATGTTTAAAGCCAGAACAGAAGCAGCAGTGGCCTCTGCTCGAGCTTCCATGGAATGTCAATCGGACGAAGCTCAATTGCTACTCGACGAAGAGCAACGATTGGTGGCTGCACCGCAATATATGCAGCAACGATTGATGGCTGCACAGTAACAGATACATCTCAAACAACTGAAGCAGGAAGAAGAAGCTGGAGTGACTGGCCCACTTGGAAGCAATGTATGTGTGATGCCGTATTGGCTGTTGGGGCATGTTCAAAAATATTTCGGCAGCTGGATTACCTACACCTGCAGAGAAGATGTGAATGCTTTTGTCCAGGAAAACCACATCTCCGCTGCCATCTATTTTATCTGAAGATGATAGTGAAGGTATTCCACCAGATACTCGGTTACGTGCTGTCCCAGCTATGTCGCTCAAACCAGTGTCATTTCAGGCAGACCCCCTTCACCAGCCGTCAACGCTGCAGCACCAGCATCCATGGAGAACTCATCAACAACTATAAGGGCACTCAGTAGAGTGCATACCACCGTGACATAATGCCTGATCAATGAGAACATATCGGACCCAATACATTTTTGAAATGACACTATATATCGTTTTTTGCCTTATCTCTTAATAGTGAAGAATCACTCAAAGTATTAAATAATTATCGTATCCAGATCCAGAGTCTGATCTTCACCAAAATCGAATCAATTTGTCAGGGTCACACACCCAAACTGTCCACCAAGTTTCATCCGAATCCGTCCACAACTTTTTGAGATATCGTGCAAATATATGAGTTATATATGAGATATCTTACATCTGAGATATCGTGCTTATATTGCTCTGTCTCTCAATGGTGAAGAATCAGTTAAAAAATTATCGGATCCGGATCCAGAATCAGATCTTCACCAAAATGTAAACATTTCTTCCTCGTCACACACCCAACATGTCCACCAAGTTTCATCCAAATCCATCCACAACTTTTTGAAATGTCGTGCTCGATATCATTTTTATCTTGCCAAAACGAAGTTTTTGCAAGATATGTAAGTTTTTTTTTTGTTGTTGCCTGTAATCACATATAAAAAAATTCTGCAGAGCACAGTTATCATTAGAAATTTTTGTAACTTCGCATATCAGAGGCCTATAGAGGTCCCTTTCAGCGCATAAAAATTTGAAGGTCAAGGTCAAAGGTCAAGGTCACTTTGTCGCAAATCAGGGGAGTCGACGAAACTCTTATTTTTTGAGTAATTTTGATCGGATCGTCTTCAAACTTCATGGGAATATAGTTCATGGTCTGGCGCTCAGCTGATTAATTTTTGGTGGCAATTGGCCTTGACCTTCATGGTTAGCGCCTCAGGTCAAACATATTTGACCCCAAAGTCAAATTTTCAAGTTTTAGGAACCATATCGTGTAGTACCTCAAATTGAACACCTCGATATGTCAAGCTTGAGACATTATGACGTCATTTGGTGACGTTATGAGGTAAACGCATATTTTTCATGGTTACTCTGTAGAACGATTCTCATCGGAATCTCTCGTCGGCAGATATTCCTCAAGGAGTCCCTCCTGGTGGATAGCAGCTCTGTTCACCTCAGTGTGACCTTAAATAAGTCACACGTGGTCACCTTTTGGCAAGATACGGGTCACCCTGAGGGTGACATTGGTTTATTTCATTTTTGGCCCAATCTCTCAATGGTGAAGAATCACTTAAAAAAATTCTTGCAGTCGGATCCCAATCCGGATCTTCACCAAAATCTAATCAGTTTGTCATTGTCACACCAAACCTGCCATCCAAATCTGTCCACAACTTTTTGAGGTATGCTGCACACAAATAAACAGACAGACAGAGTTGAAAACAAAACCTCCTTCCACCTTCGGTGGCGGACGTAATAAACGTGTCCAACAGGCAAGTTCTGTCTGCTCAGTATAACACGATGCCAGCTCATGATCTCTCGTACGAAACTCACCAGACACCAACCAATTCCTCACACATAGCCTTCGTGTTGTCATCCTTCTCCAATGCTACACGTCACGGCTGCACATTGAACACCACTGCGTTAACGTGCCCCGGCATGACCTCGTGGGGCACAAAGCCGTCTCCGGTCACGGCCGCTCGCTATCACACTGTGAATATTGACCTTACTTCACCGTCCAGTGGGATTACAACTGACAACCAATCGGCTTGTTTTTCACTAAATCCAATGTACACCCGTGCTATACCCACATATGCTGTGAGGATGTACACCACTCATCCGGCGACAACGTTACCGGTTTCAAGGCATTCACTATTGGGTCGAGACATCAAGCCATCAATCTGTCAACAGTGATGCCTACCATGCAGGACTGTGTAAACTAACCGTCTCGTCAAGACTTGTTTTCAAATAGGATTTCTGTGTTTAACGATAAGCCTGACAAGTTCAGGAGATGTCGTGTGGCCTTCGAGAACATGATCGGACGAGTACCGCCAGCATCCGATGAACAACTAAACCTCATGGTTCAACATATGGCTGACGGTTCAGAATCCAAAACACTCGTAGAGTGTCTTCACCGAGTTGACAGTTCTCACCCTCATGTCGGTTTAGAAGCAGGTATAGAATCACCTTCAAGAAAGATTGGGCAGCTTTGTAGCAGTTACACAATCATTGCTAAACAAGCTGGAACTTTTGTCTCAGGTTTCACCTGATGACCACAAATCTTTGAGGAAGTTTCGCAACACCGAGCAAATAGAGACCACCAAGAACGATGGTTCACTCCCTGGAAGACAACCATTTTCTCATGATCATGGAGGATGGATTCATCAGGAATGATAATGGCAATTGGGTGGCTGTGTTATCCTTCAGAGACGATGTAAAACTTCCAGACGATCGACTCCTTGAAATTAACCATTTAAAGTCCCTTTGTAAGCTTCCAGATAAGAAACCAGCCCTTAAACAGCAGTACATGGATTTCATGGCTAAACTCCTTTCCAAAGGACATGCTGAGCCTCTTGAACCAGGAACAGAGGAAAAATGACTGGGATAGTATCTTCCTCATTTTGCTGTATTCCATCCACGCAAACCTGAAACTATTTGTGTGGTGTTTGACGACAATGCTCCCTGTCATGATGTCTCACGAAATAAGGCACTACTTCAGGGTCCAGACCTCATCAATGTTCTCCTCGGGGTATTAGTACGCTTCAGACAGGAACCTGTAGACATCGGTCACCCTCACCAACTTGCTATTTAACAAACACAAGGATCGGGGTCCGTTCCTCACGACCCAACCAAGAGCCAAAGGCCAGTGTCTTGCTTCACCGTGCGAGCCAAATCGCCTCAACACGATTACAAGAATCGTGCCGTCTTCTTCGTGCGTCGAAGGAAAGCCAGCCATAAAACCCTGTTCTTACAGGCCATCTCCTAACTACGTTTTTTTTCTCGACCGCGTGCGTCCTTCACTCTGTACTCAACCTCTCTTCCGAAGTTAACTCTGCCTAAAACAAGTTAGTGTGGAACGCAAAGCGATTCAGCAAGATGAATATATACTTGATAACTTTTACTAGCCAACCGAGTCAAGACCAATTCAACTCTTAAATCCCACTACAAATAAACCGGTAACCAACTCAGTGCTGACGAAGATCCAAACCTGGTAAAGGCAAAGTTACAATTCATCACAAATCAAGTTTATCTGGTCGACGACTGATACGACCACTTCTAGTACAAGTTACACAAGGGGAGACTGTCGGCCTCGGCGGGGTGACTGCCCTGTCTGGCTCAGGCAGCTCGACAGAACGCGCAGCGTCGGTATCTGGAGGCTTCAGGTTTGACAAACCGCTTGGGCCATCACTGACCTCACAGGTCGCATTATCAGCTTCAATGAAAGGCCGATGGAGGTTAGCACCCTCGTTGGCTACACTGGTGCTCTTACGTAAATGTCGACGATTCCGGCGATAAGTATCACCGTGTCTCGGGACCGAACCACATACGAACGCGGCTCCGAGTGCTGCTTCACAATCACAGCTGGTATCCACCGTTTGGAACCCGGAGAAGGTTCCATTCTAACTTCGTCATTTGGATGTAATGGTGGAAGATCTTTGTGTGTGTGACGACCATTGTAGAACCTCTGTTTAGCTTTCTCCAGGTCGAAGTGTCTTTTCACAGCAACACGGTCATAAGCCATAGGTACTAGAAGACTACGGGCAGTGGGCAGGGTATTCTTCGGACGTCTTCCCATCAGTAGTTGAGCAGGCGAAAGGTGGATGCCTTCCAATGGCGTTGTGGGATAATCCAGCAAGGCCAGGTGCTTGTCCGAACATTTTCTCCAGAGTCGTTTGATGGTTTGTACAGCCCTTTCAACTTCTCCATTTGAACGTGGATACCTGGGACTAGATGTTCTAACACAGATACCGTGATCTTTGCAGAACTTTTTCAAAAGTTGTGAGTTGTACATTGTCCCATTATCATGCCATAGAGTCTCTGGTAGACCGTGGCGACTGAACCGTGCTTTCAGTCGCTCAAGCGTTGTGCTGCAGCGTAAATCCTTCACTTCGTCCACTTCGATAAATTTGGAATAATAGTCAACCGTTATCAGGTATGTCTTACCATCAAATTGGAACAGGTCTGTCCCAATTTCACTCCAAGGTAGATCCGGTGTACGAGTCGGTTTCAGGGGCTCAGCAGGCAAGCAGATTTGATAGCTTGCACACTTGGAGCAGTTCTGAACAGTTTGCTCAATGTCCGCATTCATGGAGGGCCAGTATAGAACTTCCCTAGCTCATTGTTTGCACTTGACTATTCCGAGATGCGATTTGTGAATCAGGTTCAGCATGCGTGGTCTCAGAGTAGGTGGTACAACGATTCACATGCCTTTGTATAGGATGCCATCCCATAACGGAAAGTTCACTCTGGGAATCCCAGTATGGTCGAAGATTGAATGATACACCTTGTCTGGCATCTGGCCATCCATCAAGAATCATTGACTGTAATTGACTGAGTTCTAACTCAGTTGATCTTTGAAGATCAGCATACCTCTTGTCAGAGACAGATAAAAAGTCCAACATTGAAATGTGCTCTAAGTTGTCTATTGCCGAACTAGTATCTGGCAGGTAGGCTCGAGAAAGCGTGTCCGGAAGCTGCATATCTTCCCCTTTTCTGTACCGAATATTGAGGTCATACCATTGCAATCTTCGTAGCATGCTCTGTAGTCTCATTGGAGCAGACAGCAAAGGCTTTTTGGCAATTATTTCCAGAGGTTTGTGGTCATTGTAGATGGTGACTGTTTTCCCAAAGATATAACAATGAAACTTTTTGCAGGCATGGACTCTGGAAAGCATCTCCTTCTCTGTTTGTGCGTACCGTGTCTCAGTCTCTGTGAGAGCCCTGGAGCTGTATGCAATGGGGCGGTCCTCCTGGACAAGAACTGCACCAAGTCCACTTCGGCTAGCATCACAGTGAATCTCGACTGGCTTGTTGACATCGAAGCATGCAAGAACAGGCAGATGACAGCAAAGTTCCTTCTGTCTCTCAAATGCTCTGGCTTGAGCCGGTTGCCATTGATAAACAACATCAGATTTCAGCAGTTCTCGGAATGGAACCAACTCTTCACTCAACCGAGGGATGAATTTTGACAAATACGTGATGAATCCGACGAAGCGCCTCACTGATTCCTTATCGGTTGGAGCCGGCATACTGCGAACTGCCTCAACTTTTACAGGATCAGGAGATAGTCCATCCTCAGACAGTATATGTCCTACATACTGTACCGACGACTGGCGGATTTTACATTTCTGCAGGTTCAACTTAAGATTGTAGTTTGTTGCCCGATCGATGACTTGTTTCAGAATTCGATCATGTACTTCCACATTTGGACGGGCGATGAGAATGTCATCCATGATCGCGACTGTTCCATTTATGCCTTCAATCATTTGGTCCATAATCCTCTGAAAAATTTCGGGTGCACATTTCAGTCCAAAGGGAAGACGAAGCCACCGATACCTACCAAAAGGTGTATTGAAACATGTCAGATAGGATGATTCCTCATCTAGTTTGATTTGTCGGCATCCTGGCTTTGTGTCGAGCACTGAAAACACCTTGGCGTGAGGTATATTTGCAACGGCTTCCTCAACAGTACGCATGGGATGGTGCTCCCTCTTGATGACCTCGTTCAGATGGGATGCATCCAGACAAATTCTCAGTTTATCGTTTCTGAGAGATACCACCATTGAACTGACCCATTCTGTAGGTTTGTTCACTTTGGCAATGTATCCGTCCGATTCCATCTCCCCCAGTCGGGTTTTAATACGCGGCAAGAGGGAAGCGGGTTGTCGCCGAGAAGCATGTACAACTCCCTTTGCACTAGATTGCAATTTAATTGTATACATGCCTGGCAGAGTTCCTGTGGTTCGCACGAAATCTGGATAGTCCTTCAGTTCGGTAAGAACACCACAGGTATCCACTTCCGTTGCAACGGAATCAAGTCTGATGATTAGGCCCAGAGCTTCTGCAATATTACCAGAAATTATGTTTTCCTGTTGGAGAGCAACCACTTCAAATGTTGTGGTGACCAACTTGCCACGACACTGAACAGGAAGATCCACGGCTGTGACGGGTTTTAACTTGTGATTTGAGTAAGTGCACAATACCTTGGTCGATTGACGGAGTTCACCAGTGTGAGCAAGACGCTGGTAATCAGATAGTGTCATTGTGTTGCAGCGAGCTCCGGTATCAATCCTGAAGGTCACTTGCTTCCCTGATACCAAGAGAGCCTGTCTCCATTTGTCACAAGGTAATGAAAGCGTTGTCTGCAATGCGCTGATTCGCAGAATGTTTCCATTAGTTTCATCTGCATACTCGTTTGTATCAGCAGGAGCACCGTCCGACTGAGTTTCCACCGAGTGCACGCTAGCGCGTCGACGGCAAACTGCAAGCCAAAGGTTTGGCTTCTTGCAGTAAGAGCAGGTGGATCCAATTTCTGGACATCGGTGAAATCGAACACGGTGTCCGCATATTTGACAAAACTAAGCCAACATGCATCGCCACGGACTGGTCGAAGGAGGGAATCGGATTCTGGTTGCTTCAAAAGCACTGCCGATGCGTGCCAGTTAGACCATTCTGCTGCACTGATGGATGGAAAATAACCCTGGTCGGCAGCAGATTTACACACGCGGCAGAATCCAGATACGCGCCCATAGAGGGCGAGGCTCTCGCAGTTGCGGACGCCTTGGACAAGGCGCGCTACTTCGTACTGGGCTGCGAGAACCTGATCGTTGCGGTAGACCACAAACCACTGCTGAAACTCCTTTCGGACAGAGCACTTGACGACATACCCAACCCCCGCCTCAGGAACCTCAAGGAGAAGACACTGCGTTATCGCTTCCGCATCATACATATCCCGGGCATGAAGAACAAGGCGGCAGATGCCATGTCGCGCAGGCCGGTCGGCACCACGCGACCTCCACTCATGAACCTTCCAGATGACAATGCCACCACAGCGACCCACCTCCAACGAAGCACGCACACCGACGTCCTGTCCCTCCTACGCCAAACTGAGCCGGAGTATGACGACGACGTCGAGGAGGACAACCTGGCATGGTGTGCCGCGGGCCTCGAATCATTGCGATCAGTAACATGGGATCGCGTCAGGGAAGCCACCAGCAGCGATGGCGATATGCACATATTGGAGGGAATGAAAATGAACGGCATCCCCGACTCAAAAATCGAGATGCCAGAGACAATTCGCGACTATCACCAGTACCGCGAGAACATTACATCGACAGATGGAGTGATCCTATACAAGGACCGAGTAGTCATACCACCCTCACTCCACGGCGATGTGCTGAGCGCCCTACACGCTGCCCACCAGGGCGTATCAATGATGACCGCCCGCGCAGAATCCTCTGTATTCTGGCCAGGCATGTCGGCCGACATCAGCGCCACTCGGAAAAACTGCGAACACTGCCACCGGATGGCACCATCACAGCCTGGAGCGCCACCAACTCCACCTATTCTGGTCGTTTACCCCTTTCAGGCAGTGTGCTCGGACTTCTTTGTACACAGGGGTGCACACTACCTTGTGACGGTGGACAGATACTCGAACTGGCCGATCATCTCAAAGTCGACGGGTGGCGCCGCCGGACTCATAAACCACTTACGTCGCGCCTTCGTGACGTACGGGACACCAGAAGAGCTCGCGTCGGATGGGGGACCGGAGTTCACCTCCACCGAGACCAGGTCATTCCTGCACAGATGGGGCGTACACCACCGCTTGTCATCGGTGGCCTTCCCTCACAGCAACTGTCGCGCGGAGATTGGAGTTAAGACAATGAAACGACTTATCACGGACAACACCAGCCCGCAGGGAGAACTTGACACTGACGCTGTGCAGAGAGCGATACTACAATATCGTAACACGCCTGACCCTGACACGAAGATCTCCCCGGCAATGTGTGTCTTCGGCCGCCCGATACGCGATTTCATCCCAATTATCCCCGGGAAGTACAAACCGCACGACACTTGGCATGAGACCCTGAAAGCGAGGGAGGAGGCCCTCCGCAAACGTCATATCCGCACAGCCGACACCTGGGCAGAACACACCAAACGCCTTCCGCCACTTGCTGTAGGGGACCGAGTCCGCGTACAGAACCAGACAGGATTCCACCCAAAAAATGGGACAAGGCAGGCAGTATCGTGGAGATACGCCAACACGACCAATACGTGATCAAGATCGACGGCTCGGGCAGAGTCACACTTCGGAACAGGAAATTCCTGCGCAAGTTTAGCCCAGTTCGCAATGACCAGCTGCCACCCCGGTCTATCTATGATGATCTAGCAACCCGCATCACTGTACCTGCACCCGTTGTAACACCGCAACTGCCTGACCTCGACAGCGAACCCGTGACATCTGCGACGCCAACGGGGCCCACGCCGGCACTGACGTCAGTATGCACACCCCGGCGCAAGACGACACCCGTTTTAGACACGCCAGCAGCACCAGGACGAGGCACACCGAGGCGCGCGATCCTTCAGACGCCACCATCGGCCCCTGAAACCCCGAGAGCCCCATCCCCACTGGGGCCCGATGTGACACCACCAGCACCAGCAATAGGTCAACGCCGATCCAACAGAGCGACCAGCGTGCCTGCCTGGCACAAGGACAACTGCATGGAATAGTCACACGATGGGCAATATAAACTTTTGTTCATTCATTAAACTTAATATTTTCTCAGCCTTTATCTATTAACATAATAAAGACTCGGAGGGAGATAGAGAACATTGTACTTTACGGTACTTCTACATATCGACGGTCCCCTGTGCCAGTGCGCATGCGCAGCCTGAGCCGCAGCCAGGGATGTTGTGGGTGTTTCAACCTGTTCAAAACTTGTTTGATTATTGTCGTTCCACACTAATAAAGTGGTCGAACAAATTGAACTCTGTTCTTATTTAGTAATATTAATTATTTGAGATGAGATCCTGTTCTATGCGGTGTAGTTGTTGTTGTGAAGGTAATGTTGAGGTATAATGTTGAGGTAATATTAATTTTTTTAGATGAGATCCTGTTCTTGGCGGTGTAGTTGTTGTTGTGAAGGTAATGTTGAGGTAATATTTATTCTTTTTAGATGAGAACCTGTTCTCGGCGGTGTAGTTATTGTTGTGAAGGTCATGTTGCGGTATAATCTTGAGGTAATAGTTATTTTTTTGATGAGATCCTGTTCTTGGCGGTGTAGTTGTTGTTGTGAAGGTAATGTTGAGGTATAATGTTGAGGTAACATTAATTTTTTTTAGATGAGATCCTGTTCTATGCGGTGTAGTTATTGTTGTGAAGGTCATGTTGAGGTATAATGTTGAGGTAATATTTATTTTATTAGATGAGAACCTGTTCTAGGCAGTGTAGTTGTTGTTGTGAAGGTAATGTAGAGGTATAATGTCGAGGTAATATTAATTTTTTTTCGATGAGAACCTGTTCTTGGCGGTGTCGTTGTTGTTGTGAAGGTAATGTTGAGGTATAATGTTGAGGTAATATTTATTTTTTTAGATGAGATCCTGTTCTCGGCAGTGTTGTTGTTGTTGTGAAGGTAATGTTGAGGTAATAGTTATTTTTTTAGATGAGATCCTGTTCTCAGCGGTGTAGTTGTTGTTGTGAAAGTAATGTTGAGGTAATATTAATTTTTTTACATGAGATCCTGTTCTCAGCGTTTTTGTTGTTGTTGAGGGAAAATGTTGAGGTAATATTTATTTTTTTAGATGAGATCCTGTTCTATGCAGTGTAGTTGTTGTTGTGAAGGTCATGTTGAGGTAATATTTATTTTATTAGATGAGAACCTGTTCTAGGCAGTTTAGTTGTTGTTGTGAAGGTAATGTTGAGGTATAATGTCGAGGTAATATTATTTTCTTTCGATGAGAACCTGTTCTTGGCGGTGTCGTTGTTGTTGTGAAGGTAATGTTGAGGTAATATTTATTTTTTTAGATGAGATCCTGTTCTCGGCGGTGTCGTTGTTGTTGTGAAGGTAATGTTGAGGTAATATTTATTTTTTTAGATGAGATCCTGTTCTTGGCGGTGTAGTTGTTGTTGTGAAGGTAATGTTGAGGTAATATTTATTTTTTTAGATGAGATCCTGTTCTCGGCGTTGTAGTTGTTGTTGAGGGAAAATGTTGAGGTAATATTTTTTTTTTAGATGAGATCCTGTTCTCGGCGGTGTCTTTATTGTTGTGAAGGTCATGTTGAGGTATAATCTTGAGGTAATAGTTATTTTTTTGATGAGATCCTGTTCTTGGCGGTGTAGTTGTTGTTGTGAAGGTCATGTTGAGGTATAATGTAAAGGAAATAGTTATTTTTTTAGATGAGAACCTGTTCTTGGTGGTGTAGTTGTTGTTGTGAAGGTAATGTTGAGGTAATTTTTTTTTTTTGATGAGATCCTGTTCTAGGCAGTGTAGTTGTTGTTGTGAAGGTAATGTTGAGGTATAATGTTGAGGTAATATTTATTTTATAAGATGAGATCCTGTTCCAGGTGGTGTAGTTGTTGTTGTGAAGGTAATGTTGAGGTATAATGTTGAGGTAATATTTATTTTTTTCGATGAGATCCTATTCTCGGCAGTGAAGTTGTTGTTGTGAAGGTAATGTTGAGGTATAATGTTGAGGTAATATTTATTTTTTTAGATGAGATCCTGTTCTCGGTAGAAGTGTTGTTGTTGTTGTGAAGGTAATGTTGAGGTATAATGTTGAGGTAAAAGTTATTTTTATTCGATGAGATCCTGTTCTCGGCGGTGTCGTTGTTGTTGTGAAGGTAATGTTGAGGTAATATTAATTTTTTTCGATGAGATCCTGTTCTCGGGGGTGTAGTTGTTGTTGTGAAGGTCACGTTGAGGTATAATGTTGAGGAAATAGTTATTTTTTTCGATGACATCCTGTTCTTGGTGGTGTAGTTGTTGTTGTGAAGGTAATGTTGAGGTATAATGTTGAGTTAATATTAATTTTTTTAGATGAGATCCTGTTCTCGGTGGTGTAGTTGTTGTTGTGAAGGTCATGTTGAGGTATAATGTTGAGGTAATATTTATTTTTTTTGATGAGATCCTGTTCTCGGCCGTGTAGTTGTTGTGAAGGTAATGTTGATGTATAATGTTGAGGTAATATTTATTTTATTAGATGAGATCCTGTTCCAGGCGGTGCAGTTGTTGTTGTGAAGGTAATGTTGAGGTATAATGTTGAGGCAATATTTATTTTTTAAGATGAGATCCTGTTCTCGGTTGTCGTGTTGTTGTTGTTGTGAAGGTTATGTTGAGGTATTATGTTGAGGTAATATTTATTTTTTTCGATGAGATCCTGTTCTTGGCAGTGTAGTTGTTGTTGTGAAGGTTATGTTGAGGTCATATTTATTTTTTTTAAATGAGATCCTGTTCTAGGCGGTGTAGTTGTTGTTGTGAAGGTTATGTTGAGGTATAATGTTGAGGTAATATTAATTTTTTTAAATGAGATCCTGTTCTAGGTGGTGTAGTTGTTGTTGTGAAGGTAATGTGGAGGTATAATGTTGAGGTAATATTTATTTTATTAGATGAGATCCTGTTCCAGGCGGTGTAGTTGTTGTTGTGAAGGTAATGTTGAGGTAATATTTATTTTTTAAGATGAGATCCTGTTCCAGGCGGTGTAGTTGTTGTTGTGAAGGTTATGTTGAGGTGTTATGTTGAGGTAATATTTATTTTTTTCGATGAGATCCTGTTCTTGGCAGTGTAGTTGTTGTTGTGAAGGTTATGTTGAGGTCATATTTTTTTTTTAATGAGATCCTGTTCTAGGTGGTGTAGTTGTTGTTGTGAAGGTAATGTGGAGGTATAATGTTGAGGTAATATTAATTTTTTTAGATGAGATCCTATTCTCGGCAGTGTAGTTGTTGTTGTGAAGGTAATGTTGAGGTATAATGTTGAGGTTATATTAATTTTTTTCGAAGAGATCCTGTTCTCGTCGGTGTTGTTGTTGTTCTTGTGAAGGTAATGTTGAGGTATAATGTTGAGGTAATAGTTATTTTTTTAGATGAGATGCTGTTCTTGGCGGTGTCGTTGTTGTTTTTGAGGTCTAATGTTGAGGTAATATTAATTTTTTTTTAGATGAGATCCTGTTCTCGGTGGTGTAGTTGTTGTTGTGAAGGTATTGTTGAGGTAATAGTTATTTTTTTAGATGAGATCCTGTTCTCGGCGGTGTCGTTGTTGTTGTGAAGGTAATGTTGAGGTATAATGTTGAGGTAATATAAATTTTTTTAGATGAGATCCTGTTCTCGGCGTTGTGGTTGTTGTTGTGAAGGTAATGTTGAGGTATAATGTTGAGGTAATATTTATTTTTTAAGATGAGATCCTGTTCTCAGCGGTGTAGTTGTTGTTGTGAAGGTAATGTTGAGGTAATATTAATTTTTTTAGATGAGATCCTGTTCTAGGTGGTGGAGTTGTTGTTGTGAAGGTAATGTTAAGGTAATATTAATTTTTTTAGATGAGATTCTGTTCTCGGCGGTGTGGTTGGTGTTGTGAAGGTAATGTTGAGGTATAATGTTGAGGTAATATTAATTTTTTTCGATGAGATTCTGTTCTCGGGGGTGCAGTTGTTGTTGTGAAGGTCACGTTGAGGTATAATGTTGAGGAAATAGTTATTTTTTTCGATGACATCCTGTTCTCGGTCGTCGTGTTGTTGTTATTGTGAAGGTTATGTTGAGGTATAATGTTGAGGTAATATTTATTTTTTTCGATGAGATCCTGTTCTTGGCAGTGTAGTTGTTGTTGTGAAGGTTCTGTTGAGGTATATTGTTGAGGTAATATTAATTTTTTTAGATGAGATCCTGTTCAAGGTGGTGTAGTTGTTGTTGTGAAGGTAATGTTGAGGTATAATGTTGAGGTAATATAATTTTTTTTAGATGAGATCCTGTTCTCGGCATTGTGGTTGTTGTTGTGAAGGTAATGTTGAGGTATAATGTTGAGGTAATATTTATTTTTTTTGATGAGATCCTGTTCTAGGCCGTGTAGTTGTTGTGAAGGTAATGTTGAGGTATAATGTTGAGGTAATATTTATTTTTTAAGATGAGATCCTGTTCTTGGCCGTCGTGTTGTTGTTGTTGTTGTGAAGGTTATGTTGAGGTATAATGTTGAGGTAATATTTATTTTTTTCGATGAGATCCTGTTCTTGGCAGTGTAGTTGTTGTTGTGAAGGTTATGTTGAGGTATATTGTTGAGGTAATATTAATTTTTTTAGATGAGATCCTGTTCAAGGTGGTGTAGTTGTTGTTGTGAAGGTCATGTGGAGGTATAATGTTGAGGTAATATTAGTTTTTTTCGATGAGATCCTGTTCTAGGCAGTGTCGTTGTTGTTGTGAAGGTAATGTTGAGGTATAATGTTGAGGTAATATTAATTTTTTTCGATGAGATCCTGTTCTCAGCGGTGTTGTTGTTGTTGTGAAGGTAATGTTGACGTATAATGTTGAGGTAATAGTTATTTTTTAGATGAGATGCTGTTCTTGGCAGTGTAGTTGTTGTTGTTGTTGAGGTATAATGTTGAGGGAATATTAATTTTTTTTCGATGAGATCCTGTTCTCGGCGGTGTAGTTGTTGTTGTGAAAGTAATGTTGAGGTATAATGTTGAGGTAATATTAATTTTTTTTGATGAGATCCTGTTCTCGGCGGTGTAGTTGTTGTTGTGAAAGTAATGTTGAGGTATAATGTTGAGGTAATAGTTATTTTTTTAGATGAGATCCTGTTCTCGGCGGTATCGTCGTTGTTGTTGTGAAGGTAATGTTGAGGTATAATGTTGAGGTAATATAAATTTTTTTAAGATGAGATCCTGTTCTCGGCGGTGTGGTTGTTGTTGTGAAGGTAATGTTGAGGTATAATGTTGAGGTAATATTAATTTTTTTCGATGAGATCCTGTTCTCTGGCGTGTCGTTGTTGTTGTGAAGGTCACGTTGAGGTCTAATGTTGAGGTAATATATATTTTTTTGATGTGATCCTGTTCTTGGCATTGTAGTTGTTGTTGTGAAGGTGATGTTGAGGTAATATTAATTTTTTTTTAGATGAGATCCTGTTCTCGGCGGTGCAGTTGTTTTTGTGAAGGTAATGTAGGGGTATAATGTTGAGGTAATATTTATTTTTTTAGATGTGATCCTGTTCTCGGTGGTGTAGTTGTTGTTGTGAAGGTGATGTTGAGGTAATATTTATTTTTGTAGATGAGATCCTGTTCTCGGCGGTGTCGTTGTTGTTGTGAAGGTAATGTTGAGGTAATATTTATTTTTTAGATGAGATCCTGTTCTCCGTGGTGTCGTTGTTGTTGAGGTAATGTTTATTTTTGTAGATGAGAACCTGTTCTCGACGGTGAAGTTGTTGCTGTGAAGGTAATGTTGAGGTAATATTAATTTTTTTCGATGAGATCATGTTCCAGGTGGTGAAGTTGTTGTGAAGGTAATGTTGAGGTATAATGTTGAGGAAATAGTTATTTTTTTCGATGACATCCTGTTCTTGGTGGTGTAGTTGTTGTTGTGAAGGTAATGTTGAGGTATAATGTTGAGGTAATATTAATTTTTTTAGATGAGTTCCTGTTCTCGGTGGTGTCGTTGTTGTTGTGAAGGTCATGTTGATGTATAATGTTGAGGTAATATTTATTTTATTAGATGAGATCCTGTTCCAGGCGGTGTAGTTGTTGTTGTGAAGGTAATGTTGAGGTATAATGTTGAGGTAATATTTATTTTTTAAGATGAGATCCTGTTCTCGGTCGTCGTGTTGTTGTTGTTGTGAAGGTTATGTTGAGGTATTATGTTGAGGTAATATTTATTTTTTTCGATGAGATCCTGTTCTTGGCAGTGTAGTTGTTGTTGTTGTTGTTGTGAAGGTTATGTTGAGGTCATATTTATTTTTTTAATGAGATCCTGTTCTAGGTGGTGTAGTTGTTGTTGTGGAGGTATAATGTTGAGGTAATATTAATTTTTTTAGATGAGATCCTGTTCTCGGCGGTGTTGTTGTTGTTGTGAAGGTAATATTGAGGTATAATGTTGAGGTAATAGTTATTTTTTTAGATGAGATGCTGTTCTTGGCGGTGTAGTTGTTGTTGTTGAGGTCTAATGTTGAGGTAATATTCATTTTTTTTAGATGAGATCCTGTTCTCGGTGGTGTCGTTGTTGTTGTGAAGGTATTGTTGAGGTAATAGTTATTTTTTTCGATGAGATCCTGTTCTAGGCGGTGTCGTTGTTGTTGTGAAGGAAATGTTGAGGTATAATGTTGAGGTAATATAAATTTTTTTAGATGAGATCCTGTTCTCGGGCATGTCGTTGTTGTTGTGAAGGTCACGTTGAGGTATAATGTTGAGGAAATCGTTATTTTGTTAGATGAGATCCTGTTCTTGGTGGTGTCGTTGTTGTGAAGGTAATGTTGAGGTAATAATTTTTTTAGATTAGATCCTGTTCTCAGTGGTGTAGTTGTTGTTGTGAAGGTCATGTTGAGGTATAATGTTGAGGTAATATTTATTTTTTTTGATGAGATTCTGTTCCAGGCAGTGTCGTTGTTGTTGTGAAGGTAATGTTGAGGTAATATTAATTTTTTTCGATGAGATCCTAATCTTGGCAGTGTCGTTGTTGTTGTGAAGGTAATGTTGAGGTCTAATGTTGAGGTAATATATATTTTTTTGATGTGATCCTGTTCTTGGCATTGTCGTTGTTGTTGTGAAGGTAATGTTGAGGTAATATTAATTTTTTTAGATGAGATCCTGTTCTCGGCGGTGCAGTTGTTTTTGTGAAGGTAATGTCGGGGTATAATGTTGAGGTAATATTTATTTTTTTCGATGTGATCCTGTTCTCGGCGGTGTAGTTGTTGTTGTGAAGGTAATGTTGAGGTAATATTTATTTTTGTAGATGAGATCCTGTTCTCGGCGGTGTAGTTGTTGTTGTGAAGGTAATGTTGAGGTAATATTTATTTTTTAGCTGAGATCCTGTTCTCCGTGGTGTCGTTGTTGTTGAGGTAATATTTATTTTTGTAGATGAGATCCTGTTCTCGAAGGTGTAGTTGTTGCTGTGAAGGTAATGTTGAGGTATAATGTTGAGGTAATATTAATTTTTTTAGATGAGATCCTGTTCTCGGCATTGTGGTTGTTGTTGTGAAGGTAATGTTGAGGTTTAATGTTGAGGTAATATTTATTTTTGTAGATGAGATCCTGTTCCAGGCGGTGTCATTGTTGTTGTGAAGGTAATGTTGAGGTATAATGTTGAGGTAATAGTTATTTTTTTAGATGAGAACCTGTTCTCGGCGGTGTCGTTGTTTTTGTGAAGGTATTGTTGAGGCAATATTTATTTTTTTCGATGTGATCCTGTTCTTGGCGGTGTCGTCGTTGTTGTGAAGGTAATGTTGAGGTAATATTAATTTTTTTCGATGAGATCCTGTTCTTGGCAGTGTAGTTGTTGATGTGAAGGTAATGTTGAGGTAATATTTATTTTTTCAGATGAGATCCTGTTCTATGCTGTGTAGTTGTTGTTGTGAAAGTAATGTGGAGGTATAATGTTGAGGTAATATTAATTTTTTTCGATGAGATCCTGTTCTAGGCAGTGTAGTTGTTGTTGTGAAGGTAATGTTGAGGTATAATGTTGAGGTAATATTAATTTTTTTCGATGAGATCCTGTTCTCAGCGGTGTTGTTGTTGTTGTGAAGGTAATGTTGACGTATAATGTTGAGGTAATAGTTATTTTTTAGATGAGATGCTGTTCTTGGCAGTGTCGTTGTTGTTGTGAAGGTAATGTTGAGGTAATATTTATTTTTTCAGATGAGATCCTGTTCTATGCTGTGTAGTTGTTGTCGTGAAGGTAATGTTGAGGTAATATTTATTTTTTCAGATGAGATCCTGTTCTCTGCTGTGTAGTTGTTGTTGTGAAGGTTATGTTGAGGTATAATGTTGAGGTAATAGTTATTTTTTTAGATGAGATCCTGTTCTCAGCGGTGTAGTTGTTGTTGTGAAGGTAATGTTGAGGTA
This sequence comes from Eptatretus burgeri, assembly GCF_056783735.1. Taxonomy (NCBI): domain Eukaryota; kingdom Metazoa; phylum Chordata; class Myxini; order Myxiniformes; family Myxinidae; genus Eptatretus; species Eptatretus burgeri. The sequence continues at coordinate 716,495 of NC_140974.1, forward strand.
TAATGTTGAGGTAATATTAATTTTTTTGGATGAGATCCTGTTCTAGGCGGTGTGGTTGTTGTTGTGAAGGTAATGTTGAGGTATAATGTCAAGGTAATATTAATTTTTTTGATGAGATCCTGTTCTCGGCGGTGTGGTTGTTGTTGTGAAGGTAATGTTGAGGTATAATGTTGAGGAAATAGTTATTTTTTTCGATGACATCCTGTTCTTGGTGGTGTAGTTGTTGTTGTGAAGGTCATGTTGAGGTATAATGTTGAGGTAATATTTATTTTTATCGATGAGATCCTGTTCTCGGCGGTGTGGTTGTTGTTGTGAAGGTAATGTTGAGGTATAATGTTGAGGTAATATTTATTTTTATCGATGAGATCCTGTTCTCGTTGGTGTCGTTGTTGTTGTGAAGGTCATGTTGAGGTATAATGTTGAGGTAATATTTATTTTTTTTGATGAGATCCTGTTCTCGGCCGTGTAGTTGTTGTGAAGGTAATGTTGAGGTATAATGTTGAGGTAATATTTATTTTATTAGATGAGATCCTGTTCCAGGCGGTGTAGTTGTTGTTGTGAAGGTAATGTTGAGGTTTAATGTTGAGGTAATATTTATTTTTTTCGATGAGATCCTGTTCTCGGCAGTGTCGTTGTTGTTGTGAAGGTAATGTTGAGGTATCATGTTGAGGTAATATTTATTTTTTTAAGATGAGATCCTGTTCTCGGTCGTCGTGTTGTTGTTGTTGTGAAGGTTATGTTGAGGTATAATGTTGAGGTAATATATTTTTTTTCGATGAGATCCTGTTCTTGGCAGTGTAGTTGTTGTTGTGAAGGTTATGTTGAGGTATAATGTTGAGGTCATATTTATTTTTTTAGATGAGATCCTGTTCTAGGCGGTGTAGTTGTTGTTGTGAAGGTTATGTTGAGGTATAATGTTGAGGTAATATTAATTTTTTTTAGATGAGATCCAGTTCTAGGTGGTGTAGTTGTTGTTGTGAAGGTAATGTGGAGGTATAATGTTGAGGTAATAGTTATTTTTTAGATGAGATGCTGTTCTTGTCAGTGTAGTTGTTGTTGTTGAGGTATAATGTTGAGGTAATATTAATTTTTTCGATGAGATCCTGTTCTTGGCGGTGTTGTTGTTGTTGTGAAGGTAATGTTGAGGTATAATGTTGAGGTAATAGTTATTTTTTAGATGAGATGCTGTTCTTGGCAGTGTAGTTGTTGTTGTTGTTGAGGTATAATGTTGAGGTAATATTAATTTTTTTTCGATGAGATCCTGTTCTCGGCGGTGTAGTTGTTGTTGCGAAAGTAATGTTGAGGTATAATGTTGAGGTAATAGTTATTTTTTTAGATGAGATCCTGTTCTCGGCGGTGTCGTTGTTGTTGTGAAGGTAATGTTGAGGTATAATGTTGAGGTAATATAAATTTTTTAAGATGAGATCCTGTTCTCGGCGGTGTGGTTATTGTTGTGAAGGTAATGTTGAGGTAATATCAATTTTCTTAGATGAGATCCTGTTCTCGGGCGTGTCGTTGTTGTTGTGAAGGTCACGTTGAGGTATAATGTTGAGGAAATCATCATTTTGTTAGATGAGATCCTGTTCTTGGTGGTGTAGTTGTTGTTGTGAAGGTAATGTTGAGGTAATTTTAATTTTTTTTCGATGAGATCCTATTCTCGGCGGTGTCGTTGTTGTTGTGAAGGTAATGTTGAGGTCTAATGTTGAGGTAATATATATTTTTTTGATGTGATCCTGTTCTTGGCGTTGTTGTTGTTGTTGTGAAGGTAATGTTGAGGTAATATTAATTTTTTTAGATGAGATCCTTTTCTCGGCGGTGCAGTTGTTTTTGTGAAGGTAATGTAGGGGTATAATGTTGAGGTAATATTTATTTTTTTCGATGTGATCCTGTTCTCGGCGGTGTAGTTGTTGTTGTGAAGGTAATGTTGAGGTATAATGTTGAGGTAATATTTATTTTTTAATGAGATCCTGTTCTCGGCAGTGTAGTTGTTGTTGTGAAGGTAATGTTGAGGTATAATGTTGAGGTAATATTAAATTTTTTCGATGAGATCCTGTTCTCGGTGGTGTTGTTGTTGTTGTTGTGAAGGTAATGTTGAGATATAATGTTGAGGTAATAGTTATTTTTTTAGATGAGATCCTGTTCTTGGCGGTGTAGTTGTTGTTGTTGAGGTATAATGTTGAGGTAATATTATTTTTTTTTAGATGAGATCCTGTTCTCAGCAGTGTAGTTGTTGTTGTGAAGGTAATGTTGAGGTATAATGTTGAGGTAATAGTTATTTTTTTAGATGAGATGCTGTTCTTGGCGGTGTAGTTGTTTTTGTGAAGGTAATGTTGAGGTAATATTTATTTTTTAGCTGAGATCCTGTTCTCCGTGGTGTCGTTGTTGTTGAGGTAATATTTATTTTTGTAGATGAGATCCTGTTCTCGGCGGTGTCATTGTTGTTGTGAAGGTAATGTTGAGGTATAATGTTGAGGTAATAATTATTTTTTTAGATGAGATCCTGTGCTCGGCGGTGTCGTTGTTTTTGTGAAGGTATTGTTGAGGCAATATTTATTTTTTTCGATGTGATCCTGTTCTTGGCGGTGTAGTCGTTGTGAAGGTAATGTTGAGGTAATATTAATTTTTTTCGATGAGATCCTGTTCTAGGCGGTGTAGTTGTTGTTGTGACGGTAATGTTGAGGTAATATTTATTTTTTCAGATGAGATCCTGTTCTATGCTGTGTAGTTGTTGTTGTGAAGGTTATGTTGAGGTATAATGTTGAGGTAATATTAATTTTTTTCGATGAGATCCTGTTCTCGGCGGTGTTGTTGTTGTTGTGAAGGTAATGTTGAGGTATAATGTTGGGGTAATAGTTATTTTTTAGATGAGATGCTGGTCTTGGCAGTGCAGTTGTTGTTGAGGTATAATGTTGAGGTAATATTGATTTTTTTTCGATGAGATCCTGTTCTCGGCGGTGTAGTTGTTGTTGTGAAAGTAATGTTGAGGTATAATGTTGAGGTAATAGTTATTTTTTTAGATGAGATCCTGTTCTCGGCGGTGTCGTTGTTGTTGTGAAGGTAATGTTGAGGTATAATGTTGAGGTAATATAAATTTTTTAAGATGAGATCCTGTTCTCGGCGGTGTGGTTGTTGTTGTGAAGGTAATGTTGAGGTATAATGTTGAGGTAATATTAATTTTTTTAGATGAGATCCTGTTCTCGGGCGTGTCGTTCTTGTTGTGAAGGTCACGTTGAGGTATAATGTTGAGGAAATCGTTATTTTGTTCGATGAGATCCTGTTCTTGGTGGTGTATTTGTTGTTGTGAAGGTAATGTTGAGGTAATATTAATTTTTTTCGATGAGATCCTATTCTCGGCGGTGTCGTTGTTGTTGTGAAGGTAATGTTGAGGTCTCTTGTTGAGGTAATATATTTTTTTTTGATGTGATCCTGTTCTCGGCGGTGCAGTTGTTTTTGTGAAGGTTATGTTGAGGTATTATGTTGAGGTAATATTTATTTTTTTCGATGTGATCCTGTTCTCGTCGGTGTAGTTGTTGTTGTGAAGGTTATGTTGAGGTTATATTAATTTTTTTAGATGAGATCCTGTTCTCGGTGGTGTCGTTCTTGTTGTGAAGGTAATGTTGAGGTCTCATGTTGAGGTAATATATTTTATTTGATGTGACCCTGTTCTTGGCGTTGTAGTTGTTGTTGTGAAGGTAATGTTGAGGTAATATTTATTTTTGTTGATGAGATCCTGTTCTCGGCGGTGTAGTTGTTGTTGTGAAGGTCACGTTGAGGTATAATGTTGAGGAAATAGTTATTTTTTTCGATGACATCCTGTTCTTGGTGGTGTAGTTGTTGTTGTGAAGGTAATGTTGAGGTATAATGTTGAGGTAATATTAATTTTTTTAGATGAGATCCTGTTCTCGGTGGTGTCGTTGTTGTTGTGAAGGTCATGTTGAGGTAATATTTATTTTATTAGATGAGATCCTGTTCCAGGCGGTGTAGTTGTTGTTGTGAAGGTAATGTTGAGGTATAATGTTGAGGTAATATTTATTTTTTTCGATGTGATCCTGTTCTCGTCGGTGTAGTTGTTGTTGTGAAGGTTATGTTGAGGTTATATTAATTTTTTTAGATGAGATCCTGTTCTAGGTGGTGTAGTTCTTGTTGTGAAGGTCATGTTGAGGTATAATGTTGAGGTAATATTAATTTTTTTCGATGAGATCCTGTTCTAGGCAGTGTAGTTGTTGTTGTGAAGGTAATGTTGAGTTATTATGTTGAGGTAATATTAATTTTTTTCGATGAGATCCTGTTCTCGGCGGTGTTGTTGTTGTTGTTGTGAAGGTAATGTTGAGGCATAATGTTGAGGTAATAGTTATTTTTTTCGATGAGATGCTGTTCTTGGCAGTGTAGTTGTTGTTGTTGTTGAGGTCTAATGTTGAGGTAATATTATTTTTTTTTAGATGAGATCCTGTTCTCGGTGGTGTCGTTGTTGTGAAGGTAATGTTGAGGTAATAGTTATTTTTTTAGATGAGATCCTGTTCTCGGCAGTGTCGTTGTTGTTGTGAAGGTAATGTTGAGGTATAATGTTGAGGTCGTATTTTTTTTTTCGATGAGATCCTGTTCTAGGCAGTGTCGTTGTTGTTGTGAAGGTAATGTTGAGGTATAATGTTGAGGTAATATAAATTTTTTTAGATGAGATCCTGTTCTCGGCGTTGTGGTTGTTGTTGTGAAGGTAATGTTGAGGTATCATGTTGAGGTAATATTAATTTTTTTTGATGAGATCCTGTTCTCGGGCGTGTCGTTGTTGTTGTGAAGGTCACGTTGAGGTATAATGTTGAGGAAATCGTTATTTTGTTCGATGAGATCCTGTTCTTGGTGGTGTAGTTGTTGTGAAGGTAATGTTGAGGTAATATTAATTTTTTTAGTTTAGATCCTGTTCTCGGTGGTGTAGTTGTTGTTGTGAAGGTCATGTTGAGGTATAATGTTGAGGTAATATTTGTTTTTTTTGATGAGATTCTGTTCTAGGCAGTGTAGTTGTTGTTGTGAAGGTAATGTTGAGGTATAATGTTGAGGTCATATTTATTTTATTAGATGAGATCCTGTTCCAGGCAGTGTAGTTGTTGTTGTGAAGGTAATTTTGAGGTATAATGTTGAGGTAATATTAATTTTTTTCGATGAGATCCTATTCTCGGCAGTGTCGTTGTTGTTGTGAAGGTAATGTTGAGGTCTAATGTTTAGGTAATATATATATTTTTTGATGTGATCCTGTTCTTGGCGTTGTAGTTGTTGTTGTGAAGGTAATGTTGAGGTAATATTAATTTTATTAGATGAGATCCTGTTCTCTGCGGTGCAGTTGTTTTTGTGAAGGTAATGTCGGGGTATAATGTTGAGGTAATATTTATTTTTTTCGATGTGATCCTGTTCTCGGCGGTGTAGTTGTTGTTGTGAAGGTAATGTTGAGGTAATATTTATTTTTGTAGATGAGATCCTGTTCTCGGCGGTGTAGTTGTAGTTGTGAAGGTAATGTTGAGGTAATATTTATTTTTTTGCTGAGATCCTGTTCTCCGTGGTGTCGTTGTTGTTGAGGTAATATTTATTTTTGCAGATGAGATCCTGTTCTCGACGGTGTCGTTGTTGCTGTGAAGGTAATGTTGAGGTATAATGTCGAGGTAATATTAATTTTTTTCGATGAGATCCTGTTCCAGGCGGTGTAGTTGTTGTGAAGGTAATGTTGAGGTTTAATGTTGAGGTAATATTTATTTTTGTAGATGAGATCCTGTTCTCGGCGGTGTCGTTGTTGTTGTGAAGGTAATGTTGAGGTAATATTTATTTTTTTCGATGAGATCCTGTTCTTGGTGGTGTAGTTGTTGTTGTGAAGGTTATGTTGAGGTCATATTTATTTTTTTAGATGAGATCCTTTTCTCGGCGGTGTAATTGTTGTTGTGAAGGTTATGTTGAGGTAATATTAATTTTTTTAGATGAGATCCTGTTCTAGGTGGTGTCGTTGTTGTGAAGGTAATGTGGAGGGATAATGTTGAGGTAATCTTAATTTTTTTCGATGAGATCCTGTTCTCGGCAGTGTAGTTGTTGTTGTGAAGGCAATGTTGAGGTATAATGTTGAGGTAATATTAATTTTTTTCGATGAGATCCTGTTCTCGGTGGTGGTGTTGTTGTTGTTGTGAAGGTAATGTTGAGATATAATGTTGAGGTAATAGTTATTTTTTTAGATGAGATGCTGTTCTTGGCGGTGTAGTTGTTGTTGTTGTTGTTGTTGTTGAGGTATAATGTTGAGGTAATATTAATTTTTTTAGATGAGATCCTGTTCTCGGTGGTGTAGTTGTTGTTGTGAAGGTAATGTTGAGGTATAATGTTGAGGTAATAGTTATTTTTTTAGATGAGATCGTGTTCTCAGCGGTGTCGTTGTTGTTGTGAAGGTAATGTTGAGGTATAATGTTGAGGTAACATTTATTTTTTTAGATGAGATCCTGTTCTCGGCGGTGTCGTTGTTGTTGTGAAGGTAATGTTGAGGTATAATGTTGAGGTAATATAAATTTTTTTAGATGAGATCCTGTTCTCGGCGGTGTGGTTGTTGTTGTGAAGGTAATGTTGAGGTATAATGTTGAGGAAATCGTTATTTTGTTAGATGAGATCCTGTTCTTGGTGGTGTCGTTGTTGTGAAGGTAATGTTGAGGTAATATTAATTTTTTTAGATGAGATCCTGTTCTCAGTGGTGTAGTTGTTGTTGTGAAGGTCATATTGAGGTATAATGTTGAGGTAATATTTATTTTTTTTGATGAGATTCTGTTCTCGGCAGTGTTGTTGTTGTTGTGAAGGTAATGTTGAGGTATAATGTTGAGGTAATATTTATTTTATTAGATGAGATCCTGTTCTCGGCGGTGTCGTTCTTGTTGTGAAGGTAATGTTGAGGTAATATTAATTTTTTTCGATGAGATCCTGTTCTCGGCAGTGTCGTTGTTGTTGTGGAGGTAATGTTGAGGTAATATATATATTTTTTTGATGTGATCCTGTTCTTGGCGTTGTAGTTGTTGTGAAGGTAATGTTGAGGTTATATTATTTTTTTTAGATGAGATCCTGTTCTCGGCGGTGCAGTTGTTTTTGTGAAGGTAATGTAGGGGTATAATGTTGAGGTAATATTTATGTTTTTCGATGTGATCCTGTTCTCGGCGGTGTAGTTGTTGTTGTGAAGGTAATGTTGAGGTAATATTTATTTTTGTAGATGAGATCCTGTTCTCGATGGTGTAGTTGTTGCTGTGAAGGTAATGTTGAGGTATAATGTTGAGGTAATATTAATTTTTTTCGATGAGATCATGTTCCAGGCGGTGTAGTTGTTGTGAAGGTAATGTTGAGGTTTAATGTTGAGGTAATATTTATTTTTGTGGATGAGATCCTGTTCTCGCCGGTGTCATTGTTGTTGTGAAGGTAATGTTGAGGTATAATGTTGAGGTAATAGTTATTTTTTTAGATGAGATCCTGTTCTCGGTGGTGGTGTTGTCGTTGTTGTGAAGGTAATGTTGAGATATAATGTTGAGGTAATAGTTATTTTTTTAGATGAGATGCTGTTCTTGGCGGTGTTGTTGTTGTTGTTGTTGAGGTATAATGTTGAGGTTATATTAATTTTTTTAGATGAGATCCTGTTCTCGGTGGTGTAGTTGTTGTTGTGAAGGTAATGTTGAGGTATAATGTTGAGGTAATAGTTATTTTTTTAGATGAGATCGTGTTCTCGGCGGTGTCGTTGTTGTTGTGAAGGTAATGTTGAGGTATAATGTTGAGGTAACATTTATTTTTTTAGATGAGATCCTGTTCTCGGCGGTGTGGTTGTTGTTGTGAAGGTAATGTTGAGGTATAATGTTGAGGTAATATTAATTTTTTTTAGATGAGATCCTGTTCTCGGCAGTGTCGTTGTTGTTGTGGAGGTAATGTTGAGGTAATATATATTTTTTTGATGTGATCCTGTTCTTGGCGTTGTAGTTGTTGTGAAGGTAATGTTGAGGTTATATTAATTTTTTTCGATGAGATCCTGTTCTCGGCGGTGCAGTTGTTTTTGTGAAGGTAATGTAGGGGTATAATGTTGAGGTAATATTTATGTTTTTCGATGTGATCCTGTTCTCGGCGGTGTAGTTGTTGTTGTGAAGGTAATGTTGAGGTAATATTTATTTTTGTAGATGAGATCCTGTTCTCGATGGTGTAGTTGTTGCTGTGAAGGTAATGTTGAGGTATAATGTTGAGGTAATATTAATTTTTTTCGATGAGATCATGTTCCAGGCGGTGTAGTTGTTGTGAAGGTAATGTTGAGGTTTAATGTTGAGGTAATATTTATTTTTGTAGATGAGATCCTGTTCTCGGCGGTGTCATTGTTTTTGTGAAGGTAATGTTGAGGTATAATGTTCAGGTAATATTTATTTGTTTCGATGAGATCCTGTTCTCGGCGGTGTTGTTGTTGTTGAGGTATAATGTTGAGGTAATATTTATTTGTTTCGATGAGATCCTGTTCTTGGTGGTGTAGTTGTTGTGAAAGTAATGTTGTGGATTTTTTTTTCAGATGACATCCTGTTGTCGGTGGTGTAGTTGTTGTGAAGGTAATGTTGAGGATTTTTTTTTTCAGATGAGATCCTGTTTTAGGTGGTGTAGTTATTGTTGTGAAGGTCATGTTGAGGCAATATTTATTTTTTCAGATGAGATCCTGTTTTTGGTGGTGTTGTTGTTGTTGTGAAGGTAATATTTATTTTTGAGGATGAGATCCTGTTTTTGGCGGTGTAGTTGTTGTTGTGAAGGTAATATTTTGTTTTTGCAGATGAGATCCTGTTCTCGGTGGTGCAGTTGTTGTGAAGGTTATGTTGAGGATTTTTTTTCCAGATGTGATCCTGTTCTTGGCGGTGTTGTTGTTGTTGTGAAGGTGATGTTCAGGTCATATTTTTTTCATAGCAAAAAGACGGTTTAATTTGATATATTTAAGAAGCGAATGCAAGAAGAATTTAACGTTCGCTTCTCGGCTTTGCCTATTCCATATCGTGGTTCAAATACCAGCGTCAGATGGCATGGATGTTCGGAGATATTTGCAGATTCTTCTGAGACCATGCAAGATACTCAGGACTCCATGTTGGGCGAGATCGGAAGTGACGTTTATTCGCGATCACGGAGCACAACCAACCACAACCAGAAATCAACATACGTTGTGAAATGAGAGCGAGAGATGAACCTTCAGAGTTTAGGCTTTATTCCATTTGATTGGAGCCGCTTCTGTGGGCACACCGGGGAATACAGGTTCAGCTAGGAGTACATAAGCAGTAACGTATACATGTGCAATTAATCACCGCAGAATAAATCCGCGTAAGCACGGAGTTCGATATAATCTCCATTCTCACCAGTCAATGAGCACCTTCAGTTAACGAGCATCAAGTGAACAGCCGATGTAAATGGCAATGCCCCGGGGACAACCACTCGTGCCGCAGAGACCTCCCCTTATACGCGAGACGCACAACATGTGATCCCGCGTCATGTCCCTCAATTCACCTCAATTCACCACACGTTGCATCCGTGTTCGGTTACCTCCGGGTTCGCGTCTTGCTCGATTGCTCGGCGATTTTGTGGCCTTCACAGTGGGCGAGCTCTTTTGATTCCGTCGTCTTTCTTTTGTTTAAACAGCGCTATGTTGTATCGCCTCAAAATATAGAATATCGAAGTTACCAACGCTTTAAGTGTTTGCACGTTCATACACCGATCAATTAGAAGGCGATTCTCATACATTCATATAATCAATGTGGTGAATTGAGGGGAATTGAGGGACATGACGCGGGATCACATGTTGTGCGTCTCGCGTATAAGGGGAGGTCTCTGCGGCACGAGTGGTTGTCCCCGGGGCATTGCCATTTACATCGGCTGTTCACTTGATGCTCGTTAACTGAAGGTGCTCATTGACTGGTGAGAATGGAGATTATATCGAACTCCGTGCTTACGCGGATTTATTCTGCGGTGATTAATTGCACATGTATACGTTACTGCTTATGTACTCCTAGCTGAACCTGTATTCCCCGGTGTGCCCGCAGAAGCGGCTCCAATCAAATGGAATAAAGCCTAAACTCTGAAGGTTCATCTCTCGCTCTCATTACAATTTATTCCATTTCATTTCTGCGTCAGTTGCGTTTGGGTCTGCGTCGAACCTCTCTGGTTTGTAGATCTTGTCCATCTTTGGTTGAGAGAGCCGAGAAAATCAAATGGAATAAATTGTAATGAGAGCGAGAGATGAACCTTCAGAGTTTAGGCTTTATTCCATGGTCGCATTGGTTCTGCTCCTTCTCAAATGGTCGCATTGGTTCTGCTCCTTCTCACACTATCTGACCATCATCGAGGAGGGAGCTGACAAATTTGCCGCTCTCGTGAATCATGTCTCGCCCAGCGTGTACAGGCTCTTCTCGGGGTGCGACACTTACGAAGCAGCGATCGAGGTGCTGCAAGCGCTCTACGTGAAGCCCAAGAACGAGGTATACATACGACATCTTCTCAACACACGCAAGCAAGCAGCCGGGGAGACAATCGATCAGTTCCTGCAAGCTCTGAATCAGCTGGGAAAAGACGGCAGCTTCCGGGCCGTAAGCGCCGAGGAACACCGAAAGGAAGCGACACGGGGGAATCTATCCAAGGCTATCATCAACGTACGAATTAACGGGCATATGGCTGAGGCACTGATTGATACCGGTAGCTCTGAAAGTTTCGTCAACAGCTCGCTAGTGAAGGGCAGGAAATGGGTAATCCACCCGACTGACAATACGGTATGCATGGCCGCCACCTCACTACAATCCCGCGTACGAGGGTACTGCAATGTTGAATTGGACGTAAAAGGGTACACGCATCGGGATGTAAAGGTACTGGTGCTTCGTGATTTGTGCGCAGACGTAATTCTGGGTCATAATGTCCTCAAGCAGCACACGAGCGTCGAGATACCCTTTGGAGGAAGCAAGCCTCGTCTAATTTTAAATGCGTTGACCACCGCGGAGGTGACATCCCCCCAGCTGTTCGCTAACTTGTCGCCAGTCTGCAAACCGATAGCGATCAAATCGCGGCGATATACCACTGCTGACATGAATTTCATCACTTCGGAAACCAAGCGATTACTGGAAGAGGGAATTATAGAACCGAGCGATTCGCCATGGCGCGCACAGGTGTTAGTAACCAGCAGTCAGAACCATAAGAAACGAATGGTTGTCGATTATTCCCAAACGGTCAATCGCTTCACCCAACTCGACGCCTACCCCCTGCCGCGCATAGATGAGATGGTCGAACGCGTGGCCAATTATAAGGTATTCAGTACCATCGACTTGCGAAGCGCCTATCATCAAATTCCCATCCGAGAGGAAGACAAACCTTACACTGCATTCCAGGCAGGGAGGCGCCTGTACCAATTCAGGCGAATACCTTTCGGTGTCACGAATGGGGTAGCTTGCTTCCAACTGTTTATGGACGACATCATCTCAGATGAAAACCTCAAAGACACTTTTGTTTACGTGGATAATGTCACAGTGTGCGGTAGGGATCAGAGGGAACATGATAGGAATCTGGACAGATTCTTGAGCATTGCTAGAAAATATAATCTGACTCTCAACTACGAGAAATGCGTATTCTCGGCAAGGTCAATTAACCTTCTCGGCTACACAATAGCCGACGGCACAATTAAGCCTGATCCTGAGCGATTGCGCCCGCTCCGTGAGCTTCCACCACCTCAGGACTTGCAAACAATGCGCCGGGTGATCGGGATGTTCGCTTACTATGCGAGATGGATTTCGCAATACTCCGAGAAAATACATCCCCTAGTGCATTGCAAAAACTTTCCACCAGATGCCGCTGTTGTAAGAGCTTTCCACAACCTCAAGGATGATATCAGTAAGTCCGTGGTTTTATCGATCGACAGCTCGGTGCCCTTCGTGGTGGAGACCGACGCTTCAAATCACGCCATAGCTGCTACACTTAATCAGTCTGGGCGGCCGGTCGCGTTCTTCTAGAGAACTCTCTCTAGAAGCGACCAGAGACACTCAGCGATAGAGAAGGAAGCGTATGCCATCGTTGAAGCGCTGCGGAAATGGAGACATTATTTACTAGGAAACCACTTTACGCTCGTTACGGACCAACGATCCGTGGCATTCATGTTTGATGGGAAAAATAACGGGAAAATTAAGAATGAAAAAATTATGAGATGGCGGATAGACCTAGCTTGCTACAGTTACGACATTGTTTACCGGCCCGGGAAAGAAAACCCTGCTGCAGATACCTTCTCCCGGGTCTACAGTTCGGCAACAATCAGTCAGGCTTTGCAAGACCTCCATGTGTCTCTGTGCCACCCAGGGGTAACCAGGATGGCACATTTCGTACGCAGACAAAATCTTCCCTATTCTGTTGAAGATATTAAACAAATGAATGCTTCATGCCCTGTTTGTGCTGAACTAAAACCCAGATTCTATGGCGCGGCATCTGGCAGACTGATCAAGGCCACTTCCCCCTTCGAGAGACTAAACATCGACTTCAAAGGGCCCCTGCCGACCGAAACAGACAACAGATACATATTCACCGTTGTTGATGAATATTCAAGGTTCCCTTTCGCGTTTCCGTGCTCGGATATGACCTCGGGCACTGTCGTGAAATGTCTCTCTGACCTCTTCCCTATGTTTGGGAGACCTTCGTACATACATTCAGACAGAGGGCCGTGTTTCATGTCGGCCGGGCTAAAACAATTCCTATTAGAGCACGGCATAGCAACTAGTCGAACGACGGGTTACAACCCACAGGGAAACGGGCAGGTGGAACGGTATAATGGAGTTATTTGGAAAGCCGTAACTCTGGCGCTGAAATCGAGAGGACTGGGCCCCGAGCGGTGGGAGGTTACCCTTCTCGACGCTCTGAATTCCATACGCTCTTTGCTCTGCACGTCCACAAATGCAACTCCTCACGAACGTATGTTTACTCACCAACGACGTTATGTTGACGGTCAAACGGTGCCCAACTGGCTAACCCATCCCGGAATAGTGTTCATGAAACGCCCGGTACGACAAAGCAAGTATGAACCCCTGGTGGAGGGGGTCGAACTCATTGACACTAATCCAGAGTATGCTCATGTCAGGCTCCCGGATGGCAGGGAGACCACTGTGTCGGTTCGCCATCTGGCTCCCTCAGGTACTCCTCCCGCAGGTACACCACCTTCTGGCACTCCTCCTTCTGACATTTCCCCCCCAGGAACTCCGCCGGGCGACGGGGCTGCCGCGTTCCACCCGAGAGCGATCGAGGAGTCATCCCCGGCACAAGTCGAGGCTCACCAAGAGGATCGGGAGTCTCCCTCAAGTGAAACTGCCGTTTACTCCCGGAGAGGTCGACGAATAAGGCCCCCTCGACGACTCAATCTGTAAAGGGGATTATCGGCATTCTCGCTGCTCATGCTCCTATATGCTCATTATATCATATATCGATGCTCATTTCCATGCTCCTGCAACTCAAAATAATCACTGCTTGGCATGTATGCTTCTGTAGATCTATTAGTCCGCGTTGCTTGAAATGTATACTCCTATAGTGCTAAAGCAATCATGGTGTGTAAGATGGGCCCCTAGTTACATTTTAAAGGTGAGGAGAATGTGGTGAATTGAGGGGAATTGAGGGACATGACGCGGGATCACATGTTGTGCGTCTCGCGTATAAGGGGAGGTCTCTGCGGCACGAGTGATTGTCCCCGGGGCATTGCCATTTACATCGGCTGTTCACTTGATGCTCGTTAACTGAAGGTTCTCATTGACTGGTGAGAATGGAGATTATATCGAACTCCGTGCTTACGCGAATTTATTCTGCAATGATTAATTGCCCATGTATACGTTACTGCTTATGTACTCCTAGCTGAACCTGTATTCCCCGGTGTGCCCGCAGAAGCGGCTCCAATCAAATGGAATAAAGCCTAAACTCTGAAGGTTCATCTCTCGCTCTCATTACAATCAAGAACAGTACTTTAATAAAAAACGATTTTGTAAAAGATAAAACGAAGCCTAATTGATTTAAAAAACAACTTTGGTGGAGATTGGAAAAAAAACTGAAGTAAATGGCACCACATTCACGGCAAAAGTTACCCTCGCTCGGGAATTCGTTACATCTTTCTTATATTTCATCCAAACTTTAAGGCCGCACTTTTTTAAGCTTTTACCTCAACTTTAATACGTTATGTTGAATAACTATGTCGTAGGAAAGCATGCTGCAGCTTTATTCGTCATACACCGTCCCAAATGGCGACGCGAAGTTCCTCACTCAATCGTGTTCAGTCAGAGACGACAACACGACGTTTTAATGTTCAAATCAGAAAATGGATATTGCCGATCGTGAAAGTAAAAGTGAGAAAAAAAACCCCATTCCTCTCAGAATGACCTGTGAGCCGCCTCAACCGGAAGTTCCTCGTCTGTTGCCGGCCGTGAAATATCCCGCTCGACGATTTCACTCGCTTGTGGTAAGTGGAAGTGTCGACTTGCTAATTCTCGATTTAACGTTTGAATGTGTGGCGTTTATAACTCCAGTGTGTTCCCGTACGTGCGTGGTCGTTCGTGCGGGCACGTACGTGCGTGGTCGTTCGTGCGGGCACGTACGTGCGTGGTCGTTCGTGCGGGCACGTACGTGCGTGGCCGTTCGTGCGGGCCCGTACGTCCAAAAAAATAAATAAATAAATAAAAATAACTCGACCCACGAGCCAGAAACAACAAGCACACAGGCCGTTCCTTCGCTCTCGTGTGCCCTTACGTGCGTGGCCGTTCGTGCGGGCACGTACGTGCGTGGCCGTTCGTGCGGGCCCGTACGTGCAAAAAAAAAAATCATAAAAAAAATAACTCGAGCCACGAGCCAGAAACAACAACCACACAGGCCGTTCCTTCGCTCTCACTACCCCAAGATTGGGGTAGAAGAGATAGAGATAGAGGAAGAGGGGGACGGAGAGGGGAAGAGAGAGAGAGAGAGAGAGAGAGAGAGAGAGAGAGAGACAGAGACAGAGAGAGAGAGAGAGACAGACAGAGAGAGAGAGAGAGAGAGACAGAGAGAGAGAGAGAGAGAGAGAGAGAGAGAGACAGAGACAGAGACAGAGACAGAGACAGAGAGAGAGAGAGAGACAGAGAGAGAGACAGAGAGAGAGACAGAGAGAGAGACAGAGAGAGAGACAGAGAGAGAGACAGAGAGAGAGACAGAGAGAGAGACAGAGAGAGAGACAGAGAGAGAGACAGAGAGACAGAGAGAGAGAGAGAGAGAGAGAGAGAGAGAGAGAGACAGAGACAGAGAGAGAGAGAGAGACAGACAGAGACAGACAGACAGACAGACAGACAGACAGAGACAGACAGACAGACAGACACACAAACTTTTAGGTCCTTTAATTACGAAAGAATGTAGAAAAAGATAAAAAAAATTCAATACAACAAGTTTTTCAATGAACCCACACAACAAAGGAAAGGATAATATACAAGAGTGGAAAAAAAAAAGAAGAAAACGATTCATTTTAAAGTAATCGATAAAGCATTAACAACTAGAGTTGGAGCACTCGGTAGAGTGCAAATAAAAACCTCTGCCGCCAATACTGCTAGGTCACTCAAGTGAACCTGATATCCTATTCATTCAATTTGACGTCAACAGTGCTTACAGAGTTATAGTTTGCAACTTTCCCTTTTACTTTTAACTTTTACAAACTCAATTCATTCGTCATAACTAGATTCCTTGAGACAGAAATTAATTCTACGTGGGTATATCCACCTGAAGTTCCAAAATCAGCCGCAATTATAATTTTGGCATGTTTTTTTTGTTGGAAATCACTTATAACATGTAGAAATGCAAAAAAAAAAAAAAATCGAAATTTTTTTTGAAAAAAAGGTTGCAAAATTTTGTTTTTTTTCTCTAACAATTTTTTTTTGGTGGGGGGGGGGGTGGAAATCACTTAAAACATGCAGAAATGCAAAAACAAAAATTCTAATATTTTAAAAAATGGCCGCCATAGCGGCCATATTGGACTTTGGACCAAGTCCAAAATCTAATGGCATGATCCTTGAACCATACCTAATCCCCCACCAAGTTTCGTCAAAATCCGTCAAGGGATTTTTCCGTAATACTGTTCACAAACAAACAAACAGACGGGTGAAAACAGTAACCTCCGTCCATTTTCGATGGCGGAGGTTAACAAGAGAGTTTATATAAACGGATGCTCCAATTGTAAATTTTAAAAATAATACATTCGAGAAAGCCATCAATCAAAACAAAAAAAAGGAAAAAAAAACACTATCGTTGTCCAAAAGACATACAATACAAAGAATGAAATTACACACACATTTTTAATTCATTCTCATTAACCTTACACATTTTTCCAACACACCAATTTTCAACAAATCCATTAATATTTGCATTATTACTCTTGAAATTGAATTCCAGTTTTTGCCATGTTGAAACCAGGGATTGAAAATACAGGATCACATTACATTGCTCTGATGGTTTTCCTTTAATTTTTGCCTTTCTCGACAAGTAAATTGCTAGTTTAGCCTCTGACAATGCATAATTCAAAAACAAAATTAACTTTTCATCTGCCGAAGCAACTCTAAGCCCAAAGATAAAAACCCGGAGGGAAAACCGAACATTTACTCGATCAAATGTGTTCTTCAGTAGAAGAAAAAAATCTTCAGTGATGTTACAAAAAGTACAAAGCGCTGAAACAGCAACATCAATTCGGTTGACAAAAGTGTTTGTTGGCATTGTCCAGTGAGCAAGTCTCCATTGCAAGTCACCTGACCTTTTTGTTATTGGTGTGCAATACATTAATTCCCATGCAGGTTCAGAAGGGGTGGCATCCGGCAAAAACGTTTTCCAGCTCAGCACTCCTACTGCAGAGGTATTTATATTAATAACAGAAAGACAGAAACGAGAAATACTGTAGATTTGCTGTCAAGACTGCTAAATAAACCAGCGCCAATACTGACAGTAGATGGAGTAGAACTCGTGAATTGGACAAGTAAGCTTGGAAGTGAAGGCTTATGGGGTATCCATTTGACCTCAGTACTCCACTGCAGCCCAAGTTTAAAGGATGTACGGATGACATCTACAAGTACTTTGCCTACAGCTCCTAATGACCTGGTGCCAGTGATTTCAGCATTTTCTTTCACAGATTTCCAGCAACAATTGGATGAGTCACGAAGATGCCAAACATTTTTGATATCAGCTGAAATTAAGTTTTGTGAAAAATAATGGCTTTTGGGAACATTGGGGAAGAGTGGGTTGAGGAATAGAGGTTCTCCCACAAACATTTTAATGTCATACAAATCCTTCTGGCGGGTCACCACGACTGCTTGCCAAGCATTCAACAGACTCTGGTAAAACAGAGGACGGTCAGACGTGTCAATCCTTTTTGGATCAATTAGGAACAACTTAAGGCCGGAGCCGAGCAATCCAGCTTGTCTCAATATTCGTTGTGCTACGGGGCACCAGGGCAGTTTTTCCACATTGATCACTCCTCGTCGATGCAGCAACGCGCTGCATCTGCTCATGCTCCCATACCTGACCTGATCTGTGTTACTGCAATATTTTATGAACCACTCAAGAGATTCCAACCATACTTGACACATTTATAGACTGCAATACAAAGATGAACTGATTCAATTTTAGATTGACCGGGTCAGGGGTCATGTGCCCTTTGAAAATAATTTCGTGGACCATAACTCGAGTTTTCAGCATCTGATGTTCTCTCATTCTCACTTTCTCTCACTTTCTCTCTCTTTCTCTCTTTCTCTCTCTTTCTCTCTTTCTCTCTCTTTCTCTCTCTTTCTCTCACCCTTTCTCTCACCCTTTCTCTCACCCTTTCTCTCACCCTTTCTCTCACCCTTTCTCTCAGCCTTTCTCTCACTCTTTCTCTCACTCTTTCTCTCAACCCTTTCTCTCAACCCTTTCTCTCAACCCTTTCTCTCACCCTTTCTCTCACCCTTTCTCTCACCCTTTCTCTCACCCTTTCTCTCACCCTTTCTCTCACCCTTTCTCTCACCCTTTCTCTCACCCTTTCTCTCACCCTTTCTCTCACCCTTTCTCTCACCCTTTCTCTCTCCCTTTCTCTCACCCTTTCTCTCACCCTTTCTCTCACCCTTTCTCTCACCCTTTCTCTCACCCTTTCTCTCACCCTTTCTCTCACCCTTTCTCTCACCCTTTCTCTCACCCTTTCTCTCACCCTTTCTCTCACCCTTTCTCTCACCCTTTCTCTCACCCTTTCTCTCACCCTTTCTCTCACCCTTTCTCTCACCCTTTCTCTCACCCTTTCTCTCACCCTTTCTCTCACCCTTTCTCTCACCCTTTCTCTCACCCTTTCTCTCACCCTTTCTCTCACCCTTTCTCTCACCCTTTCTCTCACCCTTTCTCTCACCCTTTCTCTCACCCTTTCTCTCACCCTTTCTCTCACCCTTTCTCTCACCCTTTCTCTCACCCTTTCTCTCACCCTTTCTCTCACCCTTTCTCTCACCCTTTCTCTCACCCTTTCTCTCACCCTTTCCCTCACCCTTTCCCTCACCCTTTCCCTCACCCTTTCCCTCACCCTTTCCCTCACCCTTTCCCTCACCCTTTCCCTCACCCTTTCCCTCACCCTTTCCCTCACCCTTTCCCTCACCCTTTCCCTCACCCTTTCCCTCACCCTTTCCCTCACCCTTTCCCTCACCCTTTCCCTCACCCTTTCCCTCACCCTTTCCCTCACCCTTTCCCTCACCCTTTCCCTCACCCTTTCCCTCACCCTTTCCCTCACCCTTTCCCTCACCCTTTCCCTCACCCTTTCCCTCACCCTTTCCCTCACCCTTTCCCTCACCCTTTCCCTCACCCTTTCCCTCACCCTTTCCCTCACCCTTTCCCTCACCCTTTCCCTCACCCTTTCCCTCACCCTTTCTCTCTCCAGGGACTTTTAATTGAGATCAAATATAACGGTGGGTGGAGGCATATGCAATGATACATTTGTGTCAAATTCTACTTTCTTGTTCTTTAAGTTTCTTTAAGGAACCAATAGTGCATCTATCACTATAAAACTACCTTTCTGTCAATCTACAGTATCACAGGGTGGTGACCTTGCTCGTGCAAGATTCTGCATGGCTGGAGCCAGACAAGTCAACACGGGGGAACATTCTGCTATAACCGATGAGTGAGATTTTAGAAATGATTTACAAGAAGAATGGCAGATATATTGCTTGGGCTTTGTGCTGGGATCCCAGCTTATGAAAAATGTGCAGTTGGAGGTGTGAGGGTGGGGGGGGGGCGTTTATACGAAAAGTTTAGTCTTCATGAAAAGTGTAGTTATTAAAATATAAGGTATATACCCCCATTTACATTTGTTGTAATATTTCGCTCTCTACCATTGTCTTAAGGAATAAGTCATTCTGATTATTTGTGCACCTCTGGAAGACTGTTTGTTTGGTCTAGGACAGGGTAAAGTGTGTTGTCTCTTCCTTCTTCCGTGTAAAATCGGGCGGAGGATGGGCGAGGAAGCAGTGTCGTGGTGCACGCCTTTCTAACCCCTTCTTCTCGATGCCCTGAGCCAGAGGAAGAAGCTCGACTCTCCCACAGAAGCACATTGATTGGCAGTGAGAAAGGTGGCGCACCAATGGCCCATACTCCTTGGAGTTAGTGGTCATGGTGTGGGTCCAAAAATGCAACAGTATATTCACTGTCTTTCACAAAGATGACAACACAGCTTGCTCTCATTTTCTTCAATCATATCCTTATGGAAACTTTACCATGTGACCAATATCACCTTGTGCAGAACACATTTTAATATTGACTATTTTGACACCCTTGTAGCTACCTCAGTTCACAAGGCTTATTGTAGCTTGGAGCACACCACTCCACAATGAATCACTCACTGCAACTGTCATTTGGCTTGGTGACATTCTCACTTCAATAGTAACAATGGAATGAAGCAACCAAAACTTGATGTGAATTACTTCCGCCACCGAAGGTGAAGGAGGTTACGTTTTCACCCCTTTCTGTTTGTCTGTTTGTTTGCCTGTGTACAGGATATCTTAAAAAGTTGTGAACGGATCCGGATGAAATTTTGTAGACAGGTTCGGTGTGTGGCGAGGAGGAACGGATTAGATTTTGGTGAAGATCTGGATCTGATAACTTTTAAAGTGATTCTTCATCCTGGAGAGATATGGCTAAATCAATAAAAACAGGAGATCTCAAAAAAGTTGTGGACAGATTCGGATAAAACTTGGTGGGCACACGTGTGTGGCAAGGACAAATTGATTCGATTTTGGTGAAGGACTGAATCCTCATCTGGATATGAGACTTGCACTACTGATCAAAAGTTTGAGAACACTCCTGTTTTTACAGTTTTCACTGAAATTTAATCAGTTTAATGTTTCAATGTACTCTGACATTAAAGCATAGAACAAGTATACAATTGCAGATAAAAAGGAAATCATGAAATCGTTTTGTTGAACAAAATTTCATCCAAATTTTTGACTCAAAGTTGCCACCTTTTGCAGACATAACAGCCGAACATGCTCGTGGCATTCTTTCTACAATGGAAATCAAATATTGTTCGAAAAGTTCTTCCCAACACTGTTGCAGAAGTTCCCACAAATGTGTTGCACTTGTAGGTTGCTTTGCTTTCACCCTTCTGTCCAGTTCATCCCAAACCAGCTCGATGGGGTTTAAGTCTGGAGACTGGACTGGCCATTCCATGATTTGAAGCCTACTGTCTTGTTCTTTTCTTCTCAGGTAGTTCTGACATAGTCTGGAGGTATGTTTTGGGTCGTTATCTTGCTGTAGGATGAACCCCTGACCAACTAGGTGTAGACCAAAGGGTATTGCATGGTGCTGCAAAATGCTGTGGTAGCCCTTTTGGTTCAGGGTGCCAGTCACTCTGTGCAAGTTGCCAACTCTGGATCCAGCAAAAGAGCCCCAGATCATCACGCTTTCTCCTCCATGTTTGACAGTTGGTGTCACACAGTGAGGAACCATCCTTTCGCCTACTCGACAGCTTACAAAAACCCTGCGTGATGAACCGAAGATTTCAAATTTTGATTCATCGGTCCATGACCTTCTTCCAGTTTTCAGTTGTCCATTGGCGGTGCTTTATGGCCCAGTCAAGCCTCTTTTTCTTATTTTGCCATCTTAGCAATGGCTTTCTTACTGCCACTTGACCTGTCAAAACTGCAGCTCGAAGTCTTCTCTTCACAGTTGAAACTGAGACTTCCTTACTTCGACCAGTGTTAAGCTGTGCTTGAAGCTGCTGTCCTGTGAGCTGCCCATCATGCAAGCTGTTGACTCTCAGAAACTTGTCTTCTGATTGTGTTGTGGCTTTGGGTCTGCCAGACCACTTCCTGTCAGAGTTTCCAAGTGCCTTTTGATGATGTAGGAAACTGTACTCACCGACACCTTGGTTTGCTTTGCAATTTCTCTGAAGGAAAGACCTACACTTTTAAGGGTTATAATGGTCTGTCTGTTTTCCTTTGTTAATTGTCTTTTTCTCGCCATTATGATAGCAATATACTACTTCCTGCAGTGTAATATTGTCCAAATAATGCTTCAGAGGGTGTAGCAATACAGTCTGTTCCAACACTGCTTTTATACAAACCTTTTATACAGGTTTGTAACTAATCAACAAAACTTGGCACACCTGAAGGAATTGTGTGCATCGACTTTCAAGGCTTAATTTACTTCCATTGCTGCAAAACAGCTGCAGTTGCTCACCCATTACTTGTTCTCTGAAAAGGGCCTTTTTAACAACTCTGAAATTTAAATTATTTTTTCAGTTTTTGGTAACCTAAACTTCTTTTTTTAACCTCTGGCAGTTTACCACTTAGCTTTGTACCATTTCAGGTTATTCACTGGACTTGAACTGCTTAAATTTCAGTAAAAACTGAAAAATGTGGGTGTTCTAAAACTTTTGACTGGTAGTGTATTTAATTTTTGAAAGTAATTCTTCACCATTGAGAGATTGGGCCAAAAATGATATATTGTTACGAATTTGGAAGCCTTTTGCACACACTCAGCAGTCCCATAGTTCAGTTATTTCGTTAAGTATATGTGGATCGTTAGAATCCCTCCCCTATGTCTAATGGGTTAATTTCATGTGTGCGCTGCGGGTTTCTTTGATAGTCAGATTTTTTTACATCTTTAAATCTGCCAACGCCAACAAAACCCTCACTTCACTCCTCCCACTCTGCGGGCGAACAAGCGCTTCACCCGCTCAACCTTCACTTCACACCACGGCGCCATAAGGCCAAAAAAAAAAAATGTTGCATTGGCGTAACGGGTCACTGAAAAATAGGGTAGGTAGGTAGGGATTTTTTAATTTTTTTTTTTTTTTAATAAATCCCTCCCAAAATCTCCCTCGGCTCGAGTACCCCCCCCTTTTTGTCGGCGACCCCCCCCCCCCACTCAAAAAAAAAACTAGTACAGTGAACCTTGCCTAAATCGAACTTGCATAAGTCGAATAATTGCCTAAGTCAAAGATCTTATCAAGTTCTCTTCACTTTATATTCTTTTGTTTTTACACCTTTAAATCTCAGCTATTTCTTCAGTCCTAACAGATTCGACTTAGACAAGGTTGACTGTAGTTTTTACAACAGCCAGTGGCGTACTGTCGTACATGGTAGACAAAGCATTGGAGGGGCAGAGCATTGTTCACGAACAACACTCTGCCCCTCCAATGCTTTGTCTACTGAGTACGATGGTACACCACTGACAACAGCTCTAAGATGTGGAAATTCTATCGTCAGATGCCAGGAAATCCCATATGAAGACCCTTTAAATATTTTTTTTTCCCTGGGGGAGGCCCCCCAAACTTCCTGCTGGGGCTCGGGCCTTTCGCCTTTGGCGGATGAAGCCCCCCTTTCCCCAAGATCCTGAATCAGCCCCTGCCAAGCCTGAGATATCTCAGGCACCATCTCCAGGGGAATACACAAGATGCTGGTTTATAGCCTTTTCGGTGCTGTTCACACATATATCAACATTTTTAATAGCAAATACAGTGAACTCTGCCGAAGTCAAACCTCTCTAAGTCAAATAATCGCCCAAGTTGAAGTAATTTTTTTAACAAATCATGCAAAACATGTCTTTACCTCTGGTAAGACAAATTTCTTCGAAATCGAACAGATTTTTGTGGTCCCAAGAGACGACGAAGCGATAACCGAAGTCGTCTAAGATAGACACCTTTTCCGCCGCCAAAACGTCTGAAAAGGACCCTCCCTCACTGCTAGACGCTTGCACGGAGGAAAGTATTGGAGCAGTGTCACAATTTACGTCTGCAATTCCCTGAATGATATCTCCAAGCCTCGCATCTTTGTCGCATTTTCGTAAGACGCTGAACAGTTTTTTTAGGCCCAAGCATGCCAGTAATCTTGATAGAGTACGCGGCCATGTTGGAAACAACAGACGACGTACTGATCGAGCGAGGCGCAATATCTCTCCCTCGTACAGATGATATGCAGAGCCGTTTCGCACACTCACACACACACACACACACACACACACACACACACACACACACACACACACACACACACACACACACACACACACACACACACACACACACACACACACACACACACACGCAGCGAGCTAAACTATGACATATGCATAGCGCAGCGTGCAGCGGGTTCTGTCCGAAACACTTCCGGGTTTTTGCGATCGCGATCGCAATCAACAAGATACTTGATATCGATTATGAAAAAAAACAAAAAAAAAACCGTAGGGTCGGCGGAATTTTTAGGGTCGGGCGGGTTACGCCAATGCAACATTTTTTTTTTTTTTGGCCTAATGCACGTGTTTCTGACTACGGACGTGGGCGGAGCCCCCTCGCTTTGGAGCTCTGACTTCGCCCCATCAAAAAAGAATGTCTCCCCTGTTGACACTGGGGATGGCAAAAGAGCCTCTCTCGGGGGAGGAACGCCGACACGCCCCTCCTCCAATCACGGCTGGCCACCACGACACCCGAAACCCCTTGTCCAATCTGGAGGCGAGTTACCAGAGAAACGGATCCCTCCACCCCGCACGGGGGGGGGGGTGGGGGGCATAAAGAGAATCGCGAGGCGCTCAAAGACGAGTGGGGGTCCTTTTTCGGTCGTGCCTTGGTTATTTTGGTTCCCGTCTTCATTCCCTGGTCGTCGTCGTCATTCGTTGGTGGCTGGTCATCCATAGGATCCTGGTTGCTCGCTGAATTCTGGCTGTGGGTTTGAGTCCCACCATGGTGGTTCGTGTGCGCTCGTTGGATTGTTCATGTGGAGCGCTCGAGCTGGGGACCCCGATCCCTTTAACGGACTCCGAGCTCACAAGTGCGGGTCGGCCAGACTGCACGAGGTGGCCAGGTACCTGACCAAACTCGAACCCCCAGCTTGCCTATCCTCTGTGGCTGGAGGGTCCGAATAAAGGCCAGTTGGCTCCATGTCTTTTTGGGTGTGTGTGTCGGTCTGTGGCCAGTCTTATAATTATAATTGCATGAGTGCCTTGCTTATTGGACATTGCAATTTAGTCGGATTAACTCTGCTCTGTCTCCTTTCCTGATCATTGTGAATAAACCCCGTGTTAAATGTACCAGCTCGTTTTCTGTGCTTTCTCTCATTGGCCTAGCATGGTTCGGGTTTGAGTTATAGTGAGGTGAATTGTGCCATAGATTGTTATTTGGACCGGCACGGCTTTGGTAATTCCTGCTCGGTTATGCCGGATCCGAGTCGGTAACAGCGACTCGGTTCGGACAAAACCGGCCGAGGGTGTGGCTTCCCCGGTAACTAGACCGCGTGGCTCATTAGGTGGAATTGGAATCGGACAAAAAGACCCTAACCACGCGGTTGAAATATTGGCGACCACGGTCCATTAAGCGACCCGTCGACTTCGGAGTTATCCAGAGTGACGACCTTCAATTCTGGGTGTTCGGTGGGAGACGGCCAACTGCTCCATCTAGAGGTCGTTCCCCGCCCCCGAACCCGGCACCACAACAATATTGTATGATATTTCAAAAATGTATTGGGCCTGATCTGTTCTCATGGATCAGTCAATGCATGGCGGAGGTATGCATTCCACTGAGTGCCCTTTTAGTTTTGTATTGCTTTTATTACTGCTTGTGTTTCACATACAGTCATTTGTCTAGGCTTTGTGGTCTCCCATCAGTTGCCTTCCTTGTTTGTTCTTTTTTTGTATGCGAGGCTCATGGAGGAGCTAGAAATAGAATGGATCAGAACATAACGAAACATCAGGTACATCAGAAAGAGAAGGGAATGGGGGGGGGGGGCACACTAACGGCAGGATTGAGGCACAAGCAAAATTTGGAGAACCAAGGGATGTGGTGAAGAATGATGGTTAGGGGAAGATGGATACAGCCACAAACTCAGGGAGGAAGCAAACTCTCAGGAAGGAAAAACTGGGAACCTGGAAAGAAGAGGCTTTGGGAAGAATAATGGGGTTATAAAAGGCCATGGTTTTGCTTGGGAGATTATCTGAGATTACAGGGAACAGGTGGCTTGAACATCTGGAGGGAAGAATGAGATTGCAGAGAATGTGGAAGTTGATTCCACAGACAGGGAAGTAGAGGAATGAAAGAGTAGAGGTGAGCACTGATTCTGGATTTTGGGAGTAGGACAAGAAGGGGGTTACTGGAAGACCATGTTTGCCATGTGGGAACATGATGTTGAGGGAAGAGCAGGGAAAGGGCAGAGGGTGTAAGAGCAGAAAGAAGGTGGTAGAAGACAGAGAGACCACCAACCTGTCAGCAATGTGGAAGTGATAGGCCATAGACTCAGCTTCATCGCTGGAGATTCCAATGATCTTGAAGGCCTTGGTTTCTGTGACGTCAAGTTAAGTAAGGTATTAGGCAATGACGCCAGGACAGAGGGGAGATTAGTATTCCATCAAGCTGCAGACGAAGGCCATGTTGATGGATAAGAGTTCAGGTGCACAAAGGCAGGACTTTGTGTGACGGAGCATGACTTGCTGTGGAGGCCAACTTTGACATGTGGTTTGCCCAATAAAGATCATCGCTCATCGAGAGGCCCAAAAGTTTGATTTACAACATCCTTGACAGGGAGAGAAGATGAGAGGATTCCGTTGAGAGCCACACATTGGCTACGAGAGTCGAGGAACTCAATAAGCCATGGGGGGAGTTGGCACTGAATGCCATAAGCAGAGAGTTTGGAGACTAAGGCAGGATACCAGACTGTATTGATTGCTTGAGATATGTCGATGGAGACAGCCCTCATCTCATGTCTGACATTGAGGGCCTCCATCCATTGTTAGGTGAGTGGATGCAGCATGTCCAATGTGGAGTGATCTGGTGTAAATCCAAACTGATGACCTGAGATGAGGCCATCAGAGAAAAGGAAGTATTTCATGTCAACTGCAATGATGGATTCCATTTCCTTGCTGATGATTGGATGTAAGTTGATAGGTCTGGAGCTGAGCGGATCCGTTTTTGCACCTTTTTACCTCCACCACCAAGCCGAAGGTGGATGGAAGTTATGTTTTCACACGTCTATCGATCTGTTTGTTTGTTACTTGCGAAAATCGAAGATTTTTCAAGTATTGTGGTTGGCTGCCTACGCTATTTCATTTGTTGGGTAGTCGATCTCGTCGAAAAAAAAAAAAAAATTCAAAAAATTTTTTTTGAAATTTGTTCCACCCTTATTATCAGTATTTCCCTCGATATGTTTGTCTGTCTGTTCGGTCCAGTGCTCCGTTAATACAATGGCGATTTTGATGAAACTTGGTTAGTAGGTTCATACCATGACCTAGTTGTGTGCAAATGAGAACCGTTGTTATGGACACCACCGTTGCCTAGCAACGGGACTTTGAAATTTTTGAAAAATCATAAAAAAAATTTTTTTTCAAAAATCGGGCCACGAGCGACTGTGGGCAGTACATTCAGCCATATTGTCAAAAATTTCCAGCCGGATCCTATGAAAACTGTCGGACAAGATAGACTTTGAATGAACCCTGGTCGAAAACAATAAAAAAACGAAGTTCGTTATATCTCAGAGACTATGAGTCAGATATACATGAAACTGGTATGGTAGGTTCATGGTATGTCCTAGTTATGTGTGAGAAAGAACCGCTACTATGGACCTCTCCGTTGCCGAGCAACGGCCGAAAAACCTCTAAATGTGGGGTTATTTTAACGAAAAAAACAATCTGCAGCATTAACCCTTGAAGGTAGAATCATGAATTTTCTTGTGCTTGATCCTCAGGTCATTCCCCATCGAACGGGCCCATCGCGTCAGGTTCTATTGGGTAGGCGACTACCCATGTCCGCCGACCGGCTTGTCTGTCTGTATTTCAATCGCCTTCACGTCACAATTCAAAACCGATCGTCATGCAACTTTACCAAGTTGTAGAGGTAGTCTCACACATCCATTTAGATTTTAGACGCTCGACATTGCTCACGCGTGCGCGCGCACACACACACACATACACACACACACACTTACACACACACACACACACACACACACACACACACACACACACACACACACACACACTCATGCACACACCCATACACACAGACACGCAAATGCACAAGCACACACATTTATGCACGCGACATTGCGCACGCACACACACACACACACACACACACACACACACACACACACACACACACACACACACACACACACACACACACACACACACACACACACGCGCACACACACACTCTCAGTGTCTTGTATAGTGACAGCGATAATTCAGAGAAAGATGTAGTGTCAGTTAAAAGCAAGATCATGAAGATTGTGTGTCGGGAAAGCATTCCTTTGAGCTCTTGAAAATCAACCTGGACGGGCCATTGTACAAGAGAACACCGTGACAAGACAAACCTTCAACAGCCATGGTGGACGAGGTGAACGCGTGTGAGTTGTGCCGGCAGGACTGGGACACTGGGCAGTGGAAATAACTACTCATGGGAATCGGAGTTGGATATTGCATGTAATGGTGGCATTCAAATTGTACGTAATTATTAGACATCTTGTGACACGCAGATGTGAACTGAGGTTATTATATTGTTACGGATCTGGAAACCATTTGCATTCAACATACAGGTCCCAAAAGTCAGTTATCCCGTTAAGTACATGTGTAGTCAGATCCCTTTCCTTTTGTCTAATGGGAGAATCAAAAATGTGCGTTGCGATTTCTTTTTAGTTAGGTTATTAAATCTTTACATCCAACGAACCCTCAAACGAACAACCAACCACCATTCCATTCCCCATCACGACCCACTACCCACTGGCTGTCGACAAACACTCTGACTTGCCAAGGCAGGGTCTTGCAGCCATTCCTTGCTGCTTCCTCCAGTGTCCCAATTCAATCTGGCGGTGGGTCCTTTTTTAGCGAGTCTGCAGTAGAGTGAACGGCTTTTTCCGGCCTGGCCGAAATTCTGCCCAGAAAGGGCGGACCCATGGAAGCCCCATCCAAGCAGGGCGAACAGTGACATCGGCTTCACCAAGGCCCTCCCCTATCGAGGGGGATCTATAAAAATGACGGGTGGGTTTGCGAGGTCATCGTGTTATTTGGGGTTTCGCTGGATTCTTGAGTGGTTACGAGCAGTGGCTACGAGGGGCTGTTACGAGTTCTTAGTTGGTTTTTGCTGTCACGAGGGTTGAGCAGAGGGTCATCGAGGCGGCGAACGCGTCTCTGCTGGGCCTCCACAAGGAAGGGCAGAGCGACCCCGACCTCCCTCCGTGGACTTTTGAAACTATTCACCAACCGAGCTCCGCCACGAACCACGAGTCCCCCACGTGCGACTGAGACCAGGCCGATGACCATTGGCATGTGCCGCAGCATGGAGTACCCCCTTTCTCCGATGGCCAGGTACCCATCCGGACTCTGACCCCCAGCTCGTCTCTCTCTCATCGGCTGGAGGGTCCAATAAAGAACTCTGGGTTTCTTTTCTTTTTGTGTGTGGGCCCGTCTTGTAAATAGAACTGAGTAAGTGTTTTTGCTGATTGTAAATATTTCCCTGATTGCATACTTGCATCGTCTGGCCTTTGTCTTTATTTTACTGTAAATAAAACAATTGTAGAAATTTTCCCAGTCCGTTTCCGTCCTCTTGTATTGGTCCAGCATGGTTCGGGTCTGAGTATAAGTGGGGTTTCATCCCCGGTAATCGGTCTATCATAGCTGGCACGGCTTTGGCAGTTTCCGCTCGGCTGCACCCGAACCGGAGTTTGTAGTCGGTAGTTGGAACTCTACCGCAGTCGGTAGAGTGACCCGGTTCGAGCAAGACGTGCCGAGGGCGTGGTTTCCCCGGTAGTCGAAATCGCGTAGTTAATTAGGTAAATTGGTTTTAGACAAACAGACCCTATGCTACGCGGTTGAGATATTGGCGTCCACGGTCGGTTCAACGACTTATCCGGAGCGACGGCCTACAATTCCGGCGAGTCTGGTGGGAGACGGCGTAACCTCCCCCACCAAGCGGTCGTTCTCGCCACCGACCCCCGGCCCACAGCAATGTATAAAAGACGTTCCACTACTGATTTCCAAATGTGTGTCGACGATCCAATATTCTAAATAGCACATACTTTGTTG
>NC_140974.1:751017-787063 GCF_056783735.1 Eptatretus burgeri
GGGCAAAAAAACACAAAATTAATGTTTTAAAAAAAAATCAATTGGAAAGACATATTCGTGCATGAGTGCATTCATTCCTTTGGCCGGTCACTTCCAAGCACACATCATGGAGCTCAGCCCATCATATCGCCATCCCTTTCCATCGGAGCAGGTGGCTGGAGGTGGTTCCACAGGCTGGCCTATTTTAGGCCACAGTAGAGGTAGGCCCTTGGGCCATTGCAGTAGAGATACACCACTTGGGCGATCAAGCCAGGTTTTCAACACACCTGGTGTTGGGGAACAGAGCTGATAAGCGCATCAAGAAGAACACTCGCCCGGAATCGCAATACACTCATAATGTTGACCTGTGGATGTCTAATTTCAGTTTCATACAAGTCATAGAACTCCTCTGGATCAGGATGAGTTTTGGGAGGTGTTAGTTGAGAAACCATTACTTTTGTAGCCTTCCTTTTTAAGCAGGAGGTAATCAATGCTGGCAGTACTGTGGCGGCACATTTAACAACGACCATAATAATCACAAGTCTGAAGATTACGATGGTTCACGAGCGGTATTTGATGATGTAGATTGTTTCAGAAGTCAAGGATGAGGCAATGTGATAATGTTTCACCAAGTTATAAAAATGATCAACATGATATGGTACGAGTGACAGGTTATTAGCTGCAAAATGTCGAAAACCCGGTTTCGTTCAACAACTTTCAAAATTTGACCTTTGCATAACCTTTAAAGGTCACAAAACAATGTTGTGGACATTAAAATAAGGAAACAGGATACGTGCTATAGCTTATTGGAGTTAGTTCGTCGAAGAAGGTCGAAAACCCGGTTCGATTCCCACAACTTTGAAAATTTGACCTTTGTGACCTTTAAAGGTCAAAGGTCAAGGATTATGACCTTTGGTGCAAAACTTCCTCTGGAACATTTCAGGAACAATATAACGTCATATAGGCTATATGGCATTTCGCACTCATTGGATTATCCATACTTTGATGAAATCAGCGTAAAAACTAACTTGAAGGGGGCGCCACGGGCAAGGTGTTCGAGATAGAGCAAAATGGTTTCAAGACTTTAGGTGGGGAATGACCTCAAGATTATGCATAAAAAATATTGTCATCCCAGCTCTCAAAGTTTGGGCGGTCGTATGATTTTTATGTCAAAATTTGAAATTTTCTTAGTTCGTGACTTTGTGACCTTGACCTTGTGACCTTGACCTTGGGACGAAAATGAAAAATCAAGCTCCGTGGCGCTATGCAGGTGCCATTGGGCTAACCAAATCCCG
This sequence comes from Eptatretus burgeri, assembly GCF_056783735.1. Classification (NCBI taxonomy): domain Eukaryota; kingdom Metazoa; phylum Chordata; class Myxini; order Myxiniformes; family Myxinidae; genus Eptatretus; species Eptatretus burgeri. Next base: position 752,292 of record NC_140974.1, read on the forward strand.
AAACCACTGCCAGATTCGACAAACCCCTCGGAGAAGATGGATTTTTATGTCAAAATCGCAATTTTCTAAGTTCGTGACCTTGTGACCTTGACCTTGGGACAAAAATGAAAAATCGAGCTACGTGGGGCTATGCAGGTGCCATTGGGCTAACCAAATACCGAATCCCCTGCCAGATTCGACAAACCCCTCGGCGAAGAAATTTTTTTAACGTCAAAATTCGCAATTTTCTAAGTTCGTGACCTTGACCTTGGGACGAAAATGAAAAATCGAGCTCCGTGGTGCTATGCAGGTGCCATTGGGCTAACCAAATATCGAAACCCCTGCCAGATTCGACAAACCCTTCGGTATAGAAATTTTTTACGGCAAAATTCGCAATTTTCTAAGTTCGTGACCTTGACCTTGGGACGAAAATGAAAAATCGAGCTCCGTGGTGCTATGCAGGTGCCATTGGGCTAACCAAATACCGAAACCCCTGTCAGATTCGACAAACCCCCTCGGAGAAGATGCAAATTGAAATCGACTACCCCCTAAAAACACATGTTTTTTGGGCGTGTCTCCGCCCATAATGGGCGCACCATGCCCATTTTCAGGAAAACACAACTAGATCATGATATAAACCTCCCACCAACATTTTGTAAGGATCGGATCAAAACCCACGGAGCTATGCTCAGGACAGACAGACAGACAGACAGACAGACAGACAGACAGACAGACAGACAGACAGACAGACAGACAGACAGACAGACAGACAGACAGACAGACAGACAGACAGACAGACAGACAGACAGACAGACAGACACAACAATAACGAATATAGTGGTCACTTATTTTTTCGTGAACCAACAATCAGAAGCAATCCTGTGAAAATCCATTGCAACAATCTTGCTCCCCCTGCTCCAAAAATTTCTTCGAGCCAAGAAAATATTCCATCCTTAGTAAAATAATCCTGGAACTTGGCTCCTTCATCTCTCATCTTTGCTGCTAGACTTGCAACATGCTCTGAATTATCAAGGACGTACGTGCAGTATTCAGAACCAATCACCGCACAAGTGCCCTCTGCGCCGCAAGTACCAAATCCAAAGCAATTCGGCTTTGCATTGCGACAGTATGTAGAGCAATTACCTCGGAGTTAATATCAACCACACCATCTGCAGTTTCATTTGCAAGCAATTCCAAAGAGGCAGCTAATTCTGCAATTCCTATGGATGTTTGACCGACTCCATAATGAGGAATAAGGACCATAAAGAACAATTCAGTTGATGTAAAACTCCGTTTTGAGTATTAAAAAGGTGCATTGACGAGCAGGCGCACATGTAGTATTATGTAGGCTATATAACATGAACCTGTCCAATTAACTGGGAGCCATGGATGGGCTCAATTCCCACACACAAAATAGGTGTTATTTAATGCTGCTTGTGGTCCTCTTGTGTGATTTTCATTAACATAGCTTTTACATTCAGAATTACCTAACATTCTTTCCTCCAACGATTTCTGTACAAGGCATAAGTTCGATTTTTCTTTTGTTTGTTCTATCACAAAATATGGAGGTATTTACCTCCAGTACCACCTGCCAGTACCAGTTGCCACAATTTCATCACTATAGGTACTTCCCAGCCCCATTGGTAATTATTCGGTCTAGCCATCCCATTTCCCATTCCTTATCATGGTTGGTGTTGTTATCCCATTTACTCTGATGCATCCACCTAAACCAATATCTACACCACTCGCTCAAATTAAATGGTATTGCTGTCAATGGTATCCCAGTAACCGCTGAATGGGGTATGCGAGTGCAGGCCCAACAACTAGTTTTATTTAAAGCCTTAGCATGGCTTAGAGAAAGAGCCAGATAAGTATTAATCCTGTATAGTCCATCTGGGTGTGAATGTGCCTTTGTACTCCTTTGCAAATCCATCCTATTTGTACCCTTATCCAGTTTTACTTCACTAGTTAAGCCTCTTTTGTTTCTATGTGTGATGCGACTAGCTAGGTTGGGTGTGCGATAAGCACTTGACTGATGAATATATGTGACTATTATTATAAGTAGTACTTATAAGCCTTATCGGCCATGGGGATATCCCCATCCTTATCATACAAGTCAGAATAAATGGTGCACATAAGGATGTAACAAGAAAGGCCCCTGTCAGATTTGTCCATTGGTTTTGTCCATTCAAGCAATTATCATAGCAGTCCCAAGACGGTGATGATTCAGAAGTTCTTCTCGGGATCTTTCGTGCTGTGGCCCGTTTGCAGTGTGAGGCATGATCCATGTTGCTCTGCCCTGGCATTTCACAGCAGTGTGGGTCATCAGCAGAATTAGATAGGGCCCGCACCACTTCGGCTGGAGAGTGTTCTTTCTCTTTTGAGTCTTTACACAGACCATATCCCCAGGTTAGAAGCCGTGGCAATCAGTGGTGGCTGGCTCAGGTAAGGCTTCCTTTACCTGCGCATCGAAGCCTCTCACGGCACAATTTAAGGCAATGCAAAAGGCGAGCAACGTCTCGTCCATTTGATGCACATTCATCTCTCTTACAGATAATGGAGCTGAGTGAGGTAACCTCATTGGTCTCCCCATTATAATCTCATCTGGGGACAAGCCCGTTTTTCGATTGGAGGTCGACCTCATAGTCGTAAGAGCTATTGGCAGTGCATCTGGCCATTTTAGCCCAGTTTCTTCACAAATTTTTGCCAATTTGTTCTTTAAAAACCCATTCTGTCTCTCTACTGCCTCTACTGACTGCGGGTGATAAGGACAATGTAGGTGCTGTTTGATTTGCAAGGCCCTACATAACTCCTTCACCACTTCGGCTGTAAAATGAGTTCCCTGATCACTAAAGATTTTGCAGGGGACCCAAAATCGACAGACAAAATCATTCATCAAGAGTTTGACAACAGTAGTAGCTACTGCTTTTCAACAGGGGTACGCCTCTACCCATTTGGAAAATAGATCTTCCACGACCAAAATATGCTCAAACCGACAACACTTTGGCATTTGTGCAAAATCAATTTGGATATGAACGAACGGGCTAAAGGGGGAGGATGCCCCCCTGGGACCATCTGAGGCCCCTTCCTCGGATTGTGCTCTTGGCAAACGTGGCATGTTCTACAATATTGTTCTACAATTGGATTAAAGCCCAGGGCATACCACTGCTTCTCAATAGGGGTGCACATTCCCCCTTTGTTCGTATGGCCAGCAACGTGTACTAGGTGAGCGAGCCATGGTAACAGAGCTTTTGGAGCCACCACGCGGTTATCAGGTGACCTCCATAACTTAGACTCATGAAATTCACATCTGGACATTATCCAAAAAATTTTCTCTGCTATATTAACAGAAGCTTGTAAAGTGGAAGCATCTTCAAGAGATGGCGTAGTTGCGGCTGGTGTTAAAGCACATTGTGATACCAATGGGGCGTCTTGGAAAATGGCCATGGCTTTGGCAGCTTTACCTGCTCTAGCATTTCCCCGAGAAACATCATCAGACCCACCAGTGTGGGCGTCACATTTGATAACTGCAATTTGGAAAGGCAAAAGAATTGCTTGCAGCAGATTAGCAATCCACTGACCATTCTTCACCGGAGCACCTATGGATGTTATGAATCCTCGCTCGCGCCATAAAGCACCAAATCCGTGTACAACGCCAAATGCATAATCCGAATCGGTGTAAATTATCACAATTTGGCCTTCTACTAAGCAGCATGCACGAGTTAAAGCAAACACCTCCGCTTGCTGTGCGGAACAGTTCCTATCCAATTTTCTGCTCTCAAACTACATAACCCGTTAATCGAGATCCATTTAGTGCCTGGGAAGATGAACCATCAACATACAAAATCTATTTGGAATTTTTAATTGACATCTCTCTCAAATCAGGATGGAGCAGACACGTGTGCCCGATCATCTCCTCACAATCATGAGGTTCTCCGTCTTGCTCCGTGGGCAGCAACGTCGCCGGATTTATGAATGAACATCTCTTAATCGTGATGTTCGGTGGAGCTGTGAGTGAGAGTTTGTATGCCGTCGCTCGTGAAGCCGACAACTGCTGTGTTTTTGTTTTTAGTAACACTGTAGTAACGGCATGTGGCACCATGAGGATTAAAGAATGTCCAGCGACAAGCGATGCTGTCATCTGTACTCCGTGTGAAGCAGCTGCCACTGCTTTTAAACAGGGTGGGAATCCTTGAGCCACTGGATCCAATTTAGTGTTATAATATGCGATGGGCCGCAATTTGTCCCCACGTCTCTGGGCCAGCACGTATTGTGCAAAGCCTCGTACTTTATGCGAATACAAATTAAATGTTTTCACGTAATCAGGCAGACCCAATGCAGGGATGGAGGACAAAGCTTGCTTAAGTGTCACAAAAGCTGTGTCGGCCTCTTGCGTCCAATTCAATGGATTGGGTGCACTTGCGGACCCAATCTCCAGCAGGGGGCGAGCAAGCAGCACATAATCTGGTATCCACTGCCGGCAATAACCCATTGTTCCTCGGAAAGATCTCATTTGTTTAGCGGTGGTCGGCTTTGGCAGTTTCAATATTGCGGATATACACTCTGGGGAGATACGTCGAGTGTCCTCCTACAATATATGTCCCAGATATTTCCCCTGCTGGCAAAATTGCAATTTGGCCTTTGAGGCTTTGTGTCCTCTCTCCACTAATGCTGTTAGCAATGTCAGAGTGTCTTCTTCACACGCTTCCTTCACACTCGGGGTCTATCAGTACACTGAAGAACGCTGAACAAAGATTGATTACTGAGTAACAGGTGGAATTTCTTGGAATGCGAGACAGAACCGTCACAGGATTTGGAACTTCGGGATACGCAGGTATGACGCATTCGTTTACGGCTCTCAAGTTCTGTACAAAGCGCCATGTCGAATTCCCCGGCTTGCACACCGGTAAGATTGGCGTGTTACATTGACTGACAGTGGAAATTATTGCTCCTTGATCTAATAAAGCCTCGTCTTCGGGAGCTATTCCCGCTTCCGCTTCTTGTCGCAATGGGTATTGTGGTCTGCGAGGCAGCCTTGTCGATATGACTATTGAGTCTGTCCCTACTTGGGGGCATCTCTTCTGGCCACTTGGTAGTTTGTTTCAGCTGTCACAATAACCCCTCGGGCACAATCTTTTTATAATCAATCTGCTTGATCTGCTTGGAGAGGAAATGAGAGAGGGGGGAGGGGGAGTGAGGAGGAGTGGGGGAAGGGAAGACAGTGTGAGGTGAGAGGAAGGGATGGTAGACATGCGGTGGGGCGTTAAGTACAATTCATACTGTTTCAGCAAAATAATTCTGCATAGAATGACAGTGAAGATGGAAACAAAATATAACAGCCTTTTTACAGCCATTGATCCCTGTTGAGCAGGGGTTAGGTTTTTGTGGGCTCCATGCAATCATGGTTACCTTCTTGAGGCAATGCTTTTTTTTAATGGCCGGATGCCCTTCCTGACGCCAACCCTGGTCGCCTCTTACGACACACAGGGATATGGTACACCTATTCTAACCGGGGCATACACCGGGACCAGTGCACTGGTACTCATTTTGCCGACCTCGGAAGGATGATAGGCTGAGTCAATCCCCTGGTGTTAATTCAGTGGCCAACAGGGCTTTAACTCAGGACCCTAGGATCCCAAGCCAGCCACCCTAACCACTAAGCCACCACCAGGCTTAAGATGGAAACAAAATAATGTCTGAAATCCATTTGTACCAGTCATACTAAAAACACTGTCCGGAGACAAACTCCAGCCAGACATAAATACCGCCTGGACGCATCCGGAGACGAGCACTGCCCGGACATAACCACCGTCCGGATATGTACAGAAACAAGCACCACCGAGACATAACCACAATCCGGATATGTACAGAAACAAGCATCGCCCAGACATAACCACCGTCCGGATTTGGACAGAGACGGGGTAGGAAAGTTAGAGAGAATTTGTTATGCTTTTTGAAACACACACACACACACACACACACACACACACACACCCAAACACACACACACACACACACACACACACACACACACACACACACACACACACACACATACACATACACATACACATACACATACACATACACATACACATACACATACACATACACATACACATACACATACACATACACATACACATACACATACACACACGTGCTTGGCCGATATCGGCAATTTTTCGGGAATTGGCAGATTGGAGTCAGTCTAATTACCAACTACAGTACTTACTGTATACAACCCAGAAACCTTGATTTGCCTTCACCGAAAAACAACGTTGCATTTACATACATGTTTCAGGGATATGATCACAAACATTAATCATTATATACAGTTACGTTTGATGGGTGGAAAAAACGAAAATTTTGCTCGGTAATTTAGAAAATACGGTAATATGGCAAACGACTCAGAAATCAGGTGTTATTTCACAACAACGCATTCAGAATGACAACACGAACCACTCGCTCAGGGTGACGGAGCACGGACCACTCGCTCAGGGCGACGGAGCATGAAGCACTCGCTCAGGGTGACGGAGCACGGACCACTCGCTCAGGGCGACGGAGCACGGACCACTCGCTCAGGGCGACGGAGCACGGACCACTCGCTCAGGGCGACGGAGCACGGACCACTCGCTCAGGGCGACGGAGCACGGACCACTCGCTCAGGGCGACGGAGCACGGACCACTCGCTCAGGGCGACGGAGCACGGACCACTCGCTCAAGGCGACGGACCACGGGCCACTCGCACAGGGCGACGAGGCACGGGCCACTCGCACAGGGCGACGAGGCACGGACCACTCGCACAGGGCGACGGAGCACGGACCACTCGCTCAGGGCGACGGGGCACGGACCACTCGCTCAGGGCGACGGGGCACGGACCACTCGCTCAGGGCGACGGGGCACGGACCACTCGCTCAGGGCGACGGGGCACGGACCACTCGCTCAGGGCGACGGGGCACGGACCACTCGCTCAGGGCGACGGGGCACGGACCACTCGCTCAGGGCGACGGGGCACGGACCACTCGCTCAGGGCGACGGGGCACGGACCACTCGCTCAGGGCGACGGGGCACGGACCACTCGCTCAGGGCGACGGGGCACGGACCACTCGCTCAGGGCGACGGGGCACGGACCACTCGCTCAGGGCGACGGGGCACGGACCACTCGCTCAGGGCGACGGGGCACGGACCACTCGCTCAGGGCGACGGGGCACGGACCACTCGCTCAGGGCGACGGGGCACGGACCACTCGCTCAGGGCGACGGGGCACGGACCACTCGCTCAGGGCGACGGGGCACGGACCACTCGCTCAGGGCGACGGGGCACGGACCACTCGCTCAGGGCGACGGGGCACGGACCACTCGCTCAGGGCGACGGGGCACGGACCACTCGCTCAGGGCGACGGGGCACGGACCACTCGCTCAGGGCGACGGGGCACGGACCACTCGCTCAGGGCGACGGGGCACGGACCACTCGCTCAGGGCGACGGGGCACGGACCACTCGCTCAGGGCGACGGGGCACGGACCACTCGCTCAGGGCGACGGGGCACGGACCACTCGCTCAGGGCGACGGGGCACGGACCACTCGCTCAGGGCGACGGGGCACGGACCACTCGCTCAGGGCGACGGGGCACGGACCACTCGCTCAGGGCGACGGGGCACGGACCACTCGCTCAGGGCGACGGGGCACGGACCACTCGCTCAGGGCGACGGGGCACGGACCACTCGCTCAGGGCGACGGGGCACGGACCACTCGCTCAGGGCGACGGGGCACGGACCACTCGCTCAGGGCGACGGGGCACGGACCACTCGCTCAGGGCGACGGGGCACGGACCACTCGCTCAGGGCGACGGGGCACGGACCACTCGCTCAGGGCGACGGGGCACGGACCACTCGCTCAGGGCGACGGGGCACGGACCACTCGCTCAGGGCGACGGGGCACGGACCACTCGCTCAGGGCGACGGGGCACGGACCACTCGCTCAGGGCGACGGGGCACGGACCACTCGCTCAGGGCGACGGGGCACGGACCACTCGCTCAGGGCGACGGGGCACGGACCACTCGCTCAGGTCGACGGAGCACAAACCAATCGCTGCGCCACGAATGACGTGGCGCAGCAAAAATATCCGCAGAGAGTGAACGATTCTCTCCGAATTACGTGGCGTGGTTCCGCTATTGACAATGGGCCCTTGGCAAGTGGCTTCACCACTCATGCAAGCACTCCAATTCAATCATTGATGGGGAACAGTTGGCCAGGCTGTTGCTGTATACCATAAAGGATCCCTTTAACTTTAAAGCTAGTCTTCACCACACACACAGCAGTTAATTAAATAAAATGACTTCAACCATGAGCCATTTGAGCATCCTGTGTCGGAGTGGCAACCCATGCAAAATTGTGCCCAATAGCCCAGGAGCCGACTTCGGCAGCACTAAACACACTTTTCAGAGAATGGTCCCAATGGATGGATGGATAGATCCACAAAAGAGTTACTGCTTCATGCAGAACAACCCCGGAGACATCGCAAAGTTCAATTGCCCGTGAAATAAACATTGCAGAAAATCCACCATTTTGCCTGCTCATTTGTGCATTTGTCATGTGGTCCATCGGTCCGTGTAAACGTCATAATCTTTTTTTTTTTTAACGTCTGTTTTTGTTTCTTTTTTTTTTGCCAGATTTGCTTTGATTCCCTGTAGAACACCTCGCAAAACCTCCGAAAATAGACACAGATCTGGCAGATGCTATGGATAGGCAGTCCTTCTTGGGGACAGGGTGTGAGGTCTTGCAGTAAATGTATTAAATCATATCGCTCAATGAAGTTGGTTAATTTTGTTACGTTCCTTAATTTTTTGTTCACTCTATATAATTCTCCAAACAGTAGAAAAAGATAAGTTTGATGTTTTGGAAATTTCACTTTTTCTTGTGCATGTGCAGAGGAGGGAACATAGTATTGCTTGCTTAAAGTAAATAGGTATATCAGCTTGATTATAAGACTCGTTATTTTGTTAAATTATAATTTTCCACAACAGATTTAGACACTTATTTAGTCCGGACAATATCCGATCCTCAAAACTGAAATAATATTGTCTGGACTGGAGTTTGTCTCCAGACCATGCTTATAGTATCCATCAATCCATTGTGACCATACTATGTGCAGAGCGTTGGTGCTGCCTAAGCAGTCTCCTTGGCTATACGTTTTTTTATTTAGTATTACCGGTAGAAAATTGATTTCAGATACTATTTTGTTTCCATCTTCACTGTTATTCGATGCAGAATAATTTTGATGAGAGTATGAATTTTAATTAACGCTCCACTGCATGTCTGCCTTCCCTCCATCCCCCTCCTCACACTGTCTTCCATTCCCGCACCCCTCCTCGCTTCCCCTCCCTCCTCTTTCCTTTCCCCTCCACCTCTTCACTTTCCCTGCTCTCTCTCCCACACCCTGTCTCCCTCTTCCTCCCCTCTTTTACTCCCTCCCCGCTTTCGTATGACCGTCAGTGAAGCGATGGGTTGTATTTGCTCGTAATTAAATAAGGCCATTAATTATCTTCAAAAGGGGCATTTTAATTAACCTAAACAACCAATTTTCACTCTTGCACTTCCTTGGAGTTCCCATAGTATGCATGCAAAGCTTCAGGTTGCTTGGTTTCATGGTTTTGTAGTTATTGAGCACACACACACACACACACACACACACACACACACACACACACACACACACACACACACACACACACACACACACACACACACACACACACACACACACACACACACACACACACACACACACACACACACACACACACACACACACACACACACACACACACACACACACACACACACACACACACACTGATATCTATTGGAACAGATGGAGGTCACAAATTAACATATTTTGCATGTTTTTATTTTTTAACTGTTGTATTTGTCAAGTTTAGTTTGAGTACAGAGCGGATGTGGACGGGCTTTGTATTTGGAGATGCCTGTTAGATGTACCTACTATACTATGCTTGTGAGGTGTTTTACTGATTTATTTCCTTTATTCCCCATCATCCTTTATTTTTGTGCTTTCTCCTTTATTTACTTTTCACATTTCTTTACCCCTGTCTTCACACTCTCTCTTCTGTTTTCTTTTACCTCCACCACCGGAGGTGAAGGAGGTTATATTTTCACCTCTTTCTGTCTGGTTTTCTGTTTGTGTGCAGGATATCTCAAAATGTTGCAGACTGATTTGGACAAAACTTGGTGGACAGGTTGGGTGTGTGACCATGACAAATAGATTCGATTTTGGTGAAGATCTGAATCCAGATCCGACGATTCAAATTTTTTACATGATTCTTCACCATTGAGAGATCGGGCTCAAAAACGATATTTAGCGCGATATCTCAAAAATGTATTGGGCCTGATATGTTCTTGCGGATCAGGTATTACGGGGCAGAGGTGTATGCGCTCTACCAAGTGCCATTCTAGTTATTACTCTGTTTTGTTTCCTTTGATTTTTCTTTCAAATTCCTTTTCCTCCTCTCCCCTACCAGAAGCTATTTCAATCTGCCCACAGTCTCTACTTCCATAAAATGGAGTCCATCTTGCATTTGGTAAGAACATCTTCATCATGATTATTACTTGTTGACAGCAATGGGATGCCTGCTTGTCTCACCATTAAGTAAATATTACATATATATATATATATATATATATATATATATATATATATATATATATATATATATATATATATATATATATATATATACACACATGTATATAGGAAATATAACATGCCCAGACCGGTAATCAAACCCAGGTCTTCTGGAAAACCGTACCATTGCTCTGCCATCTGATTTATCTGGGTGACCCACCAGCTGAATATGCAATTCTCCCACATTAAATAATCTGATAAAACCTCCAATTGTGTTGTGTTTATCATCATGTTGATTTTTTCGCTGTACTACACGATCATTGTTGAGATTAGGATGTTGCTTCATTCTAAAATGCTTTGGGACAGTTTGTTAAAAAGATACCAATGAAAAAGTTCATCTTCAAAGCTTGTTTTCTCACAACCTTTCGTGGTTTTTCGTAGAAAATGATAAATCCCTGCAGTGCCTTTCCATAAACCACTGTCCCGAAGTGGCAAAATGGAATTAGTCATAAATTGATAAATTTGTGCATAAATTAATATCCTAGCAACACCAAATGTTGAAACACTTTAACAGCAAAACTACAAAGATGAATCCAAAGTTCATGCAGAAATACAGATAGGATTAAAAATATGAACACAACTCTTTTGGGTGGCAATCGAGCAGTTGCCTCGTATTTCTCTGATATTTTTGTTGAGTGCGTCTCATAACTTAAGGTTCGTTTTTTAATGTTCTTAGTTTATTCAAGGATCACTGTGAACATGCACGCTCTAGTTGCACACGCAACACGCAATCGAGCATTGACTGAATTTGATGATAAATATGTTTATCCAATATTGTTTCATGAATTTGCATTAACATCGATGCCTATTCACATGGTGATTACATTGTTGTATATCTTGTTATTCCTCTCTCACAAACTATTTGCCTTCTCTCAGGAAAAGAAGAGGATCTCTGAGCAGGAATTCACGTGAGTTATTATTTTATGTTGAGTGGCATACACTACTAAAAACGATACTATCCCCAAATCAGGCCATCTCTTTTTAGGTCATCTCTACCGAGATGACCTAATAAAGCCGGACCAAATGTCCGTCTGTCTGTACGTCCGTCCGTCCGTCAACAATTTTTCTTTCCGATCTTGATGAAACTTAGTATGTGGGTAGAGGTCGATGAGTGTTGCACAACGATATAACTTTTGTCCGGGTTCAAGGTCAGGGCCAAGGTCACAAGGTCACGTAAGTTATAAAAATCACCATTTTCAAAACTTACAGTATCTTGTCTGCCAATTCTACAAGATATTCGGCAACTGTTTATTGATTATGATCGTAAAAAAATATTATCTTGTATCTAACCGGACAGATTTTTGAATTTCCGTCCCGTTTGGCCGCCCGCCACGTAACCTGGAAGATGGTCAAAAACAACTCCCGGTACAAAGAAAACTTTTTACTTCCGATCTTGATGAAATTTGGTATGTGGGTAGAGGTCGATGAGTGATACCCAACGACAAATATTTTTTTCCCGGATTCGAGGTCAGGGTCAAGATCACGAGGTCACGAAATTTGTGAAAGTCGCCATTTTCAAAACCTATCTCGTCTGTCATTTTAGGAGATATCTGGCAACGGTTCATCGATTATGATAGTAAGAAACATTATAGAGATGACCGTCACCCCCACACGGGGGTAATTTTTTTGTTTTGAGACAGATTAAGCAATCCTGTATAGTGTATATGGCACATTCTGATTTCATTGTCATGAGAAAATTTGCTTTTGTATGGAATGGCAAATGTGTTTTGTTCTTCCACAAGCCTTGCCCCTGTAATGTGATTAATTTGGATAAACTTTTCATCTGCGGCAATTTAAACAAGTCACCATACCAGTTGGCTGCTTGTTGACTCAGCAACAACCAGCAATTGCATTACAAGCAAAGGCCTTCTGTGACTGGATTTGGACCAACGTGTAAACTTTCCAACTCGGATTTCTCCCACTGGTAATGTCGTCCTTCCTGGACCTAGTAATGGCAAACTTTACATCTGATCTCTCTTATTCCTCTTCTGCTGCCATTTACTCTTCTGATAACTTTCATGTCAAGGCCCACATCTTTCTGGGTATTGCAAGGGGACAACCTCAACGACATAGGACATGGGTGTTTGTGCAGGCCAACTGGCAGGAACTTCAATCCAGAGATGTCAACATGTCACCTGAGCCAAGTCAAGTATGTCTCACGTCTATGAGGGAGTCTCAAGTCGTTGAGGGAAAGTCTCAAGTCGTTGAAGGAAAGTCTCAAGTCGTTAAGGGAAAGTCTCAAGTGAAGTGTCACATCATAATGTCAGTTTCATCGACCTTGGTTACGTGTAAGCCTTTAATACTCAAAAGGTTTACACGAGTCATGAGCTGGTTGTTTATATGAACTTGATGATTTTTTGGTCATGTGTACTCTGTAAAACAAGTGACATGGAAAAAAATGACAGTTTCATTGCTTTAATTCAAACTCGTTGACCAGACTCGGTGGTGTAATAGTTACATTTGTTGATCAAAATGGTTACAATCGGAAATGAACCTCGGTGACCAGACTCAGTCTTTTGCGTGTCATTGATCTCAGTGATTCTGCTCCAAATGTGGAAGGTTGGTGATTAATACCTAACCCTAACCCTCACTAATACATTTTCTATGCTCATCACGATCTATTTACCGAGTTTGTGCTCCCTTTGGCGTGCAACTCGGTGGTCTTTTTTCATAAATGTAATCACATCCTCCCAGACATCGAATGAAAATTAGTCACAAACACATCACTGAGATTGATATTGTGTTCATTCATTCATTGTCGTTCATTATCAACAAGCCTTTAAGGCCAAGTCACAAAACTTGCGACTCGAGTCTTCATCTCTGCTTCAATCTGCCCTTTGACAAAATGATTGGATCACCATCTCTATAGCACCTGATATTGATGCCACCAAGAAATACTTTCGCAATATTTGACTTCCTCTCACGCACTGGTTTATGCCATCCCATCTACAGATTTCCTATCCATCTCGAGGCTCTAGTACACAGAATCCTGTGGGGAGAAGGTGCGAGTTAGGCAGCTTGCTTTCTTAGTGTGGAAAGCTAACCCGACTCAGAGTAACTTTCCTTCATTCCATAAGGCTCGCAACAAATGTGTCCATCCTGAGGCAAGCCAGAAAACATCAAACTCTCAACAGTGTCCTCCTTCCAAGTAATGGTAGCACCTTGTCAAGTCTGTCTTTGCACTATATGATCTCCATCTATACTTTTCCTTCCCTCAAACAGCAGTACTACATACTATACACGATATATGGCAGATTCAAAACTCCATCCTTGCCTCCAACTCTTGTGTGCACAACCCATCCTGTTCTGTCCCCATCTTACTCCAATATAATTGGAGTCCAACCACCAACTGTCAACTGGACTCCATGTCTTTCCCACCTGAGAAAGTTCTCTCTCGCCTTGACCCTATTTTGGTGATGAGCCCAGCTGGCATCAGTGCCTATGTTCTCAATTTTGGTCTGCTGTTCTTGCTTCCCCTTCATCTGCCTTACTCAGTCTGCCCTCCTCCTTTGACTGTCTCCCCACTCTGCATGAAAGCCAGCAAACATCACTCCTATCCACAAGAAGAGTGCAAAAACAGTCTCTACCAACTCTGTCAATGAGCTTACTTCCAATTATAAGCAAAGTCATGGAATCCATCATTGCTTGTGATGTCAACTCTTTCCTGTTTTTGACAGTCTGATGTCTGACCATTAATTTGGATTCTGTGCCAAACTCAACTCTGGACGTTCTTCTTCTCCTCTCTTAGCAATGCTTGGAAGCCCTCAATCTCAAACAAGAGTTTAGGATGGTCTCCCTTGACATATCTCAGGCATTCGACACAGTCTGACATCCCGCTTTCCTTGCAAGCTCTCTGCTTGTGGCATGGAAGGCGCATTCATTCCTGGATTCCTGACTCCCTCCAATCACGCAGTCAATATATTGTCAGCAATAGAGTCCACTCCTCCCCTCTGCCAGTTGAGGTTGAAGTTCCTCAAAACAATGTTTTGGACTGAGTCTTGTGTTGTTCATTTTAAAATCTATGTTTTTTACATTAAAGACTATAGTCGTCATCGAGGCCAGACCTTAAATTTAACAAAAATAATTGAAGAAACGGAGAAGTAAAAAGAAGGAAAAATAATGTTTGAGTTTTTGAGGAACTGGAAAACCTGCCTTTTGAAAAGGGGCAGTTTTATAACTGTGAGGGAAGATGTGAGAAGCTAAATAATTCCAGAGCTTAGCAGTGAAGGAAAAGAAACAAACATTATAACGGCCCACCCCTTTGAGCTGTCAACAGCAACACAATAATCATGTGATGTGGCTTGCCAAGTATTTTGTGGTCTGGCTAATGGCAGAAGTATACAAGCAGCCAGTTTCCGGGAGCATAAGCTGAATTAAAATCAAATAGAAAAGGGAAAGAGAACCAACATTACCGTGTAATTCAAGCAAGTTGAGTTTTGAGGTCAGATTGGGAAAGTTGATGAGTCAGATCGCTTTATACTTGACTCTGTTAAGTAAGGAGAAATAGAACCTCCCCAGATGTGAGAGCAGTACTTTATACAAGGATGAATCACTCCACATTAGAGATCTCTGATACCCTGGAAAATCCTCTTTTCCTTTTTGCAGATGATACCACATTGTGCCTTACAGTACCCCCAACCACTCTGCAAGTAAGAGAGCAGCCACATCTTTCTCTGCTGATCTGGAAATTATTAGACTTTGGTCTGATAATTGGAACGTTTCCTTCAATCCTGGAAAGTCCTTCAGTCTCACCCTGTCACTCCATAATGACCATCAAACAAACCCACCTTTCTATTCCCTTGGAAAAGCACTGGAAAAGGTTCAGTCTCTTGAGCTTCGAGGCATCGCCATCACCCATGACTTTTCCTGTGCCGACCACATACCAAAGCTAGCGTCCAAAGCCAGCTACAGACTGGGCATGCTCTGTCAATCCAGGCCATTCTTTGGAATATCCGAGCTACTCAGTTTATGAGGCCTTAGTCTGTAGATCAGTGAAGCACTGCTCTCCACTGTGGGCAAAGCCCCAGCATCACTTCTATGTTGTATTCTGTGTTGTCTAAATCTCTCAACATTATTGGAATCTTCCACAGTGAAGCCAAAGCACAAGGTCTGTTGCTCTCACATCACAGGCAAGTTGTCTGTGTCTGTTTTCTCTGACATATTCTCTCTCTCCCCCTCTGACCCTCCCCAGGAACTCCAAGATACATGCGTTCTTCCATAAACCCCATTCTTTTTGTATACAATGTCGAGCTTGTGAAGGACCTCGGATATAGAATGCATCAGGACGTAACAGAACAAAAAGAGCAGGAGAAAGAGATTTTGGGGGAGGGGTACCAACAGCAGAGATGAGAGACAAAATAGAGAGAGAGACTTTGAGAAATAATGGATGTGGGGAAGAACAAGGATGGGGGCAGGTTATGGTGGGTAAACTCGATGGATACAGCCACAAACTCTCAATCACAGAAATGGAAGGAACAACTAGAACCACAGAAAGGCATGGGCTTGGGGAGGGTTAATGGGAGTAGAACAGATCATGGTTGTGGATGAGGGATGATCAAAGATGGTGGTGAACAGTTGTCTCGAAACCCTGGAAGGGCGAATGCGATTGTAGAGACTGAGGAGGTTGGTTCCACAGGCAAGAAAATAGAGGAACGGGTGACTGGAAGTGAGTGGTGATTCTGGATTGTTTTGAGTATCACCAGAATAGGGTTACTGGCAGACCGTGTGCCCCTTGAAACTTGTGGGGGTGGGTGGTGGGGAACAGAGAACAGAAAAGGTAAAGGGTGCAAGACTGTAAAGGAGGTGAGAAATGACAGAAAGCCCACTGACCTATCTGCCATCTGGAAGTGATAGGCCCAGAAACTCAGCTTCATCATGTGAGATTCCAATGATATTGAAGCCCTTGTTTATCACAATGCCAAGATGCGCAAGGTAGGTCCGTCAGCCCAGAGGAGAGAGCAGTATTCCATCTAGCTGTCGATGAAGGTTGGTCAATAATAGTTCAGGTGTGCCAAGGAAGGACTTTGCACAATGGGGGATGCCGAGTTGGCAACTGCTTTGGTGGCCAACTGAGATATGTGCTTTACTCAATAAAGATCATGGCTGACCATGAGGCCCAAGTGTTTGAGTGACTGTACTTCTTCAGAGGGTTGTTAAGAACTTCAAGGGGGGATGGGGAGGTCGGTGGAGGGGGAGGGGAGGAGGGAGGGGGGAGCAGGCTGCCAGACAGTCATTTTGGAGAGAAAGTGAGATTTGCCAGCTTGTGATCTGACAAGTTCAGGCCAGGCATGGGAGCATGTGCCGGAGCAGTGCGTCGCAGCATCCACTTTCCGCCGGTACTCAAAGGGCCTCTGTCTGGCCATCCCCCAGGCAGATGCCTGGCCCATCCCCATCTCCCAGGCAGATGCCTGGCCCATCCCCATCTCCTTGAGGTATTGATCAATCTGCTGCAATCACGAGGCACGTGGTCGGCCCATTGGCCTCCTCCACTCAAGAGGCTCCCTCGCTGAAAGAATCTGGTGAGCAGGATCAGCGTCAGGAAAACGAGCCACATGCCTATACAGCCGCGGCTGACATTCACAGACTGTGCAGGTAACAAATCTCATTTGAGTGTCTATCAGCATCCACGCATTCGACACAATGTCCGACCAGCGATAGCCAAGGATTCTCCGAAGAGACCTGGTACCAAAGGAATTTTGTCTCCGTCTCAGATCCCTGGTCAGAGTCCAAGTCTCACATCGATAGTCCCAAGGACTTGAAGACTCGGACTTTCGTCCTCCCACACAGGTACCGGCAGCGTCACACCCCGTGATCCATTGATTGATCCCCAGGCCCGACCCAGACGTCTATTGACCCCTGGCTCACAGCCAGTGGAGTCATGAATATCACTGCCAAGGTAAGTGAATCTCTCCGTGACCTCAACATCCACGCCACAAATAGGTACAGACAAGATAGCAGCAACCAAGATGTCATTGAAAGCCTGGATCTTAGTTTTCACCCAGGAAACCTGAAATCCCAGCGGCTCCGACTCCTCATTCAGCATCTCGAGGGCCCCCAAAAGGATATCCAGAGTCTCCGCAAAGATGACTGCATCATCTGCGAAATCAAGGTCAGAGATCTTGACATTCCCAAACGATGCACCGCAGCTTGATCTCTCCGACATCCTCAACAGAATCCAGTCCCTGCAAGTGCTGAAAAGTGTGGGTACCAGGATGCACACATGACAAACTCCAGTAACAACTAGAAATAAGTCAGATATGGTATTACCACATCTCACAGCACTCTCAGTCCCAGAGTATAGTTCAGACATCAGATTGATCAGTTTTGGTGGCACCCCACGAAGATCAAGAATCCTCCAGAGGGCATCCCGATTCACTGAATCAAATGCTTTACAGAGGCTGCAAGCAGTCTCTGCCGAAACTCTCATCTGCATTCGGTGAGGACCCAAAGAGCAAGGATATGGTCAATAGTTGACCTCTTTGGTATTAAGCCTGACTGCACTGTATGCTGGTGCTCAACCAGATGGAGGTGAACTCGATCAAGAATTATCCTTGCAAAGACCTTGCCCGGCACTGAGAACAGCGTCACCCCTCGGTAGTTGTTGCAGTCTTGGCAATCACCCTTCCATTTCTCGAGAGGGACAACGAGGCCCCTCTTCCAGTCAGTTGGGATGATGCCTGTGTTCCAGGCCGAGCACAGAACTGCATGCAACGACACCAGTGCAGCATTTCCAACAGCCTTGAGAAGTTTGGCATGGACGCAACAAATCCCAGGAGCTTTACCCCATTTCAACCGGTTCACCGCAGTCTGTGTTTCCACAAATGAAGGTGGACCACAGTTGATTTGAGGGTCATCAAAAGGAATTGTAACACCCCTGATATCCAACTCGATAGCTGGTGGATCAGCCTGGTACGGCCGTTCAAAGTAACCGGCCCAGCGGGCCTTCACTTCCGACTTCTCTGTCAAGAGCACACCGCCCTCTGCTCTAACTGCAGTACACCAAGGGACAGGTTTGGAGGAAGGCAATGCACGAATTCCCCTGTAAGCGGGACGAGAATCACTTGACCACAGGTGATGCTCTTCCCCCCTCACAGATTCCTTGCACATCGGCCTCCTTGTCCACCCTTAGTGCACCTACAGTTTTATGCCTCAGCTCCCTGAACAGCTCAGCTCTGCCATTCAGCCTGGCCCTGTGACTGGTCAATGGTGTCCAGTGTCGCTTGAGAGACAAAATTCTTCTTCACCCTATGGTGAGGTCCAAGACATCCACTGGCAACATCAAGGATGGTGGTCTTGAAGGCACTCCACAACTCTTCAGGATCCCTCAAAGCACCCAAACCCCCCCAAATATCCACTTAATCTGTTCTTTGCAAACTCCTCAACTACACTCTCATCCTTGAGCTTGCTCATATCCAGCCTCGGCTGGGCTGCTACTGTTCTCCTGGATTTGAGCTGCAACTTCAGAGTTGCTACAACAAGCCTGTGGTCAGTATTGAGGAACTGAGCACTCCGGTAGACCCTGCAGTTATGGGTTATCCTCCAGTGACCATCTATGAGCACGTGGTCAATCTCCTTTGCCACACCACCAGTGTTGGAATACCAATACCAGCAATGAGCTTGTGCCCGCTGAAACCATGAACCAGCCACCCTGAGTCCATGACTTCTTGCAAAGTGAAGGAACTTATTGCTATTCTGGTTCACAGTTCCACATCCATTATTATGCATTATCTTAAGGTCATTCCCCACCTAAAGTCTTGAAACCATTTTGCTCCATCTCGAACACCTTGCCCTTGGCGCCCCCTTCAATTTGTTTTTATGCTGATTTCATCAAAGTATGGATAATCCGAGGAGTGTGAAATGCCATTAACCTATATGACGTTATATTGTTCCTGGAATGTTCCAGAGGAAGTTTCGCACCAAAGGTCATAATCCTTGACCTTTGACCTTTAAAGTTCACAATGGTCAAATTTTCAAAGTTGTGGGAATCAAACCGGGTTTTCGACCTTCTTCGACGAACTAACTCCAATAAGCTATAGCACGTATCCTGTTTCCTTATTTTAATGTCCACAACATTGTTTTGCTCCCCCTCATGCACAGATTTATCCCCTCTCGTCTTCAGTTGTCCTACCCTTCCTCCCGCCCTTGGTTCACTGAAGCTTGTGGCGAGGCAGGTGTCCTGAAACAACTTGACTTTTCCTCATGAAAAGCAAACCCAACTGCGGGTAATCTCAGTTCCTTCCATAAAGCTTTGAACAAGTGTGTATCTACCCTCAGGAGAGCCAGAAAACAACATCTTTATCAGCTCATCTGAACTTTCAAACCTCTCTCCCTCCTCCAAATCCTGGTGGCATCTAATCAAATCTGTTTTTAGTGTATGTTCCCCCTCCATCCCCTCCCTTACTTCAAATGGCTGCACTGCTGATACCGCACTTGAAAAGGCTGAATGCCTAAACTCAGTGTTTGCAGCTAAATCTTGTGTCCAAAACCCATCGCTTTCTGTATCCACCGTACCCAGTCACACCCAACTGTCCCTGGACTCTCTCTCCTTTTCTCCTCACAAGGTGAAGAGCTTGCTGTCAAACCTCAACTTAGATTCTGCAACCGGTCCAGATGGCATCATCCCACATGTTCGAAAAACCTGCTCCTCTGCTCTTGCTCACCCTCTCTCTTTTTTGTTCACCCTCTCATTTGCTCAAGGTCATCACCATCTGCTTGGAAATTAGCAAACATCACTGCCCTGCATAAAAAAGGTGCAAAAAACAGATCCCTGCATCCACAGACCAATCAGCCTTCTCCCAATCATCAGCAAGGTTATGGAATCCATCATCGCTTCATACATTAAATCCTTCCTCTTCTCCAATGGCTTGATTTCCGATCATCAGTTTGATTTCAGACCAGGTCACTCTACCCTGGATATGCTGCTTCTGCTCTCCAAACAATGGATGGAGGTTCTCGATGTAGGACATGAAATCAGAGACATATCCCAAGACATATCGCGTGCTTTTGACACGCTCTGGCACCCTGCCCTGCTCACCAAACTTTCTTCCTGTGGTATCCAAGGCCATCTCCACTCATGGCTCGCAGACTTCCTCTCCTGTCGCAGTCAATCTGTGGCCCTAATTGGAGTTCTTTCATCCTCTCTTCCTGTCCAGGCTGGAGTTCTTCAAGGCAGTGTTCTTGGCCCTGTTCTTTTTCTGGTTTTTACCAATGATCTCTCCGACTCTCTTTAAAATCCTCTTTATCTCTTTGCTGATGACTCCACCTTCTACCGTACCATCTGTCATCCCTCAAACCCGCATGCAGCTGCTTCTTTGCTCACTGCAGATCTGGGTAAAATCACAAACTGCTCCAACACCTGGAATATGTCTTTCAATCCAGACAAATCTTACACTCTCACATTGTCTTTCCGAAAGGTCCGTTTAGAACCTCCCCCCACCCCCCCCATCCACTTTCTCAACAATCCCCTGGAAGAAGTCCTTTCTTTCAAGCTTCTGGGTCTCACGATCTGCCATGATATTTCCTGGGAAAACCACATTTCCAACCTGGCCTCCAAAGCCAGTCGCCGGCTGGATATCCTCTGTCGTGCAAAGTCATTCCTCGGCCCTCTTGAGCTCCTGACCACAAACAAAACCTTTTGTCCGCAGTCTGATGGAGTCCTGCTCTCCCCTCTGGACTGGTGCTTCTGCCTCTCACCTTTCTCGGCTTCACGCTGTAGAAAACAAGGCATTTCGGATCATTGGCATCTCCCGCGATGAGGCTGAGTCTTTGGGCCTCTCACTCAATCACCGCAGGCATGTCGGTGGTCTTTCTGTCTTCCACTGTCTCCTCTCCAGTCTCGCCCCCCTGCTTTGTATGCGATTTGTCCCCACCATATTTCCGCAGGGTGCTCAAGGTCCGCCAACAACCCCCTTCTGGTAAAACTTCCAAAATCACGAATCACTGCTCACCTTCACTCTTTCATTCCTCTTTTTTCCCACCTTTGGAATAAACTCCCTCACTCTATTCAATCCCATTCTTCCCTCAAGGCCTTCAAAACAGCTGTTCACCACCACCTCTTATCGTCCCTCATCCATATCCTCAATCTTTTCTACCCCCAAGTTAATCCACCCCTCCTTAAAATTCCCTGCTTTCCTTCCTGAAAGTCCCTACCCCCGGTTAATGCACCCCAAGCCCACCTGCTTCAAATTCCTTGCTTTTCTTCCTAAAAGTCCCTGTAATGTCCATCTTGTATTCGCCATTTTCCCCGCCCCATTCCTCTCCCTTCCACAGATCTCCGAATGTCTCTGTTCCCCACTGTTTTGTCCTTCCCACTCCTGCCCCTCTTGTCTCATGCCCCCCTTGTCTCATGCCCCTCTTGCTGTGCGTTGTGTGTTAGCTCTCATACGAGCCTCGACAAGGTATACAAAAAATATAGATAAAAATCAGATTTGTCACGGAGAAATGTTGTTGTTATACTATGTGTAGTTCTGTTTTCAGTTGAATATGGAGTGTGTAGTTACCTTTAAAAAATGAAACCCAAATATCTGAGAAAAAAACATTATAATGGTATTAAAACTGCATGATGTTACGTGACCAATCAACTTAGTTATGTTGTTAATGTAATGTGAAGTGATGTGTATGTTTACAGCAAACTTCTGCACCTCCATGTGTTTCATTCATCGCTTCATGCCTGTGCTTTGGAGGTCGTCTTCTACGTTCATAAAAAGAGCTGTCAGTACCAACACCACACTGTTATTTTGCCTTGAAAGGATGTCATATTTCTTTTTTCGTGAAAATGTTGCAAAACAACATAAAGTGTTAAACTTTTTAACAAGCTCTCATTCAAATAATCTTGATTTCTTCTTGCAAACAAAGTTCGCTTTTCTGACGGTCATTTTAAATTTTATTAGTTTTAACACGAATACTATTGTTATTATCCCCCCCCTCCCCCCGGAGGGAGGGAGCGGGATATTGCAATCGTCCGGTTTGTTACTTACGAAATCTAAAGATTTTGTAAGTATATTGATGACTTCCGTCATGTTTGTGTGTGTGTGTGTGTGTGTGTTTGTTCCTTACCAAATCTAAAGATTTCGTAAGTATATTGATCACTTCCGTCCTCCGTTTGTGTGTTTGTTTGTTTGTTTGTAGGCACGATAACTCGAACGGAAGAAGCTACCAATGTCAAATTACATCATGTGATTCAGGAGGGTGATGGCTAGCGCTGATTAGATTTTGGTCAAAATCGGTCAAAGGTCAAGGTCTCAGTGAGGTCAAACATCCAAAAAAAAGTTATAACTCGAGAACGGAAGAAGCTACCAATGTCAAATTACAACACGTGATTCAGGATGGTGATGGCTTGCGCTGATTAGATTTTGATCAAAATCGGTCAAAGGTCAAGATTACAGTGAGGTCAAACATTCGATTTTTGATGGTTTGGTACAGAATAATCTTAGAAACTTCTGGTTTGCGTCGCGACCTTCTCTAGAGACAGCTTTTATTAGACAAGGTCAGAGGTCAAGTTGACGATTTCGTAAGTACCAGTCTGTGACTGCTTGTTTGTTTGTCTGTCTGTCTGTTAGCAACTTTACGGCAAAACGGCTTTAGCAAACACTATCAAATTTAATCCACAGATGGGCAATGAACCTTGGATGACCCCATTAACGTTTGGGTCCAATTGGATCAAAGGTCAAGATCACGAAAAGATCAAAATCGTGTTTCGCTCATAACTTCGTCAAAAATGATCTGATTTACTTCAAACTAAGTTCAGAGTGAACCTTATTCTATTTGTCACTTATAATCCGACCCATTCCTATAGTGAAAATGCATATTTGTGAAGATCGGTAGGGTCTGAAGTTTTGGGGGTCATGGTCATCGGTCAAAATTACAAATTTCCATGAAAACTAAAACATGGTTACGAAAATACAACTTTACGGGAAAACGGCTGGCTCAAACACCGTCAAATTGTATCGACAGGTGGGTAATGAACCTCGGATGACCCCGTTAACTTTTGGGTCCAATTAGGTCAAAGGTCAAGTCACGAAAAGGTCAAAATCGTTTTTCGCTCATAACTTCGTCAAAAATGGTTTAATTGACTTCAAACTAAGACTAAAATATTCCTTTTTCTATTCCTTATAATCAACATTCAGGTTAAGGATGTATCAAATTTAAATTAGATCCCCAAAATAACTTTATGCCTTAAATGGGTGGGATTTGTTGTGCCTGACACCACTTGTTTCTATTTGAATGGTGATCCTTAATTTATAAAATACGTCAAGTAAAAACTTCAAAATACCTTTCAAAAATCCTCTTGTGGATGATTTTGTTGTCATTCTTATTATTGAGCCCATAGTTATCCTTCCACACTTCCTTCAGATCCTGCCATCAAACTTGAACAATGTACATTCATGCTGAGGCATCCACAATAGCCGTTTCCACATTTTGAGGCCCCATTGAAACGCAGACCCGTTCCTTGCACCACACCATGTGACTTTGTGCTCTGACTGTTCTGATGAAAGGCTTGTGCACAGTTGCTCCTCTGTTCTGTTAAAATGAATACACAGCTCAACAAACTGTACGGGTACCGTTCTGAAATGCCATTGACTTATTGAGCATGTTCATCACATCGTGGAAATTGAATTAGATGAAAGAGTTGCAAAAAATATATATTGGAGAGTTCATGAAGCATCTTACCCCATGTAGTCTTGAGAAGAAAGGACATGGAAAGGGCCTTTTAAACTCTTGATTGTTGCATTTCCCAGGACGATCAACATTTCCTACGAGCCACCATTTTGTCTGAATCTTGGTATTCCACAACGCCGAGAGCACGATTGGCAAATTTGATTGGTCGAGTTGACATAAAATGGTTCAATATTTTGTCCAAGTACTGCAAAACTAAATGTTTTTGGAAGTGCCAACAAGGTGATTTGTGTTCGACAGTGTTCAAGTGTATATCGTTCAATTGAAATGAAGATGTTCCTCGATCATAAACTGAAGTTTGTAGATGGAGAGACAGACAGACAAACAGACAAAGTGAATCGATCTCAGGGTGTTCTTTCTTGAGGTAATTTTTAACGAGCATGGGTCGTTTGCTGTTTTCCACTTCATTTGGATAATCCTCACAGTATATTTGGGAATTCTTGTGATTGTTTAACTTGTCACAATGGAGATGCCCACTTTCTCGGAGGAGATTGTCATTTCTCATTTTGAACTCCGTTTACTCCTTCCTCTGGGAAATGACACTGAAACTGAGCAAAGTGACTGCTCCAGGCAATTTGTGTGCTGTCGGTCGATATTCATGATGTCACAGTTGTTTAAAGGAAACCCATTACTTTTTCAATGATAATGTATACGAGTACATACATGTCTACACAGTGTGTTCATTAAGTATTCACACCCCTCGACTTTTGTTGCAGCCTGAATTTAAAATGGATTAGATTTTTAAAATGTTGTCACCGATCTCCATAAAAATACCCCATAATGAAAAAGTGAAACCATTTTTGGAAATTTTCACAAATTTATTGAAAATGAAACACAGAAATACCTAATTTACAATAGGTATTTGCTTTCTTCTCCGAAACTATGCACTGAATTTCAATTAAACTTGACCACAACCTTCATCACCTGTGATGTACCAAAGTTTGTTCACGCTATTTAAAAAATCGGGGTCGAAGGGGATTTAGAGGTGGGAGAGGGGGGGTTGCCCCCAAAATAGGTGTTTGCTATAACATTGGTTCGTTCATTGGTCCATTTTGCTGATTCCACCCCACGTTGACATCCTCCTCAGCCCCTATTTTTATGTAATGCTGTGATGTTCGCCGATTTCAAAGCAGATGGAAGATGACTTAGGGTAAATGACAGGTTGAAAATGGCAGAGAGAGGAAGCGAAAGAACAGCAGAGCAAGTTTGCAGAGTCAGAGGAGAGAGTTGCGAGAAACTTCACCACCTTCTCAGTTGCAAAAGACCCAGAATTTTTGGAGCAGTTTGGTATGACTGGGAAGGGTGGGTACAGAGAGTGAGGGGGTCGGGACACAAGATTCTGAAGCAAACACAGAATTAAGGCATTTGGCCTTCTCACGAGCGGAGTGGGCTGTGGTGCCAATTGAAGTGAGGGAATGGATGGACCAGTGATGGACTTGACAAGGTGCCACCAGGTTTTAGAGGAGGGAGACATGTTTGAAGGCTCATTCTTGAGATTGGACAGATATTGTTTTATGGCTCTCCTGAGAGCAGACACACATTTGTTGCTGGTTTTGTGGAATAACCTGAAGTTGCCTTCGGTAAGATTTGCTCTCCAGAAGGAGAATGCAAGTTATTTTAAAGCAACTACCTCACCATTCAGAGTACCAAGAAGATTAAGAGTACCGAGTTTGGGACGAAGAATACCAAGAGTGGGAGGATGGGTAAGATTACTCAAAATGAGATGGGGTGTGTGTGTGTGTGTGTGTGTGTGTGTGTGTGTGTGTGTGTGTGTGTGTGTGTGTGTGTGTGTGTGTGTGTGTGTGTGTGTGTGTGTGTGTGTGTTGTGAGGGTGAGTTTGATTGTGTGAGGGGTGTGGAGGAAGGTTTTAGAGCGTGAGGTGAGGGCGAAGCATTTCGTGGGTGTAGTGAGAGGGAAGCATTGAGAGGGTATGGTGAGGAGAGAGGCAGAAAGGGGGGACATGAAGCTTTGAGGGGTGGGATGGCAGTGAATGCTTTTACTGATTCCATTTTACCAATTTTGATAAATGGAGATAAAGATCATGGGATATGGGGATTAGAATGCTTGTTAAATGCATGGATAAATGTTGTGCTGAATGAGTGGTGGTGAAGCGGGAGTGGGTTGGGTGCAGGTTTGTGGATGAGGTGCAGATCAGACAAAAACCTCAGAAAAAGAAGAAGAAGAAGACACATATATCATGGTGGAGAAACAGAACGTGTGCAGCATGTATGAAGAAACAAGGGATGAAATACATTCTTAAAATGCTTTAAATTTTTTTTTTTATAAAAGAAGCGTTTACATTATTTTATGTAGATTCTGTTTGGAGAGAAGAGGGAGTGGAGGGAACATCGAACCAGAAGCAGAAGGGAATTCAATGGAAATAAGAAGCGTTATGGGATGGAATAAAAAAATTAAGTTTCTTGTTTGTTTTCTTGTTGTGAATCTTTGAAACGAGTAGAGGAAATAGGATAGTATAAGGTTGAGAGATAAGCGGAGTACCTGGGAATACACCCAGCATTGATTTGCTGAAGCAAACTTTCTATCCGATCAAGGCCTTGACAATACGAAACGAATAACACAACAAAGGAACACATCAACACGAAATATCGCAGTGGATTGAACCAGCAACAAACACAAAAACAGGACGAATTTGGTTTGGAAAACTCAGCTTTAGTGAGGTGGAAATGAGCAGCTGCAAATTTTACCATCCACATGGAGACTGCCCGAACCAGAATTAATTCCTTATCTGCAAGATTGTTCACTTGCATCTCAATGTTGCATAAACAAGTGAAATCAATGCATATGGAAAGTAAACTTGTACTTATGATGAAGTTTGTAAATTAAATACTTGCAGGACAACAATATTTGTTTCAGACATCAGTACACATTTGGTAGACAATGAATAAATCAATACATTGTCTGGAATTTGAAACCTGGCCTTTCATTATCATGACAGATGGGAAAGCTTAACAGGCCAGCTGATATTTTCACCTTCTCCTCACCCTTTTTTTCCAATCACCACCATTCTCAGCCAATTACAGTTTGGAGAGCATTTTATTTCCCTGGGTGTTGGAGGTAATCAACCTCACACCATACGATTTCTACAAGGTGCTGGAGAGCTTTGTGAAGGCCGAACCTGCTCTCCCCGAGGAGATTGTACAACATATCCAGCGCTGTGAGCACTCGATACTCGACTGTCTCACCTGGATCACTGTGAGTCAGGCTTTAATGTTGAATTTCACTGCAACTTTTGCATTAGAGAGAGAGTGCATTGCTTATCATCATATCATGCTCAATTATCATGCTAGTTCTTTTTTTGTTTGTTCACTCGAGTGTTTTACACACAAATATTTGCTGTATCATTAAATAGATGCATATTTTAATGTTTAGTTGTTCTTTATAATGAAGAGCCTGCATAATTGTAGATACAAAATTAGCATTCTCCAGCCATCAATCATCTTCCTTATGAGAAAAGCGAATCACAAAAATACATACTAATATCTCTTTAACTCCGGTTGCTGTCATAAGAGCATGGTGTTTTCTGCCTTCAATGTGACAGTGTCACCTTATTCATCCGCTGACCACATTTCACACACTTATTTGCGGGATGTTCAGAAATGTGGGATGTACAGACAAGATAAACAATAGACAAAGACATACCAAAAATAAAAAAGTATCACAAGGTGTGTGTGTGTGTGTGTGTGTGTGTGTATATATATATATGTATATATATATATATATATATATATATATATATATATATATATATATATATATATATATATATTATGTGCATGGCTCACAAAGTGGGTATGCTGTGGTATGTTTGTGGGAAATTCCACATAAAACTATTATGAGGTACTTAGCAAACCATCAATGGTCAGAAATGAAAGTGGACATCTTGGGGAACCTGTGGAAACCGGCAATATCATACTCTCCATATCCCTGTTTTATTTAAGATGAATTAAAGCAACAGATTATTGGTATTGTAACCTTTAGAAATGTTACAGTTTGATTGGTAAAATTTTTATTTTACTGTATGTTTCTTATGTGACAGTTATTTTGAGTGTGTTGACTCAGAATGTGAACTTTGGTGTCTCTTTTATGTTTTGATGATGTTCTGTCTCCCTATTCGGGTTTTCTGGCATCTACCCTATCTGATGAAATAATACATAACGCTTCATGTCCACTGCATCGAGAAAAATAAGTAGTCCAGTGTTGATAATGTTTCTTATGATTTTTATTCCAAATCTCCCTTAATTTCTTGGAAATATGAGTGTCTAACGGCAGAAAACTATCGATCAAAATTGTGATCAGAAAAATAAAATTCGGACCGCAAGTAATCCCGTCTTGATTTTCGTGTCAGTCCCGTTATGTACGAATGATCATCTCTCGTCGGACGCAAATAACCCTAGCATTAGAAAATCTTGCCGTCTTGCAAACTTCCCCGATTGATGGATACAATAGGCACTTGCAAGCATGTCAGCACATTTCCATTCGCCGTCGAGCGCAGCTTTTGTCTTCGTGTCCGTGTCTTTGCGAGAGCCATAACGTATGAATCCAGCGTGAGGACGCCGAGCCGAACGAGGTGACTCGCATTTGTCTGATAATTCTTCATTTTAACCAACGCTATAATTTTTTTGGTGCTTCGTGAAGATCCGAGAGGTAAGAATTATGTTTTTATTTTCATGTTTAAAGTGATTATTTTCAAAAGTTCGAAAGAAATAGATTCGATTTTAATGTTATTTTTCGCTTACAAATGTGGCTTTCTTTGCTACTGAACTCGTCTGTTTTCTTCGTAATTTATAACATCGGACTCTCTCACAATGTGTTGTTTTTTTTCTTTTTCCTGTCACATATTGAGTGCTTAAAAAGGCAGAGTAAAAATTATCTCTTTCTTTTCCCAAAATATAATATTTACGTTGTTTTTTTCATCTGATTCCGTACATAACACTGACGCCAAGCTCGAAATTCGAACGTGTATTTACAGTGTTGGATATATTCAGTGGTAACTTTAAAACGGATGTGCTGAAGGTCTGAAATTTAGATTTAGCTATTTGAATACATGCAGATTAACATAATGGGTTGCATTTCATGTTTCCATAAACTTTTTTTCCCCCTTTGTGTAACAGGATGTGTACTCACTTTGTGAGCCATGCATAAATATATATATATATATATATATATATATATATATATATATATATATATATTATATTGATGAGCCTGGTGTGGCTCAGTGGTTCAGGCGGTGGCTTGGGGTCCTGAGTTCGAGCCCTGCTGGCCGCTGAGTTAGCATCAGGGGGGTTGACTCAGCCTGTCATCCTTCTGAAGGTCGACGAAATGAGCACCAGTATACTGGTAATTATCCCTGCAGGGTCGAAGGCCACTTAAGGGTTGGCGTCAGGAAGGGCATCCAGCCGTAAAAACATTGCCACAAGAAAGGGTACCATGATTGGAGCCTGCAAAAAAGGCTGACCCCTGCTCAGGGAAAAAGGCTTTCAAATGGTGTGATGATTATATATATATATATATATATATATATATATATATATATATATATATATATATATATATATATATATATATATGTATGTATGTATGTTCTTCTTTCTTTCGGCTGCTCCCGTTATGGGTCGCCACAGCGGATCATCCGTATGATCCGCATTGAGATTTGGCACATGTTTTACACCGGATGCCCTTCCTGACACAACCCTGGTCACCTCTTACGACACAGGGATATGGTACACCTATTTTAACTGGGGTATACACCGGCCCAGTATACTGGTACTCATTTCGCCGACCTCAGAAGGATGACAGGCTGAGTCAACCCCCTGGTGTATTAATTCAGTGGCCCAACGGGGCTTGATATATATATATATATATATATATATATATATATATATATATATATATATATATATATATATATATGCGCAGATGTTTGGTACTGCAGAACTTTAATATGGATACAAATAAACACGACATCGTGACCGAAGCTTTTCGTGCTGCACTCCTCAGGGTAATAATCGCAGCAAGTGAAGAAGGAAGTGAAGGCGTGTGCTTTATTCGAAGGTCTCAATGAGGTAGACACTGATTGTTTCAGCCGTATTCGGTCACTATGTCGGTCACTATGTCATGTTTATTTGTATCCATATTAAAGTTCTGCAGTACCAAACATCTGTTTATTTATTTTAAACGACGGTACTCACAATGTCAAGTTGAGCAGCTTAATGGCTTGGTTCGGCTTAATGGTAAGTGTCGTACAGGTAAGGTATTGAGAGGTTTCTCCGGGCTTGTCTGCGGCACAACGTGGTCCCAGGCTTTATAACAAAGCGCATTCATTATCAGTTCGAAAATGAAGCATAGCACCACAGTGGAGCGGATGTTTATTCTGGATGAGATCGGGCGCTTGAATTGCACATGGTCCGCACTATGTCGCGTCCGTCGCAATGCCTGGAACGAAGCACGTGGTTTCATGTCGCTGTGTGACACGATCCGGTTATGTAGATACATTGCAGCGATTGACCAACGTGCAGAGATGGCGGCGCAGAACATATGTGATCGTACATTCGACTGGTTGAAGGGGAAACAATTTGGTTCCCTGATCAAAGATTCATCCCAGCATGTACTCCAAAATTGGACGATAAGCTGTCTGACACGGAAAGGCGTTCGCATTGGCGCACGGTTTTAACTTCGGCATTCCCTACCAGAATATCAAGAGGGAAGACATTTTTGCCGAGTTTGAACTCCTGCATGCTCAACTATTAACACATCAGGCTGTATCAAATGAAGCAGACCAGGCGCTGAGGGCTCGACTATCGGACCTCGTGCATGCGTACTGTGGAATCTCGAATTACATCACGGATTTTCGCATGCAACAGGGTGTTCTCTTGGCAATACAAGGTTTGAGGAGGAATGCTGCCATTCACATCTGTAAACCGGATAAAGGCACCGGAGTGGTAATCATGAATAAGATTGATTACATCGACAAGATGATGGACATCCTGAAAGACGAAACCAAATTTAAATATCTGGGCGGTGAAACGGAACATGATCGCATGCCTCAGGTGGAAGGTCAGATAGTCAAACAACTGTTCCCAAAGATAGTCAAACGACTGCAGCTTCTCAAATGTGGAGAACGATCAAAGGAGGTGTACGACAAAATTAAACCTGTTGGAGCCCAACGTCCAAGAATGTATGCCATGCCGAAGATTCACAAGGAGAATATCCCTCTAAGACCGATACTGTCCATGGTGCGATCAGCACAACATGAGCTTGCCAAGTGGTTGGGAGAGGTACTGCAACCAGTATTGGATTCACTTTCTCATTTTGTGGTTAAGGATTCCTTCACATTTGCAGAATCAATTAGAGCTAACACACCGACAAGTGAGGACAACATCATGGCATCCTTTGATATTAAAAGCTTGTTCATGAATGTACCATTGACGGAGATGATTGAGATATGCGCACATTTGCTGTATCACACCGATCTGGAACAACCGATGATCTCGGAACACGTCTTCGTTGAATTAATGAACACAGCAACAAGGGAGGTGGAATTCAGTTTTAACAACATGATGTAAGTTCAAACGGATGGTGTGGCCATGGGTTCTCCATTAGGCCCAGCTCTTGCAAATATCTTTGTATGCTATCATGAAATGCGGAAACGGACTGGTTGGCAAGGTGTCTTCCCCAATCATATACTATCGGTATGTTGATGACATTTTTGCTTTGTTTGAGTCTCGGACGGCATGTGACAATTTCCAGGCATGGCACAACACTCTCCATCCAGCGCTGAAGTT
The DNA here is from genome assembly GCF_056783735.1 of Eptatretus burgeri. NCBI lineage: Eukaryota > Metazoa > Chordata > Myxini > Myxiniformes > Myxinidae > Eptatretus > Eptatretus burgeri. The sequence goes on from NC_140974.1 coordinate 784,453, forward strand.
TATCACGGAGCTGGAATTGTCAAACACGTTACCGTTTTTGGGCGTGTTGGTTGATAGATTCAACCTTGGTTTCTCAACATCCGTCTACCGGAAGCTGACTTTCACAGGGCAGTATACTCGGTGAGACTCCAACTGCTCCACAAGATATAAAATCGCCTTGATCAATATCCTGGTTAACAGAGCACAGAGGATTTGTTCACCTTTTAATCTTCCAGCTGAAATTGACAAAATCATGAATATACTCAGTGATAATGGTTATCCTGAGCATATAGTTAAGAGATGCGTGCACAAGTTTCTAAACACGACAAAAGATCGGAGGATGGGTTCGGACAAATGTCCAGTCTACATGAGGATGCCCTGGAAAGGGCAATCATCACGAAGGTTTGAAGTACAAATTAAACATACTGTGTCCAACACGTTCCTGGCTGTGCAACCCTGAGTAATCTTTACCTCTCACCATTTGCTGACGTCAGTCAACAAGGATGTGCTACCCACCTCACAAAACAGCAATGTTATCTATGAGTTTAAGTGCCGATGTGAAGCTCGGTATGTGGGCCGCACAACACTAAAGGCCCGGTCACACCTTGACGTTTTAGCCAGCGATGGCAACGTATTAAAATGTATGAAAAACGCTGGCTGACGTTGAACTTTTGATGTTTTTTTTTAAGATTCGGACGTATTCATAACGAGTTGGTCGTATGCATAACATATTAGTAATGGACACAGAACGTTTCGTTGTGTTATAGATAACTTATACCAACGAATGCTGACCTGTTGTCGGCCTACACAACCGATGCCCAACGATAGTCTAACTTCGGCATAGCGCGTTGCACGCATCGCCGACGATGTCGTGACGTAGCCTATTAAAAGGCTGACGCACAACGATTCGAATCATAACTGCGGTAGAAATGGAAGTGTCAACATCGCGATCACACCTTGGCGATCTTGCCAGCGTATGCCGACCTAAGAAAAATGTGTCTAAAACGTTGGGGCACGTCAAATACGGTATGAGTAAGTTTGGTATACGTGAGTAGAACGCTAAAGTACGCTATCATACGTCGTAGTAAGTAGAGTACGTCAAATTTTAAACATGTTCAAAATTTTATGACGTACTCGGCGTATGACACACGTTCCGCATGCGATGGGGATAAGTTTTACACACGATATGTTCACGCTTACACACGTCCACAAACGCTACTTATAAGCTACTCATAAGTCGAAACACGTCGCGGTAATGTCTTTTTTACGCGAAACTTATTTCTAACTTATGTTTGACGTGCTTTGAACCAATTCTTTACGTAGTCCCAACACACATCGACGTATGTAGACGTATTCCAATGACGTCTTCCGGTCGACAACAAAAAAAAAAAAATGAACGTGTTTCTAGCTTACAACTGCCATATAAAGACGTGTTCCCAGCAGTTTTGGGAATTGGTATATAAAAATGCTGCTCATAAAAGGGAACCCAACAGTGTTTTCGAGTTCCTTTTTGAGTCGATGTCCATGTCAGCAGTATCAGTATCAGTATCAGTATCAGTATCAGTATCAGTATCAGTATTAGTATTAGTATTAGTTTGTTCATGTTGGCAGTAGTAGGTGAGTGTGAGGGGGAGGGTGTGGGTTATGATGGATCCTCCTTGCGTCCGCGTGTCCACGGGTAGGTTCATAGGCTGTCACTCAAGATTTAAATGGCTGCATCTCCACTATTGAAAGTAGACGCTTGCGCTCAACAATTGGATTTTTTTTACACTCAACGACTTTTAAGCGGTACCACTCAGTCATTTTCATTGTTTACAATGAACGATTTAAATTGCTGTCACTCGCCTTTGTTTTTTGACGCAGGCGCTTGGAAATTTTAATCGTTTCTATTGAACGTGCTAAATCGCTCAAACCCCACTATTCAAAGTAGACGCTTGCGCTCAACAATTGGATTTTTTTTACACTCAACGACTTTTAAACAGTACCACTCAGCTATTTTCATTGTTTACAATGAACGATTTAAATTGCTGTCACTCGCCTTTGTTTTTTGACGCTGAGGTTTTGAAATTTGAAGCGTTTCTTCTGAACGTGTTAAAACGCTCAAACTCGACTATTTTAAATAGACGCTGCCGATGGACAATTGGAATCATAGCCAAGCTAGACATCGAAGTGTGAACATCCTCGTCATGCCGAAGAAAAGTTTGAAGAATGCTGCAAGTAAGTGTCCTGGCCGTGGCCGTGGACGCTGACGCAAGGACGATCCATTATACCGACGTCTTTCAGCCTATGAGTAACAACGTATGAGTTGTGTTCTTACCCTCACAATCTTTCTTTGAATCGCCAAGGGGATGTGTTGTTTGATCCGATCAGCCAATCTTAAGGCCCGGTCACACCTTGACGTTTCAGCCAACAACGTATGGCAGTGTTTTTCAGCATCCTCTCAATGTTATCAAAACTTACCCATAACGTATTCAACGTGTGCCAGCGTTTTAGAAAAAAAATTCAAAAACCGGCATACGTTGGCTAAAACGTCAAGGTGTGACCGGGCCTTAAGATTGGCTGATCGGATCAAACAACACATCCCCTTGGCGATTCAAAGAAAGATTGTTAGGGTAAGAACACAACCAGTGCG
>NC_140974.1:787563-800063 GCF_056783735.1 Eptatretus burgeri
AGACAAGTTTCAATCAATCTCTTCATTTGTTAAAGATACTGAGAAATGTGTCAAGGATGTAAAATTGAACAAAGATAAATATAACAACTATTGGATAAAAACTATTATGGTAAATAATATGAGTTCTTCAATTTCCTTCAGTGGAAGGGCTTTTAGTATACCTGGTAGAACATCAATTAAAGTCTCTCGAACAAAAGTTTCTCCTCTCCTTCTAGTAATATATTCAAAACTAGAAAAAGCAATGAAACAAGAAAAAGTATCAAAAAACAAAAACCTTATGGATGAAGCTTTAGAAAGAAAAGATAAGACCATCTGTAATATGCAAGGAGAAATTTGTATTTTTTTCAACAACCCTAAAGATGTAAATCCTGATGAAATAAAGGATGTTAATATATCAGGTGAAATGACATTTCGTTCAATAGTAATTCACGATCATTTTAAAATTACCTTTAATATAAAAAATGTTGTCGTTGAATCTGATAATGAAAAAAAGTATATCGATATCGATGGTAATATACAACTGAAAGTATAAATGAATTTCAGTTTAAGTAAAGTTTTACTTTATAAATATGTTAGACTTTCCTGATTCTCCATATGACAAATTTGAGAATTGTCCTGCGTGTGAAAGACGGGGATTAAACACAGAGTCAAAAGCCTATAAACAATGTATATTCTGTGATTATCTTCTAATTAATGATAATAAAAAATATAAAAAGGAAAATAATTCTTTTAGATTTACACCAAAAATGAATTACTTTACAAGATTGATTAGAGAAATGAATGTAAAGTATGAGGGTGATAACACACCTTTCCTTACAAGGGAAGAAACTGAACGTATAAGAGAAATGTTCAAAGGATTGTTGTTGTATATTATTCATGGATGTAATTTTCAGGGAAATATCAACACAAGATATTGTATAAATAAAATAATGGATTATCTTGAAATTAAACCTGAACTTAGGATAAAATATAGAGTTTCTAAAAAAGCCAATAATAAATTAAATAACCTGTTTTTCAAATATATAAATGACTGATTTTTTACCTCTTTGGGAAAATAAGATAAAATTTAACAACCATAAAAATCTCCCAAATTCATTAAGATGTCTCATAGTTGGTTCAAGTGGATGTGGAAAAACCTGCTTACTTTTAAAAATGCTCCTCACTCCCAACTTTTTAGATTATGATAATTTAATAATTTTCACAAAGTCGAGTTTTCAACCAGAGTATCAACTACTCTCACAAGGTTTTAATGCTGGTCTTCAAAAAGAAGATATAATCGGTTTATTTAAACGTCAAAAAAACCTAAATGATTATAACATTGAAGATATAATTCAACTATTTTGTGATACACAGAGATGTAAAAAGAAATCAAATCCTATAACTTGTATTTTTAGTGATAATACGGATGATATACCGTCTCCCCAAGATTTGGATAAATCAAAAAAGAACCTCGTTATCTTTGATGATTGTGTTAATGAGAGAAACCAAACGGTAATGGACAGCTACTACACAAGAGGGAGACATTCTTCTTGTAATTGTATTTATCTTAGTCAATCGTACTTTCAACTTCCTCGTCGTTCCATCAGAAACAATGCTAATACTTTTATTTTATTCAAGTTAAATTCAATAGATATCAATAATTTTTGGAGAGATAATTGTTCTACATTCTGTAGTAAAAAGAAATTTGAGGATTACATGAAGCACACGACTGAAAAATATAAATATATTGTTGTGAAACAAGATGAGATATTAAGGGATATATTTTTTGTTTTATGAACAATTACATATATAAATGACAACTATTATTATAAATCTTGTGGGTAAATCTGCTTCTGGAAAAAACTTTCATAAATCAAGGTTCTTGTGTAGTACAAATGAGAATATTGTAAATTTACTTAAAGAACACCCCGTGATATGCATTGTATCAACAACAACTAGAGCAATAAGACCTGGAGAAGTAAAAGGTGAAGATTATCACTATATTTCAGTGGAGGAACATATGCGATTGAGGAATGAAGGTCAAATGTTTGAGGAGGTTTCTCTTGGTACAACAAAATATTCACATTGTAAGAGTGAGTTAAGGAAACTAAAATCTGGTGGTGTTGGGATATTAGAAACTAATCCAGAAGGAACGAGACAAATTATTAAACATCTGAGTGGAGTGAAGATTTTATCATTCGGTTTTTATGTTGATGAAGAAACTCAACGCAAACGTATGAAAAGCAGAGATGCAAGTATTAGTGAAGAAGAAATTACAACTCGCATTAATGTTAATGAAGAATTTGATGAAATATTTAAAGAAAAGGATTTATTTGAACACATCTACTTGAATGATGAAGAAAAGGAAAATTTCCCTGTTGATCTTTACAATTCATTAAATGATATTTTACAATAAATAAATGGATGTAAAAGAAAGAGCAAGAAGATTTAAGGAACATCAAGAGTTGGTTTCAAAAGTTGTAAAACAACAGGAAGACATAAAGAAGAAACGCAGACAGAAACTAACGGGCGAAGAAGCATTTGAAAGAAAACAAGATAAATTTTTTAAACCACTTTTAAAAACTTCCCAAGAAAAGATGAAAGATGTTTCCACAGTTCCCACAGTAGAATATACTCCCAGAAAGCTACAAATGTTAAAAGATTTCAGTCAAATGACGGAGGAAGAATTAGAGCATATTGGAGAATTGGAATATCATGATGAAGAATTATTTCAACAACTGGAAGAGATTAATCGACCCCCTGATTATATTGTGAATGCTGTTCAAAACAATGAATATTCAGCGGATTCAAAAACCAAAGCAGGACTCATTCCAACAGAACAACCAGCAATATTTCATCTTGTTCAAGAAAAGGTATTGATATTTAATGATGAATTAAGGTTCTTGGGTTCTGCTCAACCCCCTGTTAAACTAACTCCGAGATTAATGTTTCTTCTCACAAAAGATGGAAGACAAGGTTCAACTGTGAGGGATGAATCAAAGTATATTGATAAACCATTGGATATGGAAAATAATGATGATAGAGTATATATTGATCTGCTGAACACTCTAAATTATAAGGTTATTCTTTCTGGTAAAAGTAGGAAGAATGAGAAGGAGAAACACATTATTCAGGCTTTAAGTATCCTTGGTTCAGGTGTTAGTTTTCTTCCAAATGACCCATCGCAATTAGTTAATAGACTGTTGTTGTTGTTAGGCAGTAAGAAGGCTGGAAATAACAATTGTTTTAATGAAGCATCAGCCATTTTAGACCAGTTGATGAACATGAAAATAATTAATAAATCTCAATATAAAGACATTTTATCTCGTATTAAATAAGATGAGAAGCACAATCCTGAGTTTCAATTTCACAACAAGCGACCACACATCTTCATTCCCATACCCACTACAACTTGACACAACAAAAGAATATGAGGCATCTTTATTGTCCATGGAAACTTATAATACCTTATTTAATATAACTGATAAAAATGACAAGTTTAGTTATAATCCCGGAAGTGGATACAAAACGATAACAGTCTCACCCGGAGCATACGAGATTTCTCAAATATCTTCCGAAATTGCTCGTCTTATGAAAGAACAGGGTGATGAACCAAAAAATATTGTTATAAACATTCAAAAACATACTTCAAAATCAACGATTAAAGTTAAAAATAACTACAAGGTTGATTTCACAATTGATAATTCATTTCGAGAGTTATTGGGTTTCTCCTCAAAAAAGATTGAAACTAATGGGACGTTTTACAGTGATAATGTCATTCAAATATCCTCAGGAATAAATTCGGTGTTAATTCACTGTGATTTGATTGATGGTGCTTATAATGATGGAAAAAAAACAAATACAATATTTTCATTCAGCGCATACTCAACCCCAATTGGTTATAAATTCAATATGGAATGCAAAAATTTGGTTTATCTACCTGTGTCAGGAAAAACCATACACAGAGTAAATTTTAGGATAACCGACCAAGATAATCGTGTGATTTCTTTTCATGGAGAAGTTATATCTATCAGAATTCACCTACGTGAAGTTTTCCAATAAATAAATACGATGGTTATTGTGAGGAAACACTAGTTGGGAAAATATAAAATAATTACAGGGGATGGGATGTTCCTTTCCCCATACTACAAGGGTGAAGGTATGTATCTTGGTAGAGGATACTATAAACCTAAGAGACAAAGGGGTGTTGGACATCAATTTAGAGGAGATGGGATAATTGATACTCTCATGGGTATTGGTTCCACTATTCTTAAACATAAAGATCTAATTGGTTCAACTGCTTCTGCTGTGGGAAATGTAGCAGGTGCTGTAAAGAGTATAAAAGATGCTCAGAAGGAATCTCATAAATTACAAGCAATAAAAGAAATTAAGAAAGGCAAAACTCAGTTGTCCCCCCAAGAACGACAGAAAATAATTCAAATACTTGGATCAGGGTTTCAAAAGTTTTAACATCTTTTTCCTAAATAAATACAAGTATGGAAGCAATTGATAGTATCTATGATTTGGATGATACTATTATTATCTCAAACTCCACTAAAAAAGAAGATTACTTCAAGGTAAATGCAATAACTGGAACAGACTGGAATACGAATGGTACAAAAAGTTTTGAAATAAATAATCAACAAACCTATTTGAATCTCTCCGAAAGTTTCTTGTTGTGTAAATTTAAATTCACTAAAGCTGGGAATAACACAAACGCTACACTTGTAAATGATTTCTTCTGGAAAATGTTTGATAGTGTGCGTTTGTATATTGGAACACAAGAAGTTGAAGCAGTTGATTATGTCTCTGCTGTATCTGAAATGATAAAATTTACACTCTATACATTCAGTGATAGAATGGGAAAGGGGTCTGTCGAAGGTTTAATTCCTGATATGTCAACGGGAACAAACACAGACCCTGGATATATTCAAAGGAAAGGAGCGTATAATGATGATACAAAAGCAGAAAATAGTTTTACTGTGGCAGTTCCTCTTAAAGGTATATTTGGATTTTGTGATCATGATAAAGTTCTGTATGGTCTTAAAATTAGATTTCAACTACAGAGGAATGATAATGAAAATCGATTGCTTTTTGGTGTTGGTAGTGCTTTTGGTGAACAGAATAAATTTGTAATTGAGGAGATGAGTTGGTATATCAGTGAATATACTCCTAATCTTAAAACAGAAGAGATGTTGAATCGAAGACTTAACTCAAAGAAACCACTCAGTGTATCATACCTCAAAAGAAGATGTCAACACGTTAAACTCAACCAAACTACTTACACGTGGAATTTGGGTGTTCTGGAAGGAAAGCCACGATATCTGTGGATCATTTTTAAAAAGCCAGATGGTGATACTGCGACTGATAAGAATAATGCATTGAGTGATAATGCTAAGGTGAAACAACTTCGCGTTTCTCTAGATGGAACATTTTATCCACGAGATAGATTGGAAATTAATTGGGAAAAAAATGATTTTGCTGAAGCATACAAGTCTTACCAAAAGGTGTGTGAAAGTAATGGAAATAAAGAACCTATTTTGGATATGACAGCATTTAAAAGTTTGTATACAATCTATGCGTTTGACCTGAGCGCGCAAAAGGAAACTATAAAGTCTAATCGAGTGGATACTTCCCTATACATTGAAAGAGGAGAGAGTGAAGAAGTTGATACATATTGTTTGCTTTTGGAAGAAACAGAATTGCAGATTAATACAGATAATGGTGTGATGATTAGTCTCACATAATTTTTTGTTAAATAAATGAGTGACAAAGTACCAACTGGGGTATATGTTAATCAAATCAATCTTCATAAACTATCATCTTGTGTTCAAAAGCAAAAGCCTTGCACGATTAACGTTAATACAATTCAGAGAAAAGGAGCAGTAAGAATTGATGTTTTGCTCACAAGAGAACAGGGTAAAATCTTGAATGACACTGGCTCACTTAAAATTAAAATGACAAAACCAATGTTGAAAAAATATTCAATAAGAGAGACGAGTGGAGGATTTCTCCCATTTCTAATTCCTTTATTTGCTGGTTTAAGTGCGGTTGGAGCATTGACGGGTGGTATTTCAACAGCGGTGAAAACTGCCAACGAAAGGAAGGCTCAACTCCAGGCTCAAAAAGAATTGGAAAGACATAACAAAGAGTTGGAGAAACAAATTAGTGGAAGTGGCGTAATTGTAGATTTTGCTGAAAAACTTGAAGGTCTGCCTGATAAAGCAAGATTGTTAGTTGGAGATATGCTTTCTTCTATTGCACAAGCAGGTGTAAAATTAACGAAAAGAGGTAATGGATTATATCTTTCTAATAAATAAATGAGCATTGATGAGTGGTTGGAAAAATTTGGAAAGAATACAACATCAAATTTACAACTTGTCAAATATTGTAAGAAATTAAAAATTCATAATGTGGTTATTTGTATGAGAGATGAATTAACAAATGTGCCGAAACATACAAAGAATATTATTATGAACTTAGAAGATAATAATGGGAACGGTTCTCATTGGGTTTGTATTTTTAATAGTCAAGACAAATATTATTTTGATAGTTTTGGCCTTCCACCACCTGTTGAAGTTATAAAATTCTTACAGAATGGTGTTTATCAAACATTTCAAGTCCAAGAATTAAATTCCAAGTGTTGTGGTCAATTATGTCTATATGTGTTATTTCAACTCAACAAAAATAAAAAAATTTTATGATATTATTTTTAATCTAATATAAATGATTTATGTTGGTAAAGATGGTTCTATCTTTGGTGTATCTCAAGAACTGGATATTGATTTATCAAATTATTACACAAAGGCACAGGCTGAACGACATAAATATAATATAACCAAAAATATTAACATGAAAAATGCTTTTAAATTAAAAAATTATCCAAGCCCAACTGACGCGAATGACTTGGTGAGATTAAGCGATTTATCACAATATATATCCTTAAATAAAACGGCTGTGTATTCCAAAGATACAGAAGTGTTGATATTATCTCCAGGTCATACAGAATTCACAGTTCGAATTAAAATAAATTTTTATAAAGAAGGGCGTATCGTTTGTATGAGAATAGAACAATGGGGGTATGATATGAATGATTTAGGGTATAATTGGTCATTTAAAATTAACCTCGAAGACCTGGAACAATTAAATCAGTCTCGCAAGGAAGAATATTATCCACTTGGTATCGAGAATGAGTTTTGTGGGTCCACGATTAGTAAACAACAAATAAAAGAATTTAATAAGGGTAAATATAATAATGGTTTTGCCCTTGTTTATCTCATGAAAACAGAAAAAACAGGATTATATATAATAAGTAAGGAAATACAAAATGATTTAACTATGGGAAGATGGGGAGGTGTTTCGTGCCATAATATTATTCTAACATATATTTCTAATACATAAATGACAGCAAGAAGGCTTCAAGAAAATTATCATTTCTGTGTCCAAGCATACCTTCAAGAAAAGGGTATTCGGTATTTTAATAAATATGTTCTACAACATAAGAATGAGGTATTTTCAATAAAAGATTGGCATTATGCTGATGTTGATAAACCGACAACTTTAGATTTAATTAGAATGTTAAATAATGAAAAAAATTATAAAGTTAAGAAAAGGTAAGGCTCTTTTAGAAATTCAAAAGAAATTTTATTGGTTTCCTGTTGTAAAAAAAATTATTTTCGATGCAGGAATAACAAGAAATCCTGATGAATATATGTATAATATTCTATGGGGTGTAAACGATTCAAGGATAGTAAGGGACGAGGAAGGAGTTGGAGACAGAAGGAGAGAGAGAAGAGAGAGAAGGAGGAAAGAGAGAAGAGAGAGAGAAGGAGGAGAGGGAGGAGAGGGAGGAGAGGGAGGAAAGAGCGAGAATAAATAAATATGAAAATATGGAAACCAGTGAGACTAAAAAAAGATTGGAGGTATTAGAGAAAATAAATAAATCTCAACGTACCGAGGAGGAAAACAAAAAATTGACAAGTCTATTAGCAATATTTTCTTCAAGACTATTGACATCGTCAAGCTATTCATTTTAATTCAAGTTTTTTCTTAAATAAATGGAGGAGAGAGTGAAGGCATTTCTTAGGATTCTTTATGTTTTAAAAATGAAGATTCAAATGTGCATGTTGGAAACTAAAAAGGTTTTTGCACTCTGCAGGACTTTTTCACATAAATAAATGAGTTATTGTCTCAAATGTAAAAAGAAAACTAATACGAAAAATATTTCATATATTAAAAGTAAAAATAACAGGGTTATCCAAAAAGGTATATGTTCGGTGTGTGGTTCAAAAAAAAATCAATTTATCTCCAAACACAAACTTGGAGGAGATATACAAAAGTTTTTATCAGGAAGTAAATTTACAACTACTGGAATACCAGGGGAATTACATCTTCCAGGGTATTCTTTCTGTGGTCCAGGCACAAACTTGGATAAAAGATTAGATGAGGCAGACAATCCTAAATCCTGGAGTCAGCCTATCAATAGAGTTGATGAAGTGTGCATGAGACACGATATTGATTATGGGAATACCACAACGTTGGAAGAAAAGCATGAAGCCGATAGAGAAATGTTGTATAATTTGTCTCTGATACAAAATCCAACCTTGAGAGAAAAAGTTGATCGGTTCATTGTGAAGAAGATGATCAGTGCTAAATTGAAACTTGGACTTGGAAATTCAAAAAACTTGTAAGCTCTAATGATGCCATTAAGACTGAAGAGCAATTAGCTGATGAATTACATAAACCAATATTCACAAAGTTTCAGAGAAGGAAAGTTTATTCCAAGGAAGTAGATTATATCTGGTCTGCTGATTTGATTGAACTCAATAATGATAAGGGGTACAAGTATGCTTTAACCGTTATTGATTTGAGGAGTAGATATGTGTGGGTTGTCCCTTTAAAAAACAAAACAGGTAATACTCTTATGTTAGGTTTTCAACAGATATTTAATAAAAGTAAGAGAAAACCTAAAAAATTGTGGACTGATGAGGGTAGAGAGTTTTATAACAAGACATTTATGAATTTTCTAAAAAATAACAGTATTACATTATACAGTACCTTTAATGAAGGGAAGGCAGTTGTTGTTGAACGTTTTAATCGTACCTTAAAAGAGAGACTATATAAAAAATTCACACAACTCGGTTCACAACAATGGTCATCTTTTATTCAGGATATTGTGGATAAGTATAATGACACGATTCACACGGCAACAAATATGAAACCATCAGAAACATTTACAAAATTAAAATATGAAAAAGAGATTAATGTCAGAAAACCTAAGTTCAAAGTTGGTGATATCGTAAGAATATATAGGTGGAAATCTCATTTTGAAAAGGGTTTTACTGAACGATGGACGAAAGAACTTTTTAAAATTGTTGATGTAATAGATACGGTTCCTTGGACTTATAAGATATATGATTTGGAAGGGGAAGAGATTTTAGGTTCATTTTATTCACAGGAATTACAAAAGACAAAGATAAATTGAAATTTTTTGACTCCGCCCCTTTTTGACTCCACCCACACAAGCCCCACCCACACAAACCCCGCCCACACAAGCCCCACACAAACCCCACCACACACAAACCCCACACAAGCTCCAATCAATTGAAATTTTTTGACTCCGCCCCTTTTTGACTCCACCCACACAAGCCCCACCCACACAAACCCCACACAAACCCCACCACACACAAACCCCACACAAACCCCACACAAGCTCCACACAAGCTCCACACAAGCTCCACACAAGCTCCACACAAGCTCCACACACACACAAGCTCCACCCATATTCACATAATTAGTGATTAGTTAATTAGTTCCCCCACACACAACATGTTTATTTAATTAAAAAATTATCCACCCATCCACACAAGCTCCACTCATCCACCCATCCACCCATCTCTCCACCCATCCATTGATCCACACAAACCTCATCCACATTCGCCGCTCCCACATAAGCTCCACGCACATAAACGCCTGCCCACATAAACCCTGCCCACATCAACCCCTCCCACACAAGTCGTGTCTACACAAGGTCCACACAAAAACTCCACACACATAAACCCTGTCCACATAAACCCCTCCCACACAAGCTCCACCCACATAAACCCCGCCCACACACATCCCGACCACACAAGCCCCACCGAAGCCCCGCCCACATAAGCCCCACCCACATAAACCCCTCCCCACACAAGCCCCACCCACATAAACCCTGCCCACACACACCCCGCCCACACAAGCCCCACCGAAGCCCCGCCCACACAAGCCCCTCCCACACAAGCCCCACCCCCCTCATCCCCCCTGTGCGCCCCCCACCTTTGACCCACCACCTCCCTCATCCCACCCCCACCCTTCCCCACACACACACATGGGGAGGGGAGGGATGGGATGAGGGGTGATGGGTCATTGGGGGGGGCGCACCTACCCTCCCTTCATGTTTTGATCCTCTTCTTGTAATTCAGAATCAAGTAATTGTATACAAAACAAATATAATTTATTAATATTGAAAATATTAAATATTCATTTGCGAGAATGTATAATCTTTCCCAGCAATCTTCTCCAGATGTCTTGTGATTTCGAAACTCAGACACCATATTCTGTTTTGAAACAAAAAGTGGATAATAATTACATGGTAATATGAGTAAGCCTCGTTGACCACTGAATTAACACACCAGGAGGCCGACTCAGCCTGTCATCCTTTCAAGGTCAATAAAATTAATTCCAGTGTACTGACAAAACCGCGTTCAAACTAATGATGCAACCAACATTAGACGACATTCTAAAGAGAGAGTGATATTAATAATAATTCAGAAATATTTACCTCCAGAAAATCATGTCTTGTACAAGATTGCTTCAACAGCTGATGTTGTGCGATAGTGCTGAAAAAAAAAAAAAAAAAGTCAAGGGTATAGATGAAGAGACAGACAGACAGGGAAAGCAACACACACACACACACACAGACACACACACACACAAAGACACACACACACACACGCACACACACACACACACACACACACACACACACACACACACACACACACATAGACACACATAGACACACGTGTCTCACCATTGGTTTAATTCATTCGAGATCAGAGACCAGTTATTATAAATCATTGATCTCTTCAATAAGAGCAGAGAGAGGTAGGTAGGAAGACAGACACACACACGTGTCTCACCATTGGTTTAATTCCTTCGAGATGATAGGACGTGATAAGACTTCGTGCCACTCATTGAAAATGTCTTTCAATTCTCTTCTAAAATCATTGATCTCTTCAATAAGAGTATTAATTTCATGAACCACGTCGTGATACGTAAACTCAATTTCTTCCAATGCCCTGTCAGGGAAAAATATATATATATATATATATATATATATATATATATATATATATATATATATATATCAGAATTATCATGATTTAATTAATAATCATTTGCTTCATCGTTCAAAGAGAAAACCAAACAAACTTACCAACTCTGTAGTAAGCTTTTGCCTTCATCGGAAGAGAGATCATCCATGTCTCAGTTGTAAAAATGAAAATCCCGTCTGGCAGAAACTTTGTCTGGTGAATCACTTCTAAGGCAACAATGAGGAAATTCCCTAAGCATTGGGAGCGGCCACAGGAAATGACAGCTTGGAAAATAACTGGGCGATTGTATGAATCATTTACAAAACATACTTAAAATGGTTTTGATTCAAATGTTTTCAGTTCGTGTTCTGAGATAAAATATAAACACGAGACCTTGTCTCACAGAATAGTTCCTATTTTTTCACAGCATGACTGTCTAAAACCACACAGCACGACCGTGTCAAAAAACACTTCCTCATTTTCACGGCATGAACTGAAAACATTTGAAACAAAACTTTTTTTATGGCGTGGTTTATACACAAAAATGATTTGCAACTCGGGCGGTGGTCAGATGAGAGCATTAAGAGAAGTTTATCATTTCGTAATGGCACAAAAGGGGTATCTTCAAAAATATAAAGATTCAAATGTTTTGTTTGTCAATATTTTAGATGGGGATTATTGTGCAAAGAAAATTAAACTATTGAAGGAATTTGAGAATGAACAAATCTTTATAGGTTCAATGAGTGAGCTGATCAACCTCCAGGTTAAAAGGGGAGACAAATAAATATACCTTGGGATAGCCTGGTTATATATATATATATACAAAGCCTGGTGTTGGCTTAGTGGTTAGGGTGGCGGCTTGGGATCCCAGTGTCCCGAGTTCGAATCCCGCTCAGCTGCTGAATTAACACCAGGGGGTTGACTCAGCCTGTCATCCTTCCGAGGTCGGCGAAATGAGTACCAGTATACTGGTCCCGGTGTATGCCCCGGTTAGAATAGGTGTACCATATCCCTGTGTTGTAAGAGGCGTCCAGGAAGGGCATCCGACCATAAAACATTGCCTCACAAAAAGCCAAACCCCTGCACAGCAGGGAAAAACGGATAAAAAGGGGGTTTATTTTTAGGGAAAAAAAAAGGGAATCGCTGAAAATCCCCCATTCATTTACATGG
>NC_140974.1:810063-835063 GCF_056783735.1 Eptatretus burgeri
TCCACAGATGTAATGTCTCTGTTCCCCACTGTTTTGTCCTTCCCATTCCCGCCCCTCTTGTCTCATGCCCTCCCCCCCCACCCCGCTGTGTGTTGTGCGTTAGCTCTCATATGAACATCGACAAGGTATACAAAAAAACAGTATCAGAGTGGTACAAGAGGTTTAAGGAGACTGGAAGTTGTCAGAAACAGAAAAGTACCAGTTGACAAAGCACAAGTGCAGCTGACGTTGAACGAGTGCATGATTTGTTTCAACAAAGTCCCAGAAAATCAATTCGACATGCATCCAGAGAACTGGAACTACCAACCACCACTGTGCGCAGGGTTTTGTATAAAAGACTGAAGCTTTATGCCAATAACTTGCAGGTTCTGCAGGAACTCAAACCATATGATGGACCCAAACACAAAATGTTTGCCTTGGAAATGCTCAGTCGAATAAAGGATGACCCGAAGCATGCTGGGATGTGATTTGCTCAGGTAACACATGGGCTACACCTGTGTGGAAGCCATTGCTTGGTGTCCCTCATTTACCCAGGTGTTTCCATGTTTTTTTTTTTTTTTGGTCCACTTCCTGTATATTAACTGGGTCATTGTGCTTGGTTATCAAACTTGCCTTCACATAGTGTCATGTTGCCAAACTCATGCAATTCAATCGTTTTGACCTTGAATTGTTTTATTTCTAAAAGTGTCCTGTGCTATAACAATTTCAGTAGTAGTGGGAAGGATGCCAAATAACAACGTTACGTATTTCTTTCACTCATTGCCTACTTTTCATATTCCTATTATTATTGATGTAGGAGCTTTTAGAATGGGGATTTTCTTCAGGAAGTGCTTTGAAGCAGGTTTGGATTGTTCATCTGAAAAAGCTTGTCACCACGTGATGATGTTGGACTCACCTACAGCAGTTGACAAAGCCAATAAAACGAAGCCATTTTACTAGATAAGTGCCATCATATTGAAACTGGATCTGATGTTCCCTTCCTTGTTTTAATTACTAGGGTTCTCCAATATTTGATGCTCTGCAGCGCTGTCCGGATGGTGGGGGGCAAAGCGCAGAGGCTTCACCTTGGGAAGTGCCAATTGGTGCAGGTCCAGGACAGACTGCAGTGAGCATGTAAGTCTTTGGTGTCTGACCCTACAGGTTAGTTGAACTGAATGATACTTTTGAAGGTTGATTGCAAAAGGGAATGTAAAGGTAATTAGCAAAGATGATGCAGGAGAGAGACCAGGTGTGTGATGATGCAGGTAAAAAGTGAATAATTTGCAAAAACATGTGCTTTTTCCAGGTATCTTTCCCCACGGAAGCTGCAGCCGATAATTATAGCTCAGTCCAAGGTCCTTGTTGAGGCACTGCGTACAGGAATGACTTCTCCTCGGAAGCCACCTCGCCACTCTGTTTATGTCGTTCAACGAAAGGGTGGGCAAGACACACGTACGACATGCATGATGGGTATTAGGTGTGGGCACGCAGCTAAGGGGGACGTTTATTGAGTGGTTAAATGGATCCATTAGACTTGCAGGTGAGGTTTCACGAATGAATTGCTTCACAACCAAAGGTGAGGTTTATTTTGCTGTGCGGGGAGCAGTTATCCGTTTGGCGTACTACCGTTTGAGGCAGCTGTGCTGTGAAGTGAAGTTGCATGCCCATCACCCAGAGCAAGAGCGTATCATTTGGACCCTACTGGAACACGTCATTGTGAAGGAGTTTACCCTTCTGAAGGATCGCCACCTCGATCAGGTCAGGATGTGAGACTATCATGTGATGGAAACATTAAGTTTGCAGTGCGAGGAGCTAACTCAAATAATTAGAGGAAAAATTCGATTGAACATATTGACGTGATATAACAATATTTAATTTCTTCCTCGCTTCTCGACAATTAACCACCCCAACTTTCCTTTATTTTTTATCCTCATGATGCACTTTAATTCCCACCTTTTCAGATGATTTTGTGTTCGATGTATGGGGCTTGTAAAGTCCAACATGTGGATCTGAAGTTCACAAATATTGTCGCTGCCTATAAGACTCGTCCACATGCCACTCCCAAGGTACTTTTCACAAGTATATATATATATATATATATATATATATATATATATATATATATATATATATATATATATATATATATTTATATACATATATTTCAATTACATGTTTCTTTAATCTTCTTTCACTTGCTTATATCTCAATTGTTTATTATTTTCAAAAGGCACAATAATTTTCTGTTTCATGCCAAGCTTATCCCATTTTGCCCCATTTCCCAGCATTCTAAGCTCTGCACTTTACCTCGGGTGTAACGATATGCATTGGTCACGATGTGATACGTATCATGATACGCAGCCAACAATACGACACTTATGCAATACATACCTTAATAACTTATCAGAATGTCCATCATCAATCAATCTATCGTGTGTGTGTGTGTGTGTGTGTGTGTGTGTGTGTGTGTGTGTGTGTGTGTGTGTGTGTGTGTGTGTGTGTGTGTGTGTGTGTGTGTGTGTGTGTGTGTGTGTGTGTGTGTGTGTGTGTGTGTGTGTGTGTGTGATAAAACATCGCATGTACATTATACATTGGTGATGACAATCTGCACTCAAGTCCAAAAATGAAAAACGAGAAAGTTCGAATTGTATTTCACACAGGGGAGTTTTTCATGTTGTGCTCCAACTTATTGTTGTCCTTCAAGCGAGAACTTCCCAAATGTGCCATCTTGGTTGAACGCCAACTCATTTACAAACGAGTAACTTACACAAAGGTTTTGTAATCAATGATGTTAATCTGTCTATTTGTGCACATCTGACTGCGATTAGTACAAGTCTGAAGACTGCGATGGTTCACGAGCGGTATTGACGATGTAGATTGTTTCAGAAGTCAAGGATGAGACAATGTGATAATGTTTGACCAAGTTATAAAAATGATCAACATGATGTGGTACGAGTGACAGGTTATTAGTTGCAAAATGTCGAAAACCCGGTTTCGTTCAACAACTTTCAAAATTTGACCTTTGCATAACCTTTAAAGGTCACAAAACAATGTTGTGGACATTAAAATAAGGAAACAGGATACGTGCTAGAGCTTAATGGAGTTAGTTCGTCGAAGAAGGTCGAAAAACCAGTTCGATTCCCACAACTTTGAAAATTTCACCTTTGTGAACTTTAAAGGTCAAAGGTCAAGGATTATTACCTTTGGTGCAAAACGTCCTCTGGAACATTCCAGGAACAATATAACGTCATATAGGCTATATGGCATTTCGCACTCATCGGATTATCCATACTTTGATGAAATCAGCATAAAAACTTACTTGAAGGGGGCGCCACGGACAAGGTGTTCGAGATAGAGCAAAATGGTTTCAAGACTTTAGGTGGGGAATGACCTCAAGATTATGCATAAAAAATATTGTCATCCCAGCTCTCAAAGTTTGGGCGGTCGTACGATTTTTATGTCAAAATTCCCAATTTTCTAAGTTCGTGACCTTGTGACCTTGACCTTCTTGACCATGGGATGTAGTGTGTACTAGGTGCGGTGGGACGCAAGAAGCACGCGGGCCACCATCTACTCCGCTTTATTGCGCGACCAGAAGCACAGTCCTGCCACCCCTAGCGGGCGAGGCATGATATACGAAAACCCAATCACGTGACACAGCACACTCCTCCCCCCGTAAAATGACCCGTCACATAACGAACGGATACTCACAACATGACCATCAGAAACCCATCAACACTCATAATCCTCCAAGTACCGCGGCCGCACCCTGACCCACCTCGGACGGGCAGCGCCACCAGACAGTCCAGGCTCATACGCCTCCCGGCTCGGTCGAGGTGACACCCTCGCCGGACTCGCACTTTCCGCAACACCAGCTACCCCCGACTGCCTAGCCTGCTCGACGTCCCCGGGTAGGACGGCATCAGGCGAAGCACCCAGCACCCCAGAGACCACCGCCGGCACCCATTTGGAACCGTGGAAATAATCGCGTACCATCACCCGCTGCCCCACCTCGAAGCTGCGCAGCCGCGCCGGACGCGACATAGCCCCACTCACCGACCGCAAAGCCCGTCCATAGAGACGAATAGCAGGCGAGTCACCCGTGACAGGATGAACTGCGTTCCTGTAATGGAGCAAAAAAACATCGACCACCGTCTGCACAGGTGCAACACCCCCCCTGCGCAAAGCCCGCTTCAACATCTTGACAAACGACTCAGCTTGGCCATTCGTCTCAGGATGATAAGGTGCGGACCTTAGATGTCGAATACCATTCTGGCGCATAAACTCATCAAATACACCCGCGATGAACTGCGGACCATTATCAGAGACCAGGATCTCCGGCAACCCTTTATTAGCAAAGATCGTCCGCAGCTTCTCTACCGTAATGCTTGCTGAAGTATGCTGCATTACTACCACCTCCGGCCATTTCGAGAATGCATCAATCACAATCAAAAACATCTTGCCATTAACCGGTCCCGCAAAATCTACATGGACCCTCTGCCAAGCTCGGTCTGGCACAGGCCAGAGACTCGAAGCTCGACGCGGGTTATCAGCATCTGTCTGGCACGTGGTGCAACGCTTAACCAATTGCTCAATGTCTTTGTCCAACCCCGGCCACCACAACAGGCTACGAGCAAGACTCTTGGTCTTCACGATGCCCAGGTGACTGACATGCAGTTCTTCCAAACACCGCTGCCTGAACCTCGGTGGAATCACGGTCCTCATTCCCCACATTATGCACCGTTGGACCAACGACAGCTCCGCTGCGCGTGACGTGAAAGGTCGAAATGCCGGTGTCGAAGGCAGATCGCTCCAATTCCCCGTAGAAATCGCCTGGACGACACGGGCAAGCACCGGATCACGAGCCGACTCCACCGTGACCTGCCTGGCCGTGACCGGCCCGCTTTGGACCTGGTCCAGCGCAAACACGTCGACCCGGTCGCCCAGCTCAGACGCAGGTGGACCCTCCGCACACGGCAAGCGTGAGAGCCCGTCGCAGTTAGCATGCTTCTCGGTGCTTCGGAACTGAATATCATAATCGTAAGCACCCAGAAACAGACACCACCGCTGTATTCGCGCGGCTGCTACCACCGGCACTCCGCGTTCGGGTCTCAGGATGAATTGAAGCGGTTTGTGATCCGTCTGTAAAATGAAATGCCGTCCCAGCAGATATTGATGAAACCTCCGCACACCCCAGACGATGCTGAGAGCCTCCCGTTCGATCTGGGCATATCCGCGCTCTGCTGTGGACAGGGTCCGGGATGCAAAACAAACAGGCCGCTCGGAACTATCGTCCATCCTGTGGGAGAGCACTGCCCCAATGCCATATGCAGAGCTGTCGCATGCCAACAGGAGCGGACGCGCAGGCTCGTAGTGCACGAGGACCGTATCCTCTGTGAGCAGCCGCTTGACGCGGTCGAACGACGCCTGGTGTGCAGGCCCCCAAGCCCAGCGCTCGTCCTTCTTGAGCAACCATGTTAACGGCGCAAGTTGTGAGCTGAGCCCGCGCACGAACCTTTGGTAATACTGGGCCATACCAATGAACGCGCGCAGCTGCGTCTTGTCGCGAGGCGGTGGCATGCGCTGAATCGCCTCCACCTTCCGAGGACCTTTCAACAGCCCTCCGGCGTGATGATGTGCCCGAGGTATTCCAAGCGTTGCTTGAAGAACGCGCACTTGTTCCTGTTTAAGCGCAGGCCGCACGCTTCTAGCTTCGTCAGCACTCGGGCAATGTTCGCCAGATGCTCGTCCGCCGTTTTCCCCGCAATGAGTACATCGTCCAGGTAGGTCTGAGCGGGCAGGCCAATGCAAACCTGATCCATAGCTTTCTGCCACAAAGCTGGAGCCGAAGCAATCCCAAAACAGAGTCGGGTATATCGATAGAGTCCTTGACACGTGTTGATTGTTAAAAGCTCGCTACTCCCGGGATCCATCGGCAGGTGAAAATATGCATCACGCAGGTCTAGCTTCGTGAAGTATCGACTCCCCGCCAATCGCGCATATATTTCATCGATTGACGGCAATGGATATTGCTCCACGCTGAGCCCCGGGTTAACTGTGGATTTGAAGTCCCCGCACAATCGGACGTCCCCATTCCGTTTCAGCACCGTGACAACCGGGGTGGCCCAATCCGAGCATGACACCCGTTTGATCACTGCACAGGCCTCTAGCCTATCCAGTTCACCCTTGACCTTGTCCCGCAGGGCATACGGCACCGGATGCGGTTTACAAAACCAAGGAATCACCCCCTCCTTCAAGAAGAGTTTCGCCTCCATGCCCTTGAGTTTCCCAAGGTCGTCTCTAAACAACCGTTGATGTCTTTGAAGAATCTCCTCCAACTGATCCTCCCACTGGCTCGGCACGGGTTGCACAAGGTGAACTGCGGCCCAGTCTAGCCTGATGCGGGTCATCCAATCTCGGCCGAGGAGAGACGGCCCCCTCCCCCGTACGACGTACACCCGAAGCGTGGCGACCTGGCCTTGGTACCGCACAGACACGTCTGCCATCCCGACTGGCGTTATCTTCTCGCGGGTGTACGTGAACAGCGCGAGGTTTGACCTGATAAGCTTCAAGCCGTTGAGTCTACGCGCGGTCTGTTCGCCGATGAGCGACACCGCTGCTCCCGTATCGACCTGGAACGTGATCGGCGTTTCGTTCACTTCGACCTCCACCGTCATCGGGCGCGCCGTCGTCGGGCCAACTGAACCCAGGCTCAACACCGGCCGCTGGTTCCGCCCCGAGTCGCGTCGCACATCGCCGTCCACAACTTTAACGGTGGCCGACGCCCCACGGCACACACGCGCCAAATGATCCACCTTGTGACATTTCAAACACACGTTGCCTTTATACGGGCATGCACGGCGCAGGTGTCGACCTCCACATCCCAAGCATGACCGCGGTGTCACCCCGCCGCACGCGTGGCCGCGCGGCGACGTCCGACCCGCATCGAAGGTGGTGCGCGCGTCCCGGGGCGCTCGCGACCCCGCGTGGCCGGTGATGGCTCGAACATCCCCGCGAGCCTGCTCAACCGCCATGTGTGCTTTCATTTTCTCCACGATGTCCCGAAACGCCAGCCCGTCATCCCGGGGCCTGTTCGGTGCCACTAAGTCACCCAGCAGCCGATAATGCTCCGGCGAAAGCGAAGCGAGCAAGATTGACTTCTGCTTGCTCTCGTCGACCACATCGTTCGCGTGGAAATAGCAATCCAATTGCTCTGAAAACGATTCGAAGTCGTCCCCGTCGAAAACGGGCATAAGTCCGTATGATCCCATCCTCGTCGCCAACTAGTGTGTACTAGGTGCGGTGGGACGCAAGAAGCACGCGGGCCACCATCTACTCCACTTTATTGCGCGACCAGAAGCACAGTCCTGCCACCCCTAGCGGGCGAGGCATGATATACGAAAACCCAATCACGTGACACAGCACAGGATGGAAATGAAAAATCGAGCTCCGTGGGGCTATGCAGGTGCCATTGGGCTAACCAAATACTGAAACCCCTGTCAGATTCGACAAACCCCCTAGGAGAAGATGCAAATTGAAATCGGCTACCCCCTAAAAACACGTTTTTGGGGCGTGGCTCCGCCCATATTTGGCGGACCACGCCCATTTTCAGGAAAACACAACTAGATCATGATATAAACCTCCCACCAAAATTTTGTCAGGATTGGATCAAAACCCATGGAGCTATGCTCAGGACAGACAGACAGACAGACAGACACAAGACACACAACAATTACGAATATAGTGGTCACTTATTTTTTTCGTGAAAATATTTTTTCGTGAACCATTAATCACTGATCATCACTTATGACATCTAGGTCCCACTTCGATTGTTTACTCTAATGCACACATTTATTCACCCCTACCTACGAGCCTGATGGTAACACGGATTATTGTCAAAAACAATGCTCAGTTCAAATATGATGCAAGATCACCCAGTCGAGCATGCTAATGAATGTTTGTTTATTTGGGCGCGGTGTGTAATGGTGCGAAAATAACAAAAATAACCCGATGTACATACATAAAGCAAAAAAATGCGTTTTTAACGTGCATATATAATACATTGTGGTTATAGATCTGGCATCATTCCAATTTCACTGGGCCATGGACTAACACCCAGGCCTGCTGATACAGCATGTGCTGCTTCATGGAAGAGCAGCACATGATTTTATTGGGGTGGAGTCAGGCCATCTGTCCAGCCAATGGGTGTAAAACAGTGGGGTGGAGTCAAGGCAGCTGAACACTGACCCGTCTATACTAATAAAAGGCAGGGCGTGTGGTGTGTGTGTGTGTGTGTATGTGTGTGTGTGTGTGTGTGTGTGTGTGTGTGTGTGTGTGTGTGTGTGTGTGTGTGTGTGTGTGTGTGTGTGTGTGTGTGTGTGTGTGTGTGTGTGTGTGTTTGTGTGTGTTTGTGTGTGTCATTGATTGGTATCTACATATGGAGTTTGGGAATGTGGAATGGAGTCCTCCAACGGCAAGTTCAAAGTATCCCCCTTCATTTCAGTAAGGGGTCACGATTCATGGACCAAGCTGTGAAGTTTTCTGTTTTCAAAGTTTTGTGCCGAGGGCTCTCTTCTGGGTCGTTACTGAGCCCAGGACGGCTTTTAACTATCGTTCGTTTGTCGTGATATTCCCAGGGATGGTTTTTAATATCTCTGTGAGGTTCTTCTTCATCATTCCCATGAGGTTCTTCATCATCACTGGAACAACTTTGGTATTCTTCAGCTACCAGGATTTTTTCACTTCATGGTTGAGATCTTGGTATTTGGTCATTTTACTGATTTCTGCATTGTTAGTCCAAAATCACTGCTATGAACACCTCAATTAGCAATGCCTTCTCTTTTTTGCACCTACGTATGATATCTGGTCACAATGCTTTGTTTTCGATGTTCACACCCGATGGGATCATTAGGTCGTACGTGAGCGGTACTTCAATCTTTTTAGTGATTGCTTTTGGTTCATTTTCCCACAAATTTTCTGGAACTGGAATATCAAAGTTTGTGCAGATATGCCAGCGGTTTACTTTACAAACTATGTTGTGTCATTGTGTGTACAGCTGTTCTGACACTTTTTTTTCATATTCGGTCATTAAGTGTCACATATCATTATCTTTGCTAACCCCACCTCCACCCCTCACCTGTCTTTTCTTTTTTTTTCCTCCTCTCCCCCTCCCTTCTCTCACTCTGTCCCCTCCTCGCTACCCCCTCCCCATAAAATGCAGCACTCTCCTCCCACACCTCTGTCGCTCTCTCGCTGTGTGTGTGTGTGTGTGTGTGTGTGTGTGTGTGTGTGTGTGTGTGTGTGTGTGTGTGTGTGTGTGTGTGTGTGTGTGTGTGTGTGTCTCTCGCTCTCTCACACACACCCCTCCCGCAGTGAATAGCAATTGGTGAGGTGTCGCTCTTCCCACCTCCCCCCTAACTCTCCTCCCTACATCTTCTCTGCCTCCCCTTGCAACTCTCACCATACACCTGCCTCCTCTCTCTTTCTCCCTCCCTCTTTCAACCTACCCCCACTTTATTGACCTGTCGGCGAAGCGACGGGTTGTATTTGCTGTTGTATAATGTGATATTTTTTATTTCCAAAAAGGATATAACTCTGTGAGAAAATGATGAAACACCCTGAAACTCGAACTTGTTCTGTAACTTGTAATAATAAAGCCATGTAACAAGTTTCAGTTGAATATGTTAAAGGGGATGGGAAAAAAGTTCAGAAAAACCACAAGTGAGACGGACAGATGGACGGATGGTCAGACAAAGAGCAAACCTATAGTCCCCTCCAGTGAAACCGGTAAGGGACTAATAAGCTAGAAAAGAGGACCCATCGCACTCTCCTCTATACTGTCTCGCATGGGTTTGAATTTCAGCCCAACTACAAACTGTCATCCTGCTGTTTCACAGGCAAGGCAAGACCTCAATGTGTACACCGTCCCTTGGATAGACATTAAACTGGGTGTCCCATTTGTCAGCATTAGTTGGTGGATGTTAAAGATCTTTTTTTATGCATGGTTAAGGCTCGTGAAGAGCTAGGACACTGAACGGATTAAGACACGACCTAATAAAGGTGACAGAGATAATGAAACAAAATGTTTGTACGATTTTTGTGATAACTATTGCATTGGAAGTTTATCATATTGTCACAAAGATTATCATGATACTTCAATATTTTTGCATATATCGTTACACCCTTCTGTTTATCTCCTCCCCTCCCTCCCCCAGTCTCACTTTCTTTGCATTTTATGTTTTTCTTTATTTGCTTCATTTCTCTGGATTGCTTATATGCTGGCTCTTCTCACTAAGTTGCTTTTTTACATATCCTATCTTCCATTTATTATATTTCAATCATCTCACCGTCCATCTGCTTCTTTCTCTATGTGGCTATGTGCATGTCACCATCCTTCCATATGCTGTACATTTATTTCCTATCTCTTCTTATCTAATTAGTCATTCACACCCCATTCCCACCATGACCCCTGTTCCTCTTTCCTTCCACCCTTAGACATTTCGACAGGTGCTCATCCGGGATGGAAAGTTTGATTCCATCATTGTGTTTTACAACCGGGTCTTCATGCCACATCTGAAGAACAACATTTTGAGTCTTGCTATTATCCAGGCAATTAGCATGCTTTATTCAGCACCCAGAATCCTATTGTATCCACTACCTTTAGGTTACCACATTCAAAGGACAATTTTCATGTATACTGTTCAAAAAGTTAAAAAAAAAAGTTCTTCAGATAATTTAGAATACCAAAGATTGTATATTAAAGACAAAAGCAATGCGACAAAAGAATGCATGCATTTCACCAGAGGTTGTCTAGAAAAGTAACCCGAAATGGAAGTGCACAAGCCTGCAATCAGACGTGGGTCTTGGACATGTTTCAGCTTGAATTCATGAGCAAGACAAATCAATTTTAAATACAAAGCTTGCCCCATTAGGCAAGGACTAATACATAAAAATGTTGAACCCTTTAATAACTTTCACAGTAATGCCCTTGCCATTAGTTCTTTTTTTTCAAGGTATTACTTTCCATAAATAAACATGATGGCAGTGGATGACAAAGTTAACTTTAGCAAAAACAACATGGATGTCTGAAATGAGTGTGCAAATTGGCAGCGACATCAGTCTGCAAGTGATCACAGACAGGTTTACATTGGGAGAAATAAATAAACACGAAGTAATTGAAAACATAAATCGGATGACCTAAAAAGAGAGAATCAGCATAACAAAAAGAAAATTTGGACAGAGAAGGAAAAATGGACGTTATTATGGGCAATGGAATATGCCAAACGAAAAGGCATGAGGAAAGATAGTGCAAACACCTGGGAACAGATAATCCAAAGATTATGCCATGATCAAGGTAATTTCAATTGGGCAACACTAAACTCAAAGAAAAACAACATCCTCAAACAGAAAATATTCACAGAGAAGGAATTAACAATAAGAGATGAACAAACTGAAGAGGCAATAAGAAATGACTGGTCACCTATAAATGACGACCTACACGAATGCCTCAATGGAATGACGGGACATACGTTCTGGATGAGATTCCCAGAGTACAACCCCCCCCCCCCAAAGAAAAGGAACAACCAACAGAACTTACCGGTGCTACACAGAAAATAGAACAAGAGAGGAAAACAGAAACAGATGAGATTTCAAATTAAATCACAATAACAGAAACAGAAATTGGGAAATAGGTCGGAGAACTGAATCAACAAACAAAACTGAAAACTCCACACCAGGACTGGAGAATGACAGAAGGAAATGCTGCAGCAGCACCAGTAGAGAAAGCTCAACTTGAAATTACTAACTCAGATCAAATAGCACCTTTGCAAACAGAACAAATCAGAACAACAAGGATGGATCACAATGAGGAGGACAATAATGGGCAACAACAGAATGAAGATTATATAGAAGAGCACTCGGTAGAGAGCATACCTCCGCCAGGCTGATTAGTTTACATTTTGTATCCCACAGATAGGCTGGATCTGGATTCGGACCTGAGCTAAAATTTAATCAGCTTGTTCTTGTCACTTAACCAAATCACCCACCAAGTTTCATCCAAATCTGTCCATAACTTTTTGAAATATCATAGTATATATCATTTTTTCCCGATCACTCAATGGTGAAGAATCACTTACAAAATTCTTGTATCCAGATCTGGATTCGGATCTTCACCAATATCGAATCAATTCTTCCTTGTTACATACGCAAGTTCTCCACCAAGTTTTGTCCGAATCCGTACACAACTTTTTGAGATATCCTGCTATATGTCGTTTTTGGCCCAATCTCCCAATGAAGAATCACTTTAAAAATTCTCACATCCAGATTCGGATCCTCACCTAAATCGAATCGTTTCATCCATACCCAGGCTCTCCATAAAATTTCGTCCAAATCCGTCCACAACTATTTGAGATATTTTGTTCACAAGCAAACAGACAGACAAGGGGCGAAAACATAACCTCAATCCACCTTTGGTAGCAGAGGTAAAGAGGAAGAGGAGGTTGACAATGAACAGCATAGGCTAGAAGATTAACTGGCTAATAAAATAGAGGAAATTTAATTGACATCACCCAAGCAAAGAAGCAGAGAAGAGGCAGGACACTGGCGAAGCAGAGAAGAGGCGGTACGCTGGCAAATCAGAAAGGGGGCGGGATGCTGGCGAAGCAGAGTCGGGGGGGTGGGGGTGCAGTGGATGAAGAGAGGGGCCATGATGCAGTTGAAGCAGATATTTGATATGGTGCAGGTGAAGCAAAGAGAGAGCATGAAGGAAGCAAGGAGGCTGCAGGGAGTGAAGGAAGAAAAGAGAGCAAGGGGAATGAAGGAATGGACAAAGGCCTTGCTTGGCCTTATAGACTGTGATTCTGATTTTCCAATGGAACACTTGGATCGACAGAAGATGCTAAGAATGTGGCTGGCTTTAGAGGCCAGCTTTGCTGTTGTCGGCCCAGAAAAGGTCATGGTTGATGCTAAGGCCGAGAACTTCAAGAGACTGAATCTCTTCCAGAAGATTGGTGGATTGTTTGATGATCCTTCCAGAGTGATCAGGTGAGACTTGGCGATTTTTTTTTAGGACTGAAGGACATGTTCTGCTTATCAGACCAGTATCAGAACATGTTCTGCTTATCAGACCAGTGTCTATTCATTTCCAGATTAGTAGAGAGATACTCAGCTGCTGTCTCCTTAGCAGAGGGATGGGGGTACTGTGGTGTCATCATCACAATGTGGTGTCATCTGCAAAAAGGAAGAAAGGCTTTTCAGAGCATCAGGAAGGCCTTCATCGAACTCCTCTAAAGCCGCACGGATACCCCCAACATCATGTCTGAAGAGAAGCTGCAACCCACCAAGCTGCCTTGAAGGACATAAATCATACATGCTCTATACTAAAATCAACCAAAAGCTTCAGAACCACTGCCTGATCAGCTTCAAACCCTTAATCAGAGCAGGCAAATGCAACTATGCTGGAGACAAGATAACCCATGGTACCTGGACCTTCAACAGATGGAGGGAGGGCTAATCTGCAAACGTTCTGAAAAGCACCAAGATCTCAAACAAGCTTCCCTAGCTCTGATCTACACAGATATGACTGAGTCATACGCAACAGACTGCACAATGGGGATAGACAATTTGGTTCCTGCATGCACAAAGACATTGTCTTACACAAACTGTTGAGCACCTTGTGGAGGAATGCAGTTTTCATAGCTTTCCTGAGGGCTCGGATAAGCTATAAAGTTTAGGCAAGAAGTTTGTCACTGGCGGAACACCACTGACTTTACCTACTAAGATGCCATATGAAAGAAGAACAAGTGCACCATTGGGGGCAAATTAACATTTTTGACTTCCACACAGTTCTCAGGCTACTGACCAATCTGTGAAGGATACTTCCTTGTGAGCCGAGAAAGGAAATTGTCCGTTTATTTTCAAAATTTGTCCACCATTCAAATTCCCTCTCCACAAAAGAATGTGGGCATGGACTTCCACTTGTCATTTTTTAAAAAAAACATTATTTGTTGGATGTGTCATTTGAACCTCAAATTCACACGACTACTTTGAAGAAAATAGTCTTAGTTTATTTAGATTTTGAAGTTTATTTTATTGAAGTTTATATTTTTTATTTTTTTATTGAAGTTTATATTTGAAGTTTATTTAGATTTTGTGTACTTTGTATCAAACATTATGATTGCACTTATTGGGTATTCCGTTACCAACAGCATGGTAAAATGTTACCAACAATTCAGTCAGCCTGTTTAGCCAAGCTGTATTGTGTGTGTGTGTGTGTGTGTATGTGTGTGTGTGTGTGTGTGTGTGTGTGTGTGTGTGTGTGTGTGTGTGTGTGTGTGTGTGTG
Organism: Eptatretus burgeri; assembly: GCF_056783735.1. Classification (NCBI taxonomy): domain Eukaryota; kingdom Metazoa; phylum Chordata; class Myxini; order Myxiniformes; family Myxinidae; genus Eptatretus; species Eptatretus burgeri. Next base: position 824,382 of record NC_140974.1, read on the forward strand.
TGTGTGTGTGTGTCTGTGTGTGCACAGACTCGCCATCTATCTCCAATCCCATGCATACCCATGAGTCCCGCCAATGGTGTCAGGTCAACCCTCAGCGTGCCTGGCCATCCAAACATTACCGTGACTTCTCTGTATAAAAGTGCTCACCCGGGCAGCATGACACCACGAAGCAGGCAAGGGAGAGAAGCCTGTATAATTTATTGAATTGTATTCTAAAACACTGATGGTTAGACAAAGATGCAGGTACAGATAAAACTAGAATGGAATTCAATGGAGTGCTTACCACCGCCAGGCTGAACAGTTTACGTTTTGTATCCCACTGATAGGCTGGATCTGGACCTGAACCAAAATCGAATCGGCTTGTTCTTGTCACGTACCCAACTCATCCACCTAGTTCTGTCATAACTCGTCCACAATGGTTTGAACCATCATACCATATTTCGTTTTTGGCCCCATCTCTCAGTGGTGAAGAATCGCTTTAAAAATCCTCATATCCGGATGCGAATCTTCACCAAAATCGAATCAATTCGTCGTCACACACCAAACCTGTCCACCAAGTCTCAAACGAATCTGCCCATAACTTTTTTAGATATTGTGCTCACAAACAAACAAAAACGCAGGCGGGTGAAAACATAACCTTATACCTTTAGACAGTGTCGGGTGAGACTTATTGAAATGTCTCAAGCATTTACAAATGATGTCAAGATCTCCAAATTGCAGAAAAAATCAAAAATAATTGTTTGATTAAAATATTCATCTGAATTTAAACATTGCATCTCTTTGGCTTCTTAGATTGAATGTATTTATTGATTTTCTTTCTGATTTATTGATCTCTTTGCCAATCAATGCAATGTCTGTTATTAATTGTTGGGAAATAGGGCTGGTACAAGTTTCTTTATGTTCCATCATGGTGGTTGGAGTTCCATAGAGTGAGCGATGATGGCATGGAATGATAGCAGATTTGACGTGTTTGAATTGGACAATATTTGTGTCATGTAAATAATTTAATGCTGCTGCTACTACTACTACTACTACTACTACTACTACTACGACTACTACTACTACTACTACTACTACTACTACTACTACTACTACTACTACTACTACTACTACATTAGTCTCAATTAATCTCACATTGCAGAGTTAGCTGGTGAACGTTTTTGGCCCAAGTATTTCTTGAACCGATTGGCCAGGCCTGACATTCGACTGAATGTGTCGAGTTTGTAATTTGTTCAAGGTTCTGGCACTAACTCTCCTACTCTTCACACGAGATATTTCACCTCCACCAATAACCAGTGGATGGGTCCTCCGGCCTGACGTCCACCCGATGGACAGCGCACACACCGATGTCTTGCCCTGCATGTGAAACACCAGGGTGGCAGTTTGAACTCAGGCTAGACAGCTCAAATAATTTTCGGCTATCCTGCCAGGCCTTTCATAAATAATTTAATGTTAAATACAGTGGCTGGTAGGATGGTCTAGACTTAGATGTATGCGCACTCACATCTCAGCTGTCCTGCCGGGGTTCGAATCTCGGCCCAGCTATAAGCTGTCATGCTGTTTTTTCACAGGCAGGGTTGATTCTTATCTATTTCTTATTCAATGTCATCTTTAAGCACGCTTTGTCAAAGTACTTCTCATGGTATGTGCGTCGCAATATACATATGACAATAAACTCATTATCATTCACCAATGGGTGTCCCGTCCCTTGAATGGACGTGAAGCAGGCGTCCTGTCTGCTGGCATTGTTGGAAGTTAAAGATCCTACAGTGTCATCATAAAGAGGAGGTGAGTAATCCATGGTGCCATGGCCAAAATAATTCCTGTCTAACCCCGCGTTCCCCCTGTTCCAAAGGAACGAAGTGCAAAAGGGTCAACCCCGAAGAAAGTTGCTCTACTCCTCAGCTGGGTATGCGGATTAGTAGTCGTCGTCGTAGTAGTAGTAGTAGTAGTAGTAGTAGTAGGTTAAATACTTTAACATAGGGTGCATTATTAAATACTAATAATTATTTAATACACTTGATTTTTTGCCTACGCTGACGAAGTCAGCAGAGGCATTATGTTTTCGGGTTGTCCATCCATCCGTGATAGGTTTTCATTTCCACGATAACTTGAGAACAGCTAAAGGGATCAAAGTCAAACTTGGTACAAGTATGAATTTGATGTAAAGATGAACTGCTTAGATTTTGGAATCCAAAGGTCAAAGGTCGGAGGTTAGCAAAAAGGTCAGAGGTTTTTCCCATGAAGCAAAAATTCTGTCACCACGCCAACTTGTGAACCAGTGATGGGAATTTGACCAAACTTGGTATAAGTATATATTATGATGCAAAGATGAACTGTTTACATTTCGGCATCAAGAGGTTAGAGGTCATGTCATGTAAAAATGTGATACTTGAGAACAGCTAACGGGATTTCAATCAAACTTGGTCCAAGTATGTGTAACGAATAATGATGTAACAATATGGGCGAAGGGATATTGGTCGACGTCACGATGTCAAATTGTTTTCTTTTTCATCACATTTATCCATCCATTATATCAGCAGTTATATGATGATCAGAAGTATCATTGAATCTGAAACAAATTCTGAGATACTCAGATAAGTTTTTTGTGCAGATTTATTTCACCATGGCTTAGTATTTCAATCCATTTTAATTTTGCTATGACGTCATCGATGACGTGTGCATGGAAGAAGATGTGCATGGAAGATGTGCATGGAAGAAGTTTCGGGAACTGAGTGGCGTGCTGACAAAGAGGGGAGTGTCGTTGAAGCTGAAGGGAAAGGTGTATGCTTCATGTGTGAGGAGTACGATGACTTATGGGAGTGAGACATGGGTACTGAACATGGAGCAGCAACAAAGGCTGGAAAGGGTGGAAATGCGAATGGTTCGGTGGATGTGTGGAGTATTGTTGAGAGAGAGGAAGACAAATGATGACTTGCGGAAGATGATGGGAATAGAGTCTGTGATGGAGGTTGTGAAGAGAAACAGGTTAAGATGGTTGGGTCATGTGTTGAGGAAGGATGAAAGTGACTGGGTGAGAGGAGTGTTGGAAATGAGTGTAGTCGGAAGTAGAGGACGGGGAAGACCGAGAAAAACTTGGCTAAATGTGGTGGAAGAGGAAATGTGGGCAAGGGGATTAAGAAGGGGAGATGCAGAAAACAGGGTAAAGTGGAGAAGATTGTCATGGGGCCCGCAGGGCTAACCCCCGCTTTAGCGGGGAAAATGGCCTTTAAATGCTTGTGTGTGTGTGTGTGTGTGTATGTGTGTGTGTGTGTGTGTGTGTGTGTGTGTGTGTGTGTGTGTGTGTGTGTGTGTGTGTGTGTGTGTGTGTGTGTGTGTGTGTGTGTGTGTGTGTGTGTGTGTGTCATCGATGCCCACACGCACAATATTTTGGGTGGATTTCTCATTAACAGAGGGTCGGATTTATCTCCAATATCATTTTATCCACAAAAGGAGATAAGCAAACAAAAATGTATTGTGACATTCTCATCAAGATTTATGAAATCTCATGCGAAGTCAGAAGAAATTGTTGTAATGGTACAATTCTCAGAGATTAATTTAAAATGATGTCCAGGTACGTTATAGCTGTTTATCCGAATGCCTTTTGTTTCTTTCCAGTTTCCTCGTGTTCATCGGAGACTCTGGGGTAATTCCTTACTTTTGTTACATCATTTTTGCTCATCTTTGGTGATGCTACCATTTTAGCAAATCATAGTCATAAGAGCTTTCAGTTTAATGAATTGTACGTGGCTTATCTCGCGAGCTTAATGTTATACAATAACCTCAATAAAATAAAATCACGAAACCACTTACCACGACATTTATTACTCGCGACATAATTCTCTGTCATAGCTCTTACTTTTGATATGTCATCATATGTCATTTGATATGTCATATTAAATAAAAAAGTATTCAGCACATTATCTTTCAAATTCATATTGTGGACACAATCATTTTAAGCCTCAATAGGTATCATGAACATGCACCCACCATCACCAGGCCATTCCACAAAAGGTTTTCTAATATAATGAGGAAACGGCTTATTGTTGATTAAAATCTCATCCATATAGATTTATCAACTAATTCAGAAACAAATTTCTTCCAAGGGGGAAAAAAATTCACTTTTAGAAGTATTACAATGACCCTAAACTGCACTAGATGTCGGTGTTGGAAACATGGATTTTCCGCAGGCAATGATGATCCAAATGGCTTTTATTTTGCCTTAATTACATTCTAAAGATAGTAACACATGCTGGACTTGTCTGTCTATCCAAAGTGGAAGATTCTTCATCTTTACAATCTATAACGTCATCATTCCTATTATGTAATCTATCTGAACTAGTTTCATTCCTTAATTTATGTGCATAACTGGGCTGCTGGTTCCTTCATTTCTGGGAGCATGGCTGCACTGCTGATGTGGGGGCCCACTTGTGGGTTAGGGCAGGAATTGGTTCAGTGCCGGCAGCAACCACCTACATTTTCCAAAATACACCATTGGATCTTTAACGTTCACCAGAATCAACTAATACTGGCAGACAGGTCCCCAGGTTACCACCCCATGTGACAAATAATGCACTCCTTTATGCACCACCCTACCTGCAAAACACTAGGGTGGTAGTTTGTAGTTGGGGCTGGGAATTGCATCTAGGCAGGTCAGACAAGTGCACCTCTGAGCTACCTCTGAGCAAACTACCTCTGAACTTTTCTGGAAGTGAAGGAGAAAAGTATAACAAAGTAATGATGTAACATTTCCGATTACATTGTAAGGCTGCGAGAGTCATAAACACCTACGCACATTAATATGTGGATGCTATGTCCCCAATAAACAACAGAAATAGAATAGACATTAACACAGTCATTCCAAAAACCCAAATGTAGCCACAAAAATCCTGGTGATAAACCCCAGCTAATGTCATCGCTTGCTTCCCAAGTCCCCAGCACAACAGAGGATCAACATAACTGTTGGACCAGGGTGTACTTCTCGTTCAGCAAAACGTCTGCCATTTGGGAGAGAAGAAACAAGGAATAAACCCCAGCCATTGACAAAGAAAAGGAAATTGCACTTCGAGCATGTGGACAAAGCCGATGAAGAAAAGGAGGCAGCCACTGATGGAGAGATCTCTGATGGAATGTATGTAAAATGGGATCTGAGCTTTTTGGAATATTTTATGTGAAAATGCAAGTGTATGAAATGGGAACTTGTGTGTGAAAATTTGTGCTCGCAAACAAGTTTTTTTTTTTTTTTTAGTTTAACCCCTTAATCATAAACTTGGCTTAACCAATACCTTGCATTTTAACTAAAGTTATTTTGGCAGAAATTAAGGAAAAGAATGGAAGTAATTTCAACCTAAAGAGCCATTTATACAACATGCTGGATTTGTTTACATATGTTCAGAAAATGCTCAATTTTAATCCTCCTACCCCCTGTGTCTATATAAAGGCCCAGTCACACCTTGACGTTTTAGCCAGCTTATGCCGATTTTTTGGAAAATTTGTTGAAAACGCTGGTACACGTCGAATACGTTATTGGTAAGTTTTGATAACATTGAGAGCACGCTGAAAAACACTGCCATACGTCGTTGTACGCTGGCGTCAAACGTTGTACTTTTCGGTTGTCCTCAAATTTTCCATGCTTGAAATTTTGAGACTTATGCCAGCGTATGACTCACACGTTCCGCATAACACTGGCCATAAGTTGTTGGCACGTCACGTGATCGTTGACACACGTTACTTGTAAGTTACTCATAAGTCGAAACATGTCAAGGTAATGTTTAGCGTACCCGAAACTTATTTCTAACCTATGAGTAACGTGTTGTACTCACGTTACGCGATCGGTGACACACATCGACACACGTTACTTGTAAGGTGCTCATAAGTCAAAACACATCAAGGTAATGGTTAGCGTCAGTGTTCCAGACTCCCTGGTTTTTTTTTTTCTTCCTTCCTTCGGAATGATGGTGATTTTGACACTTTGATTTCTAGTGCGGTTATAATATAATATAATTAATAGGCTGCCGCTCAACGATTTAAATCATAACTGCACTGTACACTGAACACCGTCATACTGAAGAAATAAAAACCAGGAGTCTGGAACACTGACGCTAACCATTACCTTGACGTGTTTCGACTTATGAGCACCTTTCAAGTAACGTGTGTCGATGTGTGTCAACGATCGCATATCGTGCGTACAACTTATTCCCATCGCATGTGGAGCGTGTGTCATACGGCAAGTACGTCGTAAAATTTTCAACATGTTTAAAATTACAAGACATACTCCACTTAATACGACGTATGATAGCGTACTTTAGCGTTCTATTCATGCATACCAAACTTACCCATACCGTATTCGACGTGCGCCAGTGTTTTAGACGCATTTTTCAGAGGTCGGCATACGCTGGCAAGATCGCCAAGGTGTGACTGCGATGTTGACACTTCCATTTCTGCGGCGGTTATGATTTGAATCGTTGTGCCGCAGCCTTTTCATAACCTACGCCACGTCATCATCGGCGATGCGTGCAGCGCGCTATGTATAAGTTAGACTATCGTTGGGCATAGGTTGTGAAGGCCGACAACAGGTTCAGCATTCGTTGGTATAAGTTATCTATAACACAACGAAACGTTCTGTGTCCGTTACTAATACGTTATGCATAAGACCAAGTCGTTATGAATACGTCCGAATCTTTAAAAAAAAACATCAAAAGTTCAACGTAAGCCAACGTTTTACATACATTTTAATACGTTGCCATTGCTAACTAAAACGTCAAGGGCCTTAATATGTAGATAGCCGCTAAACATATTGTGGATAAAGACATGTATAATATACACTCACAATTTCGCTTTCTATGCCTTCATGTATACAAGTAACTTGCAAACATAGTGTTACAGTATTGGCACATGTGCCAGGCTCACGAGGTGCGTACTCGCACCTGCCGCCACGACCGGCCCTGAGGCCGCCGGCCACAGATAAGTCCACGGCCCGGCAGGTTGGGAAGCGACCACAAACATCAATCAGATGGCCAAATCTCCCCGTGTTCCTCCGTCTAACACTGTTTACCTGGGGGTGACGTGGTCTAACTAACCGAGGCTCGCTCCCTCAGCGCGCACTTGGATTACTGCCGAACGGAACAGTGCGTGCAGCACTGGCTATTTAATGGGGCAAAACAGTTGGGGTAAAACTTCCCGGCTATCGCTAGTACGGAATGTGTGTGACCAAAAAAGACAAAAGACACTACATGCAGGTTGGAAGAAAACATTTATGGGTTTATTATTTTATATCGTGGTGGCATGGGGGAGTTTGTTTGGCAAGTATATACAGTAAAGGATTTATTCACAAGGAATGGCAAATCAAATCGAACACCCGGTAGGTCGAACGCGGGAAGAAGAGGGTGGAGAAAAAAAATTAACCTTCTTACATAGTCAGGTCAGGTTCGATCTGTGACCTGCTACAGGTACCATGTAAACCTGTACTAACCTGTTCCATGGTCGGGTTGGCGGCGACTAAACCGTCTCCCCCACCAGGTTTTCTGGTGAGGAGGGTGTTTGGATATGGACGGCCAACAGGATTAAAAACAAAACCTGTCAAAGGGCGGAGGAGCTCCTTGTGAGCCAACGGCTATCAATATCTAGTGCCCAACTGTGTCTGCGGACGTCCTCCTGCAGTTGGGTTACTTCTTATTAGGAGGTTGGTGGCAGGATTTGCACTCCGGCCACCGTAAAACCTTTCATTCCGCAAAACGCAAAAACGCAAAAAAATCTGAAAACCCACTCCGTGGGAGTACCTCCTGCGCAGCTTCCCTTCGCAGGGCAGCTCACCGGATGATGGGATTGGGGCAAAGCCTTCGGGACCCCCAATCTTTGATAGGAGGGAAACCACGGGGTAACATCCCTGGGTCAGATTAGGGAGAGTGTGTCGGAGTGGTGCTGAGGTGTCGTCCACCAGACGCCGGTCTCCTTGGGTTAACCTGAGGCGGTCCCTTCGGGTGGGTGCCTGGAATGTCCTATCCCTAAGAGAGGATGATCACCTGTCTCTGTTATCATCTGAGCTCAAGCGTTTGGACATCGGGATTGCAGCTCTCTCTGAGGTTCGGAGACCGGATTGCGGCGAGATAATGGTGGGTGGTTACACCTACTATTGGTCTGGTCGCTCTGATGGTTACCATACCCAAGGAGTTGCTGTAGCTGTGTCCAATAAGCTGACCCCAATGATAATTGAGGTAACACCGGTCAACGAGCGTATTATGAGATTAAGGATTCGTCACTCCTTAGGTGTCATTTCCCTGGTCTCTGTTTATGCTCCGACTGAGGCGAGTGATCTCACGGTGAAGGATGCATTCTACGCCACACTCGAGTCTGTGGTTGATCAGTGCCCCAGACGAGATACACTTCTAGTCTTGGGGGATTTCAATGCATCGACTGGAACTGATAGGGATTGTTATGAGGTGTGTGTTGGTCCCCATGGGTCAGGAACTATGAACCAGAATAGCACTAAGTTCCTTGACTTTGCAAGAAGTCATGGACTTAGGGTGGCTGGTTCATGGTTTCAGCACCCACAAGCTCATTGCTGGACTTGGTATTCCAACGCTGGCGGTGTGGCAAAGGAGATTGACCATGTCCTCATTGACGGTCATTGGAGGATGATCCAGAACTGCAGGGTCGACCGGAGTGCTCAGTTCCTCAATACTGACCACAGGCTTGTTGTAGCAACTCTAAAGCTGCACCTTAAATCCTGGAGAATGGTACCATCCCAGCTTAGGCTGGATGTTGCCAAGCTCAGGGATGAGAGAGTAGCTGAGGAGTTTGCGAACAGGCTGAGTGGACACTTGGGGGGTCTGGGTGCTTTGTGGGGTCCTGAAGAGTTGTGGAGCGCCTTCAAGACCACCGTCCTTGATGTTGCCGGTGGATGCCTTGGAGCTCACCGCAGGGCAAAGAAGAATTTTGTCTCTCAAGGGACACTGGATACCATTGACCAGAGTCGCAGGGCCAGGCTGATTGGCAGAGCTGAGCTGTTCAGGGAGCTGAGGCGTAAAACTGTACGTGCACTGAGGGTGGACAAGGAGGCCTATGTGTGAGGAATCTGTGAGGGGGTAGAGCATCACCTGTGGACAGGTGATTCTCGTCCCCCTTACAGGGGAATTCGCACATTACGTTCATCCAAGCCTATCCCTCGGAGCACTGCAGTTCGAGCAGAGAGTGGTAGGCTCTTGACAGAGGAGTCTGAAGTGAAGGCCCGCTGGGCCGGTTACTTTGAGCGGTTGTACCAGGCTGATCCCCCAGCTGTCGAGTTGGACGTCAAGGGTGTTACAATCCCTGTTGCTGACCCTCCAATCAACTGTGGTCCACCTTCGCTTGTGGAAACACGGGCTGCGGTGAACCAGTTGAAACGGGGCAAAGCTCCAGGGATCTGTGGCATCCATGCTGAACTTCTCAAGGCTGGTGGAAATGCTGCACTCGTGTCGTTGCATGCAGTTTTGTGCTCTGCCTGGAACACAGGCATCATCCCAACTGACTGGAAGAGGGGCCTTGTTGTCCCTCTCTGGAAAGGGAAGGGTGATCGCCAAGACTGCAACAACTACCGAGGGGTGACGCTGCTCTCAGTGCCGGGCAAGGTCTTTGCTCGGATAATTCTTGATAGGGTTCGCCACCATCTGCTTGAGCACCAGTGTCCAGAGCAGTCAGGCTTTACACCAAAGAGGTCAACGATTGACCGTATCCTTGCACTTCATGTCCTCATCGAACGCAGACGAGAGTTTTGGCAGGGGCTGCTTGCAGCCTATGTTGATCTCTGTAAAGTGTTCGATTCAGTGAATCGTGATGTCCTCTGGAGGATTCTTGGTCTTCGTGGGGTGACACCAAAACTGATCGATCTGACGTCTGAACTCTACTCTGGTACTGAGAGTGCTGTGAAGTGTGGTTGTACCATCTCTGACTTATTTCCAGTTGTTACTGGAGTTCGTCAGGGATGTGTACTTGCCCCCACACTTTTCAGCACTTGTATGGACTGGATTTTAGGGAGGATGTCGGAGAGATCAAGTTGCGGTGCATCGTTTGGTAATGTCAAGATCTCGGACCTTGATTTTGCAGATGATGCAATCATCTTTGCGGAGACTTTAGACATCCCCTTGGGGGCCCTCGAGGTGCTGAATGAGGAGTCGGAGCCGTTGGGATTACGGGTTTCTTGGGTCAAAACGAAGATCCAGGCTTTTGGTGACATCTTGGATGCTGCTGTCCTGTCTGTGTCTGTTTGTGGTGAGGATGTTGAGGTCGTGGAGAGATTCACTTACCTTGGCAGTGATATTCATGTCTCTGCTGGCTGCGAGTCAGAGGTCAATAGACGTCTGGGTCAGGCCTGGGGAGTCATGGATTCACTGGATCATGGGGTGTGGAGCTGCCGGTACCTGTGCGGGAGGACGAAAGTCCGAGTCTTCAGGTCCTTGGTACTTCCAGTCTTGCTCTATGGGTGCGAGACTTGGACTCTTACCAAGGATCTGAGATGGAGACTTAATTCCTTTGGTACCAGGTCTCTTCGGAAAATCCTTGGCTATCGCTGGTCGGATTTTGTGTCCAACGAGCGGTTGCTGAGAGAGACTCGGATGAGAATTGTTACCTGCATAGTCCGTGAGCGTCAGTTGCGGCTGTATGGACATGTAGCTCGTTTTCCTGACGCTGATCCTGCTCACCAGATT
>NC_140974.1:840063-867563 GCF_056783735.1 Eptatretus burgeri
ATCATACCTGCGTTGTTCCTGTTCCCGTAAGTTAAGAACAATGCTAAAAGTAAATAAAGATGGAATGCTAAATTCATAACTACTTCCCCCTTTCTTCCCTTATCCTTCCGATAATTCACGGACCAGTGTTTTAGTAGAGTTCCCACAGTTGGTCCCGTGACCGTTTTTCCAGGACCAAGGTTTGAAGGTTGATTTTAGTAAATTTGAGGGTGCTGATTAAAATGAGCTGGGGTGAACCTCGTGAAAATGTGGGCTAATTCGGCCAGATGCGAAAATTCAAAATGGCCACCATGCTACTTCCAGTATATCAAAAATTGCATATCTTTGGTTCTACATGTCCGATTTTTTGATTTTTGGGTCAAAATATATGTTTTGAAGGTCAAGGATGTCATATATTACCATTCCAGATTGTTATATTTAAGGGTTAAGTCACAAAATATGAAATATAACTTTTCGAGGGCCAAATCCAAGATTGTCGTCGAGTAACATCTGGAAAATAGTAAAAAAATCAATTTTCTTCTCATAATATTATTGGCAGTGAATCTTTTCATGCAAGTAAATGTTTGTTTATATGTGGGAGTGCACAATAAATTGAGACAATAAGAGAAGGACGCAATCATTGTCTTTATTTTCAGAACATGATGTGTACATAATATCAATTTCTCAACTTTTACACTGTTCAGGTAGTTATACCATTCTTTTGTATGTCCCTCCTGTACTTTATCTAGAACAGTAATATGATGAAAGAATATCAACATTCCTTCATTTTGTCTGGAGAGCAACAGTGTTTCAATGGAAAAATGAAATAAAACATGAATTATCTGAATTCCTGCAATTGACTCTTTCCCGGGAAGTATTCTTGTAATTTGCATTGACCAAAGTTTGATGTACTGTCCAAACTGTCTTTTATCTAAGACAGTCATAATAAAATAATATTAACATTTCTTATATTTTGACTGTGGCAATGTTTTTACAGTTGTAAATTAAATGAAATGAAATCTCCATTGAAACACATACATGTAATCCTTCAGTCACTATCTGAGTCGCTGGCTCCAGAGTCACAAACTTCATCATTACTTTCAGCCTCATCATCGTGCAACAATGTCTGTTCTTGTTCAACCAAGTCATGTAAACTTATTTGCAGTGCATCATGGGTATACCTCACTAACACACATCTGCCGTCTTTCATTGTCCATCCATGGTTGGTCTGATTTGGGGGTGCATCCGGCTTGTCATAGTTTAGTTGAATGTAAACTTGGTAGTAAACTCGCGTCACATGCAAATTGTGAGAATCTAGGTCTGGTGGGATGCGGGACGTGGACTTGTTTTTCATCTAACCCCACTTCCGTGCTCTGGCTTCACCTAACGTTTTACTGATTGTATCATTATAGATGTGTCTAACAGTGAATGTGGCCATTTGCTGAAGCACCTCTTGTGTCACTGGAAGTGTTTTGCCAACATCTTTCAAAAGATTGCGTGCCTCCTGAGTTCCTGTTCCTTTTTCATAAACCGTGTTTTTCCCATGTCCATAGAAGCTCGATGTTGTATCAGATCCACTATGGATGTGTAATGGGATTAATATTTCAGCTACATCATCAGAGCAAAGGTCTCTGCAGCTGATGATTTTGTCTTTCCGTTTGATAGCAAGAGTGCCCTCCAGTTGATGTGCAACATATGTAGAAAGAATCACTACATCTGTGTCCTCGGCATCAATCACGACTGTCTCCATTTTTCCTGCTTTTCGGATTTGCGAATAGATGAAGAACAGCATTGTGTCCGCCTCAATGTGACTACATTCAAATTATTCCATCCTTTCTCCTGAGGAGATGTTCCAACAATTTTGTCTGATGGAGTACACAAAGTCAATTTCTCTATGATTTTTTACAAGCTTGGTGAACTCATCCTTGAGAAACTTTTGCAACCTTTGTTTGTTTCCCTGATTGCTGAACAACACCTGGAAGTTCTTTGTGGCAGGAAACCTATCTGATGTTTTCATGTTTTCACGTGGCCGATCGCACGCCGGGCGGACCGAAATTCGTAACACTGGTGTACAGGAGTGTGGGATTCAAATCCACCTCGGTCTCCAACTAAATTTACGGGGATCGGACCAGGGGTGTGCGAAGCAACCCCCCCACCCCCCCCCCCCCGTTCGCCCCAAATTACGAGCAATCTAAATTAATTTCTTCCGAGAAATAAGATGGAGTTTCAAGGTGAGCGGGTACCGGGGGTAGATATAGAGTTAGAAATGGTAGAATCCATGGCTCAGGATGAGAACCCCGAGCAGGAAATGTTTGTTGAGCAGGAACAATTTCTCCCCCAAACCAAACCCAGAGCCCAAAATGGGCGCGGCAGTGGCAGAGGCCGCGGAGTATGACACCCACCCCCTCCCCACCTCCGTCAAAGCCCCTCCCCGGCCTCCAGTGAAACCGAGACCGATGGTGGTGGATCGTTCCTGCTTTCGCCATTGGTCATCACACAGATGGTGGAGATGATCACCCAAGCAATGAGAGGGGAGATGCAACAAATGAAAAGCGGAATAAATGAAAATGCGTGTAGAATGGAAAGCAAAATAGATGGAGTGAATAAACAAATGGATACAAACACAAACAAAATGAAAGAAATGCGGGGTGAAATGCAGAGCGTGGGGCGATGCCTGCAGGCGGGGATAATGGCGGCGCCACGTGGCAGTACGACCGAACCAACGGGGGGGGGGGGAGTGTGGACTGTGGCGGCCCCGCGGGTGAGGACAAAATAATACGGGGGACGTGTAAGGCGAGACTCGTGCAGGTGACAAAGAAAGTGATGGTGACCGAGAGGGAAAAATTAAGTGGGGTGACTGAAACGTGTAAAACGAGACACGTGGAGACGGCAGAAATAATAGTTGAGACGAGGGAAATAAGGGAAGAGGTGACGGAAATAACAGAGACGGGGGAGATGGGAACGATAGAGGAGAAACTACACGATGAAGACGGGGTGGAAGAAACCAAAGACGAGCACACACACACGGAGGTAGTGGAGGATAATGGGGGCGAGCTCGCGGAATGTCTCGAGACCCGGTGCGAGCAGCTGGATAGCCTCCTCCAGGAACGAGGGGAGGGAATATGCCCCCTTGAAGCGGATCACGACCAGGTGGGTTCGATCGTGTCAAGCGAAGTAGAGGGGGCGACTGCTGCGAACGGGTGCACGCCGAGCTTGGGGGGTATGGAGGCCCCGGAAACCCTTGTGGTGGCATGGATCCCCAGTGTGGTTGCGAGTGTGGTCCCGGTGTGTGTGGTGTCGTAGTGTGTGCTCACAAGTGTGGTAAAATGTGTGCTTCCCAGCACGCCGTGCGTGAGTGAAGGGGTGTGTGTGACAAAGACCCCGTGTGTGGATGAGACCCCGAGTGGGAGTGAAACCCCGTGCGTGAGTGGTGTGTTTGCGAGTGTGCCAAAGTGCGTGCTTCCCAGAAAGCCGTGTGTGAGTGAGCGGCCGAGTGTGAGAGGGACAGCGTGTGTGAGGTCGCTGTACATGAGGGAGATGACGGTGGGCATGAGGGAGCACGCAACCGCATCTCTGAGTGAGAGTGTAATGGTGAGGTATGTAAGCGTCGTGACACGCAGGTGTGCATGCGTGGAATGGAGCCAACGACGGCGACAGATGGACGGCCTGGTCTCTTCAGAGAATCATTGGCTCTCGCTGGTCAGACTTTGTGTCCAGCGAGCAGTTGCTGAGAGAGAATCAAATGAGATTTGTTTCCTGCATCGTCCATGAACATGAGCTGCAGATGCTTGGTCATGTGGCTCGTTTTCCTGATGCTGATCCTGCTTACCAGATTCTTTCAGCGAGGGAGCCTCTAGAGTGAAGGAGGCCAATGGGCTGACCACATGCCTCATGTTTGCAGCAGGTTGCTCGGCATCTCAGGTTGATGGGGATGGGCCAGGCATCTGCCTGGGGGGTGGCCAGATGGAGGCCCCTGGAGTACCGGTGGAAAGTGGAAGCATCGATACGCTGCTCTGGCGCATGCTTCCATACTCGACCTGACTACACTTCCCTCATCCATCCAATCATAAACTGCTTCATATAACTCCAATACATTTGTTAAACATGATCTCCCTTAAGTAAATCTGTGCTGATTACTTTTAATTTGTTTGAAATTATTCAAATGGTTCCCTTTCCGTTCTTAATTAGCTTCTCCAATACCTTCCCCACAACTTAAAGTGTGTGCGTGTATGGGGGGGGGAGGTAGATGGGGTTACATGTTGTAATGGAAGAGAGGGGCTTGGAAATGTGGCCTTTTATCCAAAGACGGTGTTCGATAGTCAGCCTTGGCAAAAGCAGTGTGCATTGTGACTTCATTCTTCAAAAGTGAATCATATGTACAAAAGTAATATGTACTTGTGACAAGCTTGATCAGCTAGCTGTTCCTGGGTTGTTGTTTTTTTGTGTACATCGTCGACACTTGTGAAGTTTTATAGGATTATGAGAGATTGGATCTAATGTGAACTTGTTGGTAAGCTCTGGCATATCTGAGGACCAAAACACAATGAATAGGAGCAGGTCTTTTATCAGTGGGGTTTGCTTTCCTGGAGTAAAGAGCAGGTTAGTTTTGGCAATTGCCATTATCATACTGTAATTTAAGAAGTGTATGTTTGCTATTTTGTGTTTATTTGACTTCTTTGCACTCCTGAACCACTGGACGGAATGAGTTGAAAAGTGGTGTTTGGACTCCCACTGTGCACAGGAAGGTTTTAGTCTCGACAATAAATCCACAGTCCCGGGGGTACAGACAGGGTCGGTGTGAAGATCCCAACTCTCAATGTCTAGGTAAATGTATGTGGCATAGTCCTGCTCCAGGTGTGAGGGTGTATCACAAGTCCTACTTTAATATGACAACCCTGGGCGAATTATCCCGTCCATAAGAGGACGTAAACTGAGGAGCCAGGAGTGGCTGAGGATGCAAGAGCATGACAGGTTGGAATGGAATTCGGGCATGATCATTTCTTGCAGTGAGTGGTGTGCAAAGGTAGTGCAATTGCGTGTCTTAGGTGTATACTATAGCCTGAAACATCACCAGGATAAGTAAGAATAAGAATGCGTTGTGATGCCATGAGATTGGGTAAGACCTGGCATCAGAAATGTACTTGGCTGCTATACTATTGTTGGCTGTATGAGGACTGACACCAAGCCAACTAGAACGATGGCAGTTGAAGTCACTACAGATTGGTTAATCGGGAGTTAAAGTTGGCTTAGAGGGTCCCATGCACAATTCGCAGTTGTGAAGGTGAACGACCTTTCACCAGGCATTGCTCAGAGAGTGAGTGATATTCCATGGGGATTTAGGGAGACAGGAAAGCAGAGGTTAAAGAGGAGAGAGCTCCCGATATAGACCGCATCACCGCCACCAGTAGTTGCATTGAATCTCCCAATGTGGCATAAAGAATAACCAAGAAAGGATATGAGTGAGTCTGAAATATCCTGTTGATAATTATGATTGAAAAAAATGAAGAGAAGGGAAGATATTAGTCGAGATAAAGAGTGCACAGTGTGTTCCAAACATACCCAGACAACTTTGTTTGTTAACATATTTAGTACCAGAAATGATAGGAAGATACCCTTTGTTTTATGTGATACAGAAACTCATAAAGTTTTCTTTATTATCGGGGCTGATGGTTTCATGTTAAAGAAAATGGCGACTCCACAGGAGAAATCTCAGTGTGTCGAATGGTTCATCGAGACGAGATCCAGCATGCAAGTTCTGCGTAATATCCGTAAAAGGTATTGAAGGAATCCGCCATTGTGAACGAGAATCAGAGTGGTACAACAGGTTGAAGGAGACTGGAAGTTGTCAGAAACAGAAAAGTACCGGTCGATGAAGCACAAGTGCAGCTGATGTTGAACGAGTGCATGAATCATTTCAACAAAGTCCCAGAAAATCGATCCGACATGCATCCAGATAACTGGGACTACCAACCACCACTACATAGGATTTTCTCCAAAAGACTAATGCTTTATGCGAATACGTTGCAGGTTCTGCAGGAACTCAAACCAAATGATGGACCCAAACACAAAACGTTTGCCTTGTAAATGCTCAGTCGAATAGAGGATGACGAAGATTACCTGAAAAAGGTCATGTTCACAGACGAAGCTTGCTTTCATGTATCGCGGAAGGTCAACCAGCACAATATGAGTATCTGAGACTCTGAAAACTCCCACGTGGTCATTGAACACATACATGACAGTCCAAAGGCCAATGGATGATGTGACTTCACAATGACCACCTGTTGGGTCTGTTATTCTTTGACGAGGATACAGTGACCTCAACGATTTACATGAACATGTTGGAAGGATTCACCTTCCCACAGATTGAAGACCTGCAACCCGATATCATCTTTCATTCAGGATGGGCTCCCCCTCATTGAGCCTTAGTCATTTGAGCTGTCCTGAATGAAAAAATTCCAGGTCGCTGGATTGGCTGAGATGGACCAACCGCATGGCCCCCACGATCACCGGACATAACCCCCCTTCATGTTGTTTTTTTCTGTGGGAGGTTTGTCAAAGATGTTGTCCACAACACCAAGGTGCTAAACCTGCAGGATCTTCGTTCTTGGATCACAGATCTTCCCCACTTGGACATGCACACTGGTGGATGCAAACATGCTGAGCCAAACATGGCAAGAACTCGTGTACCGCGTTGATGTCCTGCACGTGACAAATGGAGCTCACATTGAAGTGTATTAATGATGTTAAGAAAACTTTATAAGTTTCTGTGTCATGTAAATTGTAAACCAAAGGGTATCATATCATTTGTGGTTCTAAATATGTATATTAACAACCAAAGTTATCCAGGCATACAGTGGGAGGGGAAAGAAGGTTGCAATAAGATAGGAGTGAGTGGAGGGAAGAATAGATAGGATGTGTGCAAAATACCGAAGTTTTGGAACGGGAAGGGTCAAACATTCCACAACATTTCCTGCATTGCAAATATACTGTATGTCCCCATATCTAATTAATTTTTAGCTCTCAAAATGATCTACTGGCCTTTTCTTGACTCAGTTGTCATACTCACTGCTCTTCCCAACAAACGGTCTTTTTCTGTTATTGTTTATCTTTTTCTCCCATCAAGGTGTGCCCCATGGTAGTTGTGTTTCAAACCCATTACATTACTATTGTCGCTTGTCGACCATAAGTATGCCCCACCTATCATGGTGCAAAATGATCAACATGCCAACCTGTATATTTTGGTGTGGACTTTGTTTCAGGTTTAAGCCAGAATTGCGTATTTGAATGCTGCGCTCCAAATTTTAGACAGGGACACCAGCTGTTTTCTTTTACAATAACCATCGGGGCTTATTTAACTGTTGTGATTACAAAACTGAAATATGAAACAAGGTTTCATCAAAATGGGAGCTAGATAAATCATAAAATGTGAATTACTCATTTCTTCCAAAAATGATAATCATCTTTACTTTCATTATACAGTCTGTGATTAGAGACGATCAAAACGTGTAATAATTTTAAAACAATTATGGCATCTTCAACAAATTACTTTCAAACAGTTGCATAGTAAATATCAATGACATTACCCTGTGCACCCGAACCGAAAATCGTGGTTAAGCAATTGGTTCACTCTGTCTCTCTGTCTGTCTGTCTGTCTGTCGACAAACGTCAGTTTATGATCGAGGAGCAACTTCATTCAAATTGAATGTTATATTTTGAACATGAATTGGAAAACAAACCTGTAGTTTAACAGTCATTTGGCTCTGAATTCATCTCGATCACACATGCGCAGAGAGGAGTGAGATAACATTTTTACTCTGTCTCCCTGTCTGGCAGTCAAACAAAATTGAAAATAATTCCAAACAGGAAACTTACTGTTTTTATGGACCTCGTAAAGGACACAAACAACAGGTGTGAAGAACTCATGCAACGTATTAAATAAGATGGTGTAAAAGGCATGATCATTTCTTGCAGTGAGTGCTGTGAGTGGTTTCTTGCATTTTGTGCATCAACAGTGGGAAACTTCTGGAACAAAAAAAATTCTACAACCTTTAAAATCTTTATTTTATTTAAATTTAATAATGTACTGCACTTGTACACTGGAGAACACAAATCGCCTTTTCAGCATTTTCAAAAACCTTCCGTTTCGCAGTACTTCGACAAAATATTTTGATATTTTAAATCATCTCGACGAATCAAATTCGTCACTCGCTGACCCCACCCATGTCCTTTCCACCCCCAACGCCCCCCCTCCCACCCCAAGATGTTGGTTCAGGTGAACAATGAACTCTTTATTATTGTTCGTGTCTATTCAGTTTTGTATGCCTGGTGTTGGCTTAATGGTTAGGGGTGGTGGGCTTTGGATCCTGGGGTCCTGAGTTCAAATCTTGTTCAGCTGTTGAATTAATACCAGGTGGGGTTAACTCGGCGTGCCATCCTTCTTATGTCGGCAAAATGAGTGCCAGCATGCTGATATACTGTGTCGGAGTGGCGACCCGTCCAGGATTGTGCTGAGCCAAGGAGACTGCTTTAGCAGCACCAACTCTCTGCACAGAGTATTTTATAGTTTGTACATTTTCTGTCAATGCAAGTCTGATTTTGAATTTTAAAAATGCGAATTAAAAAAACAAACATTTTGATTATTTTTTTCCTTAAAATTGAGATAGCATAAAAACTTGACCTGATTGAGCGAAATGAGATACATTTCTAAATTCAGCATGAAAAAAACATATAAAGGCCGTTGAGAAAACCTTGGCCTCTGAAATGACGCAGACCAGTGTAATATAACCTTTAGGAGCTGGAGGTTAAGGACGTCCTGTCACATGTCTCTTTTGTGTCCAACTACTGAGTGAGTGGAGAGGGGGTGACATGGTGTTTTTACATCCCACCATTAGAGGGAGAACCCCTAGCTCTCCATTAACGTGGGGGAGACTGGCCTCAATCCGTCATTGGTGGGACGTGTGGGTCACCATTGGTTCACTGTGCCTTGGGTGGAGATTTGCCACAAAGGCGAGGTGGGTCAGGCTAGGAATGAAAGGTGCATGTCTGTTGTGGAGATGGGCTCTTCACTGTGTCTTTCGGGCCGGGTCGCTTGCTGTACAATAACATTGTTCAGTTTTATGGTAGGTAGCACAACTTTCAGGACTGAGGGGAGCAGTTTGTGGGTGGCAAAAAATCACTGTCATTGCAACAGAGTTGTAACATTGTGAAACTGACCGCTTCAACTGTCGTTCAAACTTTTGAGAGATTTTCCTCTCCATGGCAGCTTAAGATAAACCGGACACTTATCTGGTCCAAATATAGTGTCCTCAGACCGATTGGCAGTTTTGCGCTGTGTGAACCCACAGATGAGTCGCTCAAGGTAGCCATTGTCACAGAGAATGGTTTTAAGGCGCTCAATTTCAGTGGCAAGTCGACAGGGTGAACATATGGCCCACACTCTATTAACAAGGGTATTCATTACGGCTGAACAATGTTATTTACGAATTTCAGTGCCAGTGTGATGCCAGGTACGTAGGTCACACATCACTCAGACTGGAGGATCGGATCAATCAGCACGTTCCATTGGCAATCCAGAACAACTTGGAGACTGTTCGTACACAACCATCCCTTACATGTGTGACCCCAACAAGAATGCCTGCTCAAAGTGATTCTGCCGTTGGTCAACACCACATGAACAATCCAATATTTCCCCAGGACTATCATGCTGAACAGTTCCAGATTGTGGCACATGCACATATTGAAGCACATTTACGTGTTCTTGAAGCCACATTTATTCATACACGAGCTCCTGTTCTTTGCGAACAAAAAGAGTATGTGCAAATAATGTGTCTGTTCTGACCTGGATCCATCGAAAGATGGGAGGTCACGGGTTCCCTCAGTGCCTCAAGGCCATGCTGTGTATGTTCGTGGCAGTAACAGTCCAAAGAACCAATCCCCAACTGCCTAAACAGAACAAATAAATTGTTTCATTTTGCGTCTGCACATCCGGTATTCTTGCTTGTGTCCCGACGAGCTGCAAGACGAAAAGCTTTGACAATGTCAGTTATTTTTCTGCAATTTCCAAATTTTGTTCTCCCATACTTCTTTAATTATATAAAGTATTATTTATTCATTGTTTTAGTATTGACTGAACCTGCATGCGTGTCAGTTTATCCTGCCCACTTTCCCGTGTCAACACGACTGGGATGATTGAGAACTTCTGGGGGAATTAAATTCGGTTAATTATCCTGATTGATCACTGGCAGGGTTTCGACACCAGTTGAAGTACAAAGCTGATTCTTCGCTCGAATGAGTTTTGAAATTAACGTTTTCTTTCTTTTAAGTGCAGCCATCCCCCAAGGGATTTCCGCCATGTTCAGTCTCTGTTCCAGCTGTGGTTGTGGTTGCCGTTAAAGCGGTTGACATGGATGCACATGCAACAATATTTACCCTTGCATCTACATTGTGTTTTTTGATTGAATGTGGAAATGAATATGTAAAACAATGAATTATATCATTCATTAACGGATGTGTCACTTATTAACATTGAGATGTGGAACTGTTGGTCCAAACGACATGAAATGATTTTGTAAGTTCTTGTCTACATGCATGTAAAGTGAATTTGTGTGTTTGCTTGTCCGTAAGAGAAAGCTAAACAGTTATCAATTGAAAATGCAATTTTCAATAGAGGTGCAAGTTTTTCTTTACATCCCTCTTCTCATATGATTACAGTGGAAGACAGACCTCCAACAAAAGACAACGAGGTGGTAATACACCATTTCTGTGTCATCAATAAGTAAGTTCTCTCTTGCATTGGTATAACTTTTAAATCATGTCCATGAACTAACTTGCTGCTTGCAGCAGAAATATTCCCATAGCTTTCCTTGATGCTCCTTACCCCGTGCATGTGAAACGAAAAGCGGAGTTAAGCAATTGGTTCATGTCTGTCCATCTTATCATATTATAATCGTCAGTTTATGATCGAGGAGAAACTTGCTTGAATTGAATGTTATATTTTTAACACGAATCGGAACTTGAATAGGAAATCAAGTTTGCCGTTTAACAGTACTTTGGCTCTGAATTTGTCACGACCGCACATCCGCAGAGTAGTGAGATAATATTCCTGCTCTTTCTGCCTGCCTGGTATTCCAACAAAGTTGAAAATCATTCCAAACATGAAACTTTCTGTTTTTAAGGACATTATAAAGGACAAATCACAGGAACGAAGAACTCATGTAACGTGTTAGATAGGGTGATGTTTAAATTGACACGGGGTAAAACCAAGAATTTATTTATTTATATGTCTTTAAATCTTATCTATGTTGAATTATAAACTTGAAAACTGGAGAGCACAAATTGCCTTTGTAATACTGTTGCGGGGCCGGGACGACCACCAGATGGAGCAGTAGAGTCAGCTCGACCGATCTCCTGGAATTCAGATCGTCACCCCGGATAAGTCCGGAGTCGACGGGTCCTTTGTTTTGGACCGTGAAGGGTCAATATTTCCACCACGTGGTACAGGGTTATTTGCCAAATCTTCAAAATACCTAGAAACCACATGGCGATCTACCAAGTCTTCACACCCTCGACGGAACTCGTACGGAAATGAGCTGCTTAGCGCACTCGTTCCGTGTGCGATTCCGAGCGGTTTAATCGCCGAGAACCGTCGGTCCCGATTGTCCCGTCACAACGGCCACGGCAGTGGCCTTGCTTATTTTCCCCAGCACACGACACGCTCAGTCAATGAAGGATTTGACACGAACAAGCTGAAAACATTTAACAAATGGGGGTTTATTTACACAACAATAACGGGGGGAATTAGGGAAGCACGTAAGAACAGAATTAAACCGAATAAAGCAAGGGAATGATATACAGCGAGAAAGCACTTATACAATTTACTACTTACTGACTGGCGCCACAAACACACATACGCACACACCCAAAAATGGTCGGACCAGGTGGTCTTTATTGACCTATCTTGAATCGGCCCGCCTCGTGCGGTCTTCAAGGACCAGATCCTCGGGGCCGAACTGGACCCCCAGCACGATCCGGACGACCCAAGTGAGCGAAGTCGGCAGGCGAAGGCTGGCGGGAGAAGACTCTCCGTGTGCAGACACTTTCGAGAACCAGCGGAGAACGACAGGAGAACAACGCGCACACCGCGCCAGACCCAGAACCAACACACAGACCTCGCCTATAATTATACCCCCCGCTTCGGAGGGGGGGCGCCTCCTCTCGACCCTCCCTCTCTCACTGGATGGTTTTGGTGCGCAAAGTCGCTCTTCGTCTCTCTCACTGGCCAAAACGGGCGGCAAGCTCCTTGATTGGCCCGGGGGCGTGGTGATGTCACGCGGCCCCCTTTCCTCCTGTCACGGGCCCGGATTGGCTGACTGGCGGTCACTCCACCCGCTGCACGCCGATTGGTCGAGGGCTGCTTCGCGGCTCCTCCCCGAATTCCACCTTCTTCCAAAGGACCACCCCTCACACAGTCGGGGAAGTCTGATTGGCCGAGCGACGGCCACCCCACCCGCTGCACGCTGATTGGTCAAGGGCCGCTTCGTGGCTCCTCCCCGAACTCCGCCTTCTTCCAAAGGACCGCCCCTCTCACGGTCGGGGAAGTTGAGCAACATGTTTCTGCAGGGGCTCCGCCCACCCCTGACGTCGGCCAGAGCGAGGTGAAGGAAGCGATGTGAGGGTGATGCGGTGTCATCGGCGGTGATGTCGGTGGTGTAAAAATAAGCGAAAAGAAAACCTGACTATTAAAATAACTCCACAGTGCAGGAACATTTAATTACCCATTCAACTAGGGTCGTGACCCTAACTGGCAACATGTACTTACCGATAAAACTGATCTAAAGGACCTGTATGTTGTGTGCTCATGGCTTCCAGATTCGCAACAATACTTCCAAGAACCATGATATATATATGTATGTATATGTATGAAAAAAAAAAAAATATATATATATATGTATGTATGTATATGTGTATATGTATGTATATATATATATATATGTATATATATATATATATATATATATATATATATGTATGTGTGTATATGTATGTACATATATATATATGTATATGTGTATATGTATGTATATATATATATATATATATATATATATATATATATATATATATATATATATATATATATATATATATATATATATATATATATATATATATATGTATATATATATAAATATATATATATGTATATATATGTATGTATATGTATGTATATATATATATATATATATATATATATATATATGTATATGTGTATATGTATGTATATATATATATGTATATATATATATATATATATATATATGTATATGTGTATATGTATGTATATATATATATATATATATATATATATATATATATATATATATGTATATGTGTATATGTATGTATATATATATATATATATATATATATATATATATATGAGTAGGGTAAGAATACTGATTCTGGCTCACTTTTCCCATGTAAATGAATGGGGGATTTTCAGCGATTCATATTTTTTTTTCCCTAAAAATAAACCCCCTTTTTATCCCAAGGTATATTTATTTGTCTCCCTTTTAACTTGGAGGTTGAACCTCATTGAATTGAACACCTGGGGGTTGAACAGCTCACTCATTGAACCTATAAAGATTTGTTCATTCTCAAATTCCTTCAATAGTTTAATTTTCTTTGCACAATAATCCCCATCTAAAATATTGACAAACAAAACATTTGAATCTTTATATTTTTTAAGATACCCCATTTGTGCCATTACGAAATGATAAACTTCTCTTAATGCTCTTGTTTGACCACCTCCTGAGCCACAGGTTATTTTTGTTAAGCCCCGCCCACTTTTGCTAAGCCCCGCCCACTTTTGCTAAGCTCCGCCCACTTTTCATAAGGTATTTTTTCTAAGCCACGCCCACTTTTCCTAAGCTCCGCCTACCTTGGCAAAGCTCCGCCCACTCTTACATCATTACCAGTTCATCTCTGACTCACAAAGAAAACACTAGAAAATTACACGATGATATGGTTTTGAAAATTATCCCAATGAAGGCTTGCCTCGGCTGGCCCAGGGAATTTCCAAAGGAAACCACACCCACCAGTCTTTCTCTATAAAAGCTTCAAACCCAGGCTCCATTTTAAACATTTGTTTTTGCTGGCAATGGTGTTTTTGTGTGCTTGTCTCGAACTCTCTGTCTTCTATGGAACTAAACCTTCAAGTTGATGAACTGGATTCAAACCTCTTATCTATTGAGGTAAGATTTTTTATTTTCCTATTTTCAAACTTTGATTGAAGCATACTCATTTAATAATTAAATGACTTAATTAATACATTATTATTTTCTCTCACAGGAAATTGTGTCTGAAATACTAAATCAAAATACTGCTTTTGCTACAACTTGGGGGGGAAATTGTTGGCTTGGTTGAAGACCTTGAGTGGGATGACTTTGGTGTTCCTTGGAACTCTCTGTCTTCTATGGAACTAAACCTTCAAGTTGATGAACTGATTCAAACCTCTTATCTATTGAGGTAAGATTTTTATTTTCCTATTTTCAAACTTTGATTGAAGCATACTCATTTAATAATTAAATAACTTAATTAATACATTATTATTTTCTCTCACAGGAAATTGTGTCTGAAATACGAAATGAAAATACTGCTTTTGCTACAACTTGGGGCGAAATTGTTGGCTTGGTTGAAGACCTTATGAGCGACCAAGACCCACAGAACGAGTTCGCCCTTGATGACCCAACCAAAGAGTTATACCTTGGAGACCAGCAAAATCCTGAAAAAGAGTTTTACAGCAATAGTACTCATTGTGAGTTATCAAGACAATACCCACTGAACAAGTTATACGTTGATGAGCCAGAATACAAGTTTTACTCTTGGAGACTCACAAATTTTGAAAAATCAGTAAATGACTTCTGCCTTGAAGGTTTAAATAACTACCTTGGAGACTCAGGAAAAGGGTTCTGCCAAGATGGTTCTAAATATGGGGTCTACCTTGCAGACTCACAAATTTTGAAAAAATCAGTAAATGAGTTCTGCCTTGATGGTTTAAATAACTACCTTGGAGACTCAGGAAAAGGCTTCTGCCAAGATGGTTCTAAATATGGGGTCTACCTTGGAGACTCACAAATTTTGAAAAATCAGTAAATGAGTTCTGCCTTGATGGTTTAAATAACTACCTTGGAGACTCAGGAAAAGGGTTCTGCCAAGATGGTTCTAAATATGGGGCCTACCTTGGAGACTCACAAATTTTGAAAAAATCAGTAAATGAGTTATCCTTAAGAGACTTTGTAAGTTGGTTTTACTTTGAATACTTGAAATGTGGGTTCTGGATTGATAACTCACAATGTGATACATATCTTGGAAACTCAACGGGAATGTGGTTATACCTTGAAGACTTGGAAAGTTGGGTTCATGTTGGACACTTGAAACTTTTTTGGGGGCTTTTATTTATTTATTTATTTATTTATTATTATTATTATTTTATTTATTTATATTTTGGAGACTTTTGGAGTTGCTATCACTCTTTGGGATCTAAACCTATCGATGTAGTTCTTTGTCGGATGGTGCTTGATGGGAGCAAGATCAAGAAAGTTCTGGGAAGAAAGTGCAGGCTTACTCCCCCTTTTTACGTCATCAAACCTGAAAGCCTTAAAAGACAGAATTGGAAGAAGAGAAAAAAAACGTAAAATATATATATATATATATATATATATATATATATATATATATATATATATATATATATATATATATATATATATATATATATATATATATATATATATATATATATATATATATATATATATATATATATATATATATATATATAGGTGGAAATCTCATTTTGAAAAAGACTGTGTTGGGTGAGGATTGAGTTGGGGTTGAGATTTTGAATGTGAGGGTTGGGGTTGAGATTTTGAATGTGAGGGTTGGGACACACACACATACACATCAACAAACAAAAGTTAAGCCTTGACTATTCAGTTGAGGATTCTGTGTTTGGGGTTCACAGATCTAAGAACGTCCCCCTTGACACACATTATATACTGTTATACACCTCGGACTTGGCCCTCGAGTGTCCACAACGGTGTATAGTAGGAGGGAGTGAAGCGCCAACCTATTGCTCCCATTGCACACACACACACACACACACAAACAAAAGTTAAGCCTTGACTATTCAGTTGAGGATTCTGTGTTTGGGGTTCACAGATGTAAGAACGTCCACCCCTTGACACACATTATATACTGTTATACACCTCGGACTTGACCCTCGAGTGTCCACAAAGGTGTATTATCTGCTTAGTTTTGTCTTTTGTAATTCCTGTGAATAAAATGAACCTAAAATTTCTTCCCCTTCCAAATCATATATTTTATAAGTCCAAGGAACTGTATCTATTACATCAACAATTTTAAAAAGTTCTTTCGTCCATCGTTCAGTAAAACCCTTTTCAAAATGAGATTTCCACCTATATATTCTTACGATATCACCAACTTTGAACTTAGGTTTTCTGACATTAATCTCTTTTTCATATTTTAATTTTGTAAATGTTTCTGATGGCTTCATATTCGTTGACGTGTGAATCGTGGTCATTATACTTATCCACAATATCCTGAATAAAAGATAACCATTGTTGTGAACCGAGTTGTGTGAATTTTTTATATAGTCTCTCTTTTAAGGTACGATTAAAACGCTCAACAACAACTGCCTTCCCTTCATTAAAGGTACTGTATAATGTAATACTGTTATTTTTTAGAAAAATTCATAAATGTCTTGTTATAAAACTCTCTACCCTCATCAGTCCACAATTTCTTAGGTTTTCTCTTACTTTTATTAAATATCTGTTGAAAAGCTAACATAAGAGTATTACCTGTTTTGTTTTTTAAAGGGACAACTCCACGCATATCTACTCCTCAAATCAATAACGGTTAAAGCATACTTGTACCCCTTATCATTATTGAGTTCAATCAAATCAGCAGACCAGATATAATCAACTTCCTTGGAATAAACTTTCCTTCTCTGAAACTTTGTGAATATTGGTTTATGTAATTCATCAGCTAATTGCTCTTCAGTCTTAATGGCATCATTAGAGCCTATAAGTTTTTTGAATTTCCAAGTCCAAGTTTCAATTTAGCACTAATCATCTTCTTCACGATGAACCTATCAACTTTTTCTCTCAAGGTTGGATTTTTGTATCAGAGACAAATTATACAACATTTCTCTATCGGCTTCATGCTTTTCTTCCAACGTTGTGGTATTCCCATAATCAATATCGTGTCTCATGCACACTTCATCAACTCTATTGATTGGTTTACTCCAGGATTTAGGATTGTTTGCCTCATCTAATCTTTTTATCCAAGTTTGTGCCTGGACCACAGAAAGAATACCCTGGAAGATGTAATTCCCCTGGTATTCCAGTAGTTGTAAATTTACTTCCTGATAAAAACTTTTGTATATCTCCTCCGAGTTTGTGTTTGGAGATAAATTGATTTTTTTTTTGAACCACACACCGAACATATACCTTTTTGTATAACCCTGTTATTTTTACTTTTAATATATGAAATATTTTTAGTATTAGTTTTCTTTTTACATTTGAGACAATAACTCATTTATTTATGAGAAAAATTTCTGCAGAGTGCAAAAACCTTTTAGTTTCCAACATGCACATTTGAATCTTAATTTTTAAAACATAAAGAATCCTTAGAAATGCCTTCACTCTCTCCTCCATTTATTTAAGAAAAACTTGAATTAAAATGAATAGCTTGACGATGCTAATAGTTTTGTTGAAAGTATTGCAAATAGACTTCTTAATTCTTTGTATTCCTCCCTGGTGAGATAAGTCAATTTCTTTAATACCTCTATTCTTTTTGAATCTCACTGGGTTCCATATTTTGATATTTATTCATTCTCTCTCTTTCCTCACTCTCTCTATTCTCTCTTTCCTCCTTCTCTTTCTTCTCTCTTTCCTCCCTCTCTCTTCTCTCGTTCCTCCTTCTCCCTCTCCTCCTTCTCCTCTTCCTCCTCTTCCCTCTCTTCTTCAACTCGTTCCTCATCCCTTACTATACTTCAATCGCTTACACCCCATAGAATATTATACATATATTCATCAGGATTTCTTGTTATTCCTGTATCCAAAATAATTTTTTTACAACAGGAAACCAATAAAATTTCTTTTGAATTTCTAAAAGAGCCTTACCTTTTCTTAACCTTATAATTTTTTCATTATTTAACATTCTAATTAAATCTAAAGTTGTCGGTTTATCAACATCAGCATAATGCCAATCTTTTATTGAAAATACCTCATTCTTATGTTGTAGAACATATTTATTAAAATACCGAATACCCTTTTCTTGAAGGTATGCTTGGACACAGAAATGATAATTTTCTTGAAGCCTTCTTGCTGTCATTTATGTATTAGAAATATATGTTAGAATAATATTATGGCACCGAAACACCTCCCCCATCTTCCCATAGTTAAATATTTTTGTATTTCCTTACTTATTATATATAATCCTGTTTTTTCTGTTTTCATGAGATAAACAAGGGCAAAACCATTATTATATTTACCCTTATTAAATTCTTTTATTTGTTGTTTACTAATCGTGGCTCCACAAAACTCATTCTCGATACCAAGTGGATAATATTCTTCCTTACGAGACTGATTTAATTGTTCCAGGTCTTCGAGGTTAATTTTAAATGACCAATTATACCCTAAATCATTCATATCATACCCCCATTGTTCTATTCTCATACAAACGATACGCCCTTCTTTATAAAAATTTATTTTAATTCGAACTGTGAATTCTGTATGACCTGGAGATAATATCAACACTTCTCTATCTTTAGAATACACAGCCGTTTTATTTAAGTATATATATATTGTGATAAATCGCTTAATCTCACCAAGTCATTCGCGTCAGTCGGGCTTGGATAATTTTTTAATTTATAAGCATTTTTCATGTTAATATTTTTGTTTATATTATATTTATGTCGTTCAGCCTGTGCCTTTGTGTAATAATTTGATAAATCAATATCCAGTTCTTGAGATACACCAAAGATAGAACCATCTTTACCAACATAAGTCATTTATATTAGATTAAAAATAATATCATAAAATTTTTTATTTTTGTTGAGTTGAAATAACACATATAGACATAATTGACCACAACACTTGGAATTTAATTCTTGGACTTGAAATGTTTGATAAACACCATTCTGTAAGAATTTTATGACTTCAACAGGTG
This sequence comes from Eptatretus burgeri, assembly GCF_056783735.1. NCBI lineage: Eukaryota > Metazoa > Chordata > Myxini > Myxiniformes > Myxinidae > Eptatretus > Eptatretus burgeri. The sequence continues at coordinate 859,297 of NC_140974.1, forward strand.
GTGGAAGACCAAAACTATCAAAATAATATTTGTCTTGACTATTAAAAATACAAACCCAATGAGAACCGTTCCCATCATTATCTTCTAAGTTCACAATAATATTCTTTGTATGTTTTGACACATTTGTTAATTCATCTCTCATACAAATAACCACATTATGAATTTTTAATTTCTTACAATATTTGGTAAGTTGTAAATTTGATGTTGTATTCTTTCCAAATTCTTTCAACCACTCATCAATGCTCATTTATTTATTAGAAAGATATAATCCATTACCTCTTTTCGTTAATTTTACACCTGCTTGTGCTATAGAAGAAAGCATATCTCCAACTAACAATCTCGCTTTATCAGGCAGACCTTCAAGTTTTTCAGCAAAATCTACAATTACACCACTTCCACTAATTTGTTTCTCCAACTCTTTGTTATGTCTTTCCAATTATTTTTGAGCCTGGAGTTGAGCCTTCCTTTCGTTGGCAGTTTTGACCGCTGTTGAAATACCACCCGTCAATGCTCCAACCGCACTTAAACCAGCAAATAAAGGAATTAGAAATGGGAGAAATCCTCCACTCGTCTCTCTTATTGAATATTTTTTCAACATTGGTTTTGTCATTTTAATTTTAAGTGAGCCAGTGTCATTCAAGATTTTAACCTGTTCTCTTGTGAGCAAAACATCAATTCTTACTGCTCCTTTTCTCTGAATTGTATTAACGTTAATCGTACAAGGCTTTTTTGGATTTTGAACACAAGATGATAGTTTATGAAGATTGATTTGATTAACATATACCCCAGTTGGTACTTTGCCACTCATTTATTTAACAAAAAATTATGTGAGACTAATCATCACACCATTATCTGTATTAATCTGCAATTCTGTTTCTTCCAAAAGCAAACAATATGTATCAACTTCTTCACTCTCTCCTCTTTCAATGTATAGGGAAGTATCCACTCGATTAGACTTTATAGTTTCTTTTTGAGCGCTCAGGTCAAACGTATAGATTGTATACAAACTTTTAAATGCTGTCATATCCAAAATAGGTTCTTTATTTCCATTACTTTCACACACCTTTTGGTAAGACTTGTATGCTTCAGCAAAATCATTTTTTTCCCAATTAATTTCCAATCTATCTCGTGGATAAAATGTTCCATCTAGAGAAACGCGAAGTTGTTTCACCTTAGCATTATCACTCAATGCATTATTCTTATCAGTCGCAGTATCACCATCTGGCTTTTTAAAAATCATCCACAGATATCGTGGCTTTCCTTCCAGAACACCCAAATTCCACGTGTAAGTAGTTTGATTGAGTTTAACGTGTTGACATCTTCATTAGAGGTATGATACACTGAGTGGATTCTTTGAGTTAAGTCTTCGATTCAACATCTCTTCTGTTTTAAGATTAGGAGTATATTCACTGATATACCAACTCATCTCCTCAATTACAAATTTATTCTGATCACCAAAAGCATTACCAACACCAAAAAGCAATCTATTTTCATTATCATTCCTTTGTAGTTGAAATCTAATTTTAAGACCATACAGAACTTTATCATAATCACAAAATCCAAATATACCTTTAAGAGGAACTGCCACAGTAAAACTATTTTCTGCTTTTGTATCATCATTATACATTCCTTTCCTTTGAATATATCCAGGGTCTGTGTTTGTTCCCGTTGACATATCAGGAATAAAACCTTCGACAGACCCCTTTCCCATTCTATCACTGAATGTATAGAGTGTAAATTTCATCATTTCAGATACAGCAGAGACATAATCAACCGCTTCAACTTCTTGTGTTCCAATATACAATCACACACTATCAAACATTTTCCAGAAGAAATCATTTACAAGTGTAGCGTTTGTGTTATTCCCAGCCTTAGTGAATTTAAATTTACACAACAAGAAACTTTCGGAGAGATTCAAATAGGTTTGTTGATTATTTATTTCAAAACTTTTTGTACCATTTGTATTCCAGTCTGTTCCAGTTATTGCATTTACCTTGAAGTAATCTTCTTTTTAGTGGAGTTTGAGATAATAATAGTATCATCCAAATCATAGATACTATCAATTGCTTCCATACTTGTATTTATTTAGGAAAAAGATGTTAAAACTTTTGAAACCCTGATCCAAGTATTTGAATTATTTTCTGTCGTTCTTGGGGACAACTGAGTTTTACCTTTCTTAATTTCTTTTATTGCTTGTAATTTATGAGATTCTTTCTGAGCATCTTTTATACTCTTTACAGCACCTGCTACATTTCCCACAGCAGAAGCAGTTGAACCAATTAGGTCTTTATGTTTAAGAATAGTTGAACCAATACCCATGAGAGTATCAATTATCCCATCTCCTCCAAATTGATGTCCAACACCCCTTTGTCTCTTAGGTTTATAGTATCCTCTACCAAGATACATACCTTCACCCTTGTAGTACGGGGAAAGGAACATCCCATCCCCTGTAATTATTTTATATTTTCCCAACTCGTGCTTCCTCACAATAACCATCGTATTTATTTATTGAAAAACTTCACGTAGGTGAATTCTGATGGATATAACTTCTCCATTAAAAGAGATCACACGATTATCTTGGTCGGTTATCCTAAAATTTACTCTGTGTATGGTTTTTCCTGACACAGGTAGATAAACCAAATTTTTAGGCTCCATATTGAATTTATAACCAATTTGGGTTGAGTATGCGCTGAATGAAAATATTGTATTTGTTTTTAATCCATCATTATAAGCACCATCAATCAAATCACAGTGAATTAACACCGAATTTATTCCTGAGGATATTTGAATGACATTATCACTGTAAAACGTCCCATTAGTTTCAATCTTTTTTGAGGAGAAACCTAATAACTCTCTAAATGAATTATCAATTGTGAAATCAACCTTGTAGTTATTTTTAACTTTAATCGTTGATTTTGAAGTATGTTTTTGAATATTTATAACAATATTTTTTGGTTCATCACCCTGTTCTTTCATAAGACGAGCAATTTCGTCGAGCAAAAAACAAGATATTTGAGAAATCTCGTATGCTCCGGGTGAGACTGTTATCGTTTTGTATCCACTTCCCGGATTATAACTAAACTTGTCATTTTTCTCGGTTATATTAAATAAGGTATTATAAGTCTCCATGGACAATAAAGATGCCTCATATTCTTTGTTGTGTCAAGTTGTAGTGGGTATGGGAATGAAGATGTGTGGTCGCTTGTTGTGAAATTAAAACTCAGGATTGTGCTTCTCATCTTATTTAATATGAGATAAAATGTCTTTATATTGAGATTTATTAATTATTTTCATGTTCATCAACTGGTCTAAAATGGCTGATGCTTCATTAAAACAATTGTTATTTCCAGCCTTCTTACTGCCGAACAACAATAACAGTCTATTAACTAATTGCGATGGGTCATTTGGAAGAAAACTAATACCTGAACCAAGGATACTTAAAGCCTGAATAATGTGTTTCTCCTTCTCATTCTTCCTACTTTTACCAGAAAGAATAACCTTATAATTTAGAGTGTTCAGCAAATCAATATATACTCTATCATCATTATTTTCCATATCCAATGGTTTATCAATATACTTTGATTCATCCCTCACAGTTGAACCTTGTCTTCCATCTTTTGTGAGAAGAAACATTAATCTCGGAGTTAGTTTAACAGGGGGTTGAGCAGAACTTAAGAACCTTAATTCATCATTAAATATCAATACCTTTTCTTGAACAAGATGAAATATTGCTGGTTGTTCTGTTGGAATGAGTCCTGCTTTGGTTTTTGAATCCGCTGAATATTCATTGTTTTGAACAGCATTCACAATATAATCAGGGGGTTGATTAATCTCTTCCAGTTGTTGAAATAAACCTTCATCATGTTCTAATTCTCCAATATGCTCTAATTCTTCCTCCATCATTTGACTAAAATCTTTTAACATTTGAAGCTTTCTAGGAGTATATTCTACTGTGGGAACTGTGGAAACATCTTTCATTTTATCTTGGGAAGTTTTGAAAAGTGGTTTAAAAAATTTCTCTTGTTTTTTTTCAAATGCTTCTTCGCCCGTTAGTTTCTGTCTGCGTTTCTTCTTTATGTCTTCCTGTTGTTTTACAACTTTTGAAACCAACTCTTGATGTTCCTTAAATATTCTTGCTCTTTCTTTTGTATCCATTTATTTATTGTAAAATATCATTTAATGAATTGTAAAGATCAACAGGGAAATTTTCCTTTTCTTCATCATTCAAATAGATGTGTTCAAATAAATCCTTTTCTTTAAATATTTCATCAAATTCTTTATTAACATTAATGCGAGTTGTAATTTCTTCTTCACTAATCCTTGCATCTCTGCTTTTCATACGTTTGTGTTGAGTTTCTTCATCAACATCAAAACCGAATGATAAAATCTTCACTCCGCTCAGATATTTAATAATTTGTCTCTGCTCCTTCTGGATTAGTTTCTAATATCCCAACACCACCAGATTTTAGTTTCTTTAACTCACTCTTACAATGTGAATATTTTGTTGTACCAAGAGAAACCTCCTCAAATATTTGTCCTTCATTCCTCAATCGCATATGTTCCTCCACTGAAATATAGTGATAATCTTCACCTTTACTTCTCCAGGTCTTATTGCTCTAGTTGTTGTTGATACAATGCGTATCACGGGGTGTTTTTTAAGTAAATTTACAATATTCTCATTTGTACTACACAAGAACCTTGATTTATGAAAGTTTTTTCCAGAAGCAGATTTACCCACAAGATTTATAATAATAGTTGTCATTTATATATGTAATTGTTTATAAAACAAAAAATATATCCCTTAATATCTCATCTTGTTTCACAACAATATATTTATATTTTTCAGTCTGGTGCTTCATATAATCCTCAAATTTCTTTTACTACAGAATGTAGAACAATTATCTCTCCAAAATTATTGATATCTATTGAATTTAACTTGAATAAAATAAAAGTATTAGCATTGTTTCTGATGGAACGACGAGGAAGTTGGAAAGTACGATTGACTAAGATAAATACAATTACAAGAAGAATGTCTCCCTCTTGTGTAGTAGCTGTCCATTACCGTTTGGTTTCTCTCATTAACACAATCATCAAAGATAACGAGGTTCTTTTTTGATTTATCCAAATCTTGGGGAGACGGTATATCATCCGTATTATCACTAAGAATACAAGTTATAAGATTTGATTTCTTTTTACATCTCTGTGTATCACAAAATAGTTGAATTATATCTTCAATGTTATAATCATTTAGGTTTTTTGACGTTTAAATAAACCTATTATATCTTCTTTTGAAGACCAGCATTAAAACCTTGTGAGAGTGGTTGATACTCTGGTTGAAAACTCGACTTTGTGAAAATTATTAAATTATCATAATCTAAAAAGTTGGGAGTGAGGAGCATTTTTAAAAGTAAGCAGGTTTTTCCACATCCACTTGAACCAACTATGAGACATCTTAATGAATTTGGGAGATTTTTATGGTTGTTAAATTTTATCTTATTTTCCCAAATAGGTAAAAATCATTCATTTATATATTTGAAAAACAGGTTATTTAATTTATTATTGGCTTTTTTAGAAACTCTATATTTTATCCTAAGTTCAGGTTTAATTTCAAGATAATCCATTATTTTATTTATACAATATCTTGTGTTGATATTTCCCTGAAAATTACATCCATGAATAATATACAACAACAATCCTTTGAACATTTCTCTTATACGTTCAGTTTCTTCCCTTGTAAGGAAAGGTGTGTTATCATCCTCATACTTTACATTCATTTCTCTAATCAATCTTGTAAAGTAATTCATTTTTGGTGTAAATCTAAAAGAATTATTTTCCTTTTTATATTTTTTATTGTCATTAATTAGAAGATAATCACAGAATATACATTGTTTATAGGCTTTTGACTCTGTGTTTAATCCCCGTCTTTCACACGCAGGACAATTCTCAAATTTGTCATATGGAGAATCAGGAAAGTCTAGCATATTTATAAAGTAAAACTTTACTTAAACTGAAATTCATCTATACTTTCAGTTGTATATTACCATCGATATCGATATACTTTTTTTCATTATCAGATTCAACGACAACATTTTTTATATTAAAGGTAATTTTAAAATTATCGTTAACTACTATTGAACGAAATGTCATTTCACCTGATATATTAACATCCTTTATTTCATCAAGATTTACATCTTTAGGGTTGTTGAAAAAAAATACAAATTTCTCCTTGCATATTACAGATGGTCTTATCTTTTCTTTCTAAAGCTTCATCCATAAGGTTTTTTGTTCTTTGATACTTTTTCTTGTTTCATTGCTTTTTCTAGTTTTGAATATATTACTAGAAGGAGAGGAGAAACTTTTGTTAGAGATACTTTAATTGATGTTCTACCAGGTATACTAAAAGCCCTTCCACTGAAGGAAATTGAAGAACTCATATTATTTACCATAATAGTTTTTATCCAATAGTTGTTATATTTATCTTTGTTCAATTTTACATCCTTGACATATTTCTCAGTATCTTTAACAGATGAAGAGATTGATTGAAACTTGTCTTTTGTGTCTTGAAACATTGTATTTATTAAGTGAAAAAGTTGGAGGATAAAATGTTTTTAAGCACAGATTCACCTATAATTAAACGAAATTTTCATCAAGAAAATTTTAGTTTAAGCAAAAGTTTTATTCTATAAATATGGTGAATACAACGTACTGCGATGTTTGTAATCACGAATATAAACATTATAGAAAACACCTCCGAACCAACAAACACACATTTAATCTATTTCATCAAATATCTCCTCTTGAGTTGGAAAGAAAACATTGTGATATCTGTTCAAAGGATGTTTTGAAGAGTAGTTATAATCAACATCTTCAATCACAAAACACAAGAAAAATGAGTTTAAAGTAAAGGGAGACTATTATATTAAAAACACTGATGAGGCATTTAAAGGGCATATAAAAATAAGGATTTTTCAATTTGGAGAACCCGGTCCATCATCAATAGCTGAATCAATTGAAATAGTGAAACCCGATGTTGAAAAATTTATTAAAAAGACATTAAAAGAAATAAAAACTTTAAAGTTTTATATGGGAGTGAAAATGAATATGAAAAGACAAGATGAAGAACAAACTCCTTATATGAGAACAGATCTTCATTTTATAACATCATTTCATGATTTTTTGAATAGTGGGGTTTATGAAGAACTATCAAGACAAGAGGAGGATGTTGATAATACAGTGGTAGGAAGTGGATTCAATATTAAAAAAATCATCTTTTTAGATATACACATTCTAAAATCAAACCCTCTTAAAGCTTCTTCTTATATTGAATTACCAAAAGAAATAAAACTAAAGAAGGCAGTTGTTAATATTAAGAACAATGATAATAAATGTTTTCTCTGGTCTGTTCTTGCTCACTTACATCCACCAAAATGTAATTCAGAAAGAGTAAAACAATATATGAAATATGAGAATACCTTGGACATTAAAGATTTTAAATTCCCAATGCCACTAACAGATATTCCTAAATTTGAAAAAAAGAATAATCTTTCTATTAATGTATATGGATTAACGGATACAAACAAAGTTCAAATATTAAAAATTTCAAACAACTATAAAAATGAAGAAACACACATTGACCTTTTATATTTTAGTGTTGGAAAGAATTCACATTACACATACATCAATAATTTATCAAGATTAATCTCTTCTCAGGTATTCAGAACAGCAAACAAAATATATCCTTGTAAGCGATGTCTTAATTCATTTCATACAAAAGAACGATTAGAACAACATTCAAAATATTGTAGTAATCATAAATCAGCTGTAATTACAATGCCTAAACCTGGTGAAAAGATTTCTTTTGAAGATTATAATAAATCTATCATGCACCCATTTGTGATATACGCTGATTTTGAATGTATCCTTAAAAAGATAAATACTGCTTCTCCTAATCCAAAAGAACCATATACAAATAAATATCAAAAACATATTCCTTGTGGTTTCTGTTATTATATCAAATCATCTGTTGGAGAAAAGTATAACAAACTTGAACATTATCGTGGAAAAAATGCTTCACAAGAGTTTGTAAAACGATTAGAAAAGGATTGTATAAGACTCACTAAATTAATGAAAGAAACAAATGAACCGATGAAAATAACCAAAGAAGAAAAATTAGAATTTAGAATGAACAATATCTGCCATATTTGTGAGGGGGAAATTAAGGAGTCTAAAGTTAGAGACCATTGTCATCTTACTGGTAAATATAGAGG
>NC_140974.1:885063-912563 GCF_056783735.1 Eptatretus burgeri
TAAATAACTTTTCCAAATTCAAACTAATGAAATAAAATTAATTACATGGGATACAACGATGCAGTTTGCTGGATGTGAAACAACATTTATCAAAGTGTTTTTTGTCAAGATAATCGTCCGACTCCAACGGATTCTTGGGGACTGTGCTGGAACGACTCCAGAACATGCTTGGCTGGCCTGTCCCCTTCCTCTGTAGGATGCTACCAGTCTCCATAAGCCTGTTGTACCACTCACAAATCGGTATTCTCAATGACGACTGTCTTCCGTAGGTCGTCCTGAAGCTTCGTTTAACCCGAGCTGCTGATTTGATCTCAATGAATCAGGCAACACCCTGCACTTTTTCTTGTGGGGTAAATTTGCAGTAAATGTGATATCACATGTCACAGGAGACCTGGGAGATAAATGTTGTTTCACAGGGAGTAAATGTAACTTTGATAAATGTTCTTCACATGCGGCGAACCGCATCGTTGCATCACATTTTATTATTTATTTATATCAGTTTGAGTTTGGAATGGTAACCTGTGAACACCTTGCAATTCATGCTTTTGGGAAAATGCCATCATTGTGCGACAAATATGAATATTATCTATAATTTCAGAGGTTTGCATTTTGATGAACTCGATTGTTGGATTAAATTGTCCAAAACTTTGATGTTTTCCCAATAAAGTTATTCAGTTTTGATTTGTGCTGGAAATAATTTTTAAAATAAGCTCTCTATTATAGCGTCTTACACAGAGAGATGTCTCGAAGTGCTTTTCAGGAAATCAAATGAAAACAAAAAGTGAACAAGGTAAAAAAATCACAAAGTAAACAAATAAAAATACAACAAAGAACAGATAAGTAAATTAATCACAAGCAATAGAGTTGGTATGCACAGTGATGGGGCTTCCATTAACTACCGCACCAAGGTAGAAACAAGAGGGAGGACTAACATTGCCAAAACGACCACCAGATTGAAAAAGCTTCATTTGAGTTTAAAATAACCAAGAGCGTGAGAATACACAATGCAAGTTTAAAAGGATGAAAGAACATGGAAGGGAAACGGAGGAGAGAAACCAATGAAGATGTTACATGATCCGAAGAAAGAAAAAAGTAAAATACAAAAAATGAAATTTTGGAGGCCCCATCAAAGACCTCTCCATGGGTAAATCCTTTGCTGTTGATGTGATAAAATTCGTCGACACTTGAGGACGACATGTAGCCAATTAATGCCAATTGTGGCTTGTCCTTGTGAATAGCTGTGCAAAGCACAACTGGAAAGCATCGCAAAATGCATAGCCCACGTCCACTTTGTACTCAAAGTAAACTCGACAAAAACAACAGCTAAAAAAACAGTAACACGGCCGCAAAACCCCGTCTCCTGCTGGACGGGCAGATGGCCTAACCAGGAGACGTAGTCAGGAACAGTTGAATAATTTTATTTCCATATTATAGCAATGTGCACAGAACACCAGGCTCAAGCATTCAGGTCTTTCCACCTCATTCAGCCCTTGAAACCTAATTGTTTAACCAATTCCAATCAATAATCATGTCCATATTGCATCCTGTTCAGACCAAGATGTTGGCATTGTAAACAGTTGGGTTTGGGGCAACAAGGAATAGATAACGGGGACGAATGTGTGTTGCATTCTTTTTGGCCCGTGTGAAGTAAACAGTTTTCGGGGTCGGGGGAGCAAATATCAGATGTGAGGCAGTAAGGTGGTGCATTTGACAACCTGTTTGTGGTGAGAATGAAACATGCCATTTGCTTCAGTTCCCTGCCAAGAGATAGCAATTACTATCAGAGCCTTAAATTAATCTGCAAGATGATACGATGCAAGATGATAAGCAGCAGCCGCAGATCACAGTGAAGATGAGCACTCCATCTTTCTGCAGATGTTTGCTGTTAGGTGGAAATATGGGGTAGGGGTCCATAGATAAATAATCTCAAGACTTCAGTATGGACCGTGTGAATTGTGTATCTTAGATTTACTCTTGTATTACATTTGGCAGAGGTGAGTCGTCTTGTAAAGCATGCACTGAGGAAGTGGCGAGTGTAAACCTTCAAGTAATATAGAGGTTGTGTTGTATAAAACATCCCGAAGGTAGGTGAGGCCAAGTGGAGGACTCGTGGGCACACAGAAATACCATGTGCTTTTAAAGGATACATCACAAACTGTTTGGCCAGCAGACCACAGGCCATGGTGGCAAAATGGGCTGTGGAGCCATGGCTGAGGGTGTAACCCTCCCGTGCCAGAGCGGCCCGCAGATGGGACTGCGCACAAGCAGCGGGCAGCCCTGGAGGCAGTCTCGTAGGTGGAAGTGACCATGCTTCTGCGTGGCAGTTGAGCTTCAGAGAAGTGAACATATCTCTCTCTCTCTCTCTCTCTCTCTCTCTCTCTCTCTCTCTCACCCTCTTTCTCTCTCTCTCCCTCTCCCTCCCTCTCTCTCTCTCTCTCCGTCTCCGTCTCCGTCTCTGTCTCTGTCTCTGTCTCTGTCTCTGTCTCTGTCTCTGTCTCTGTCTCTGTCTCTGTCTCTGTCTCTCTCTCTCTCTCTCTCTCTCTCTCTCTCTCTCTCTCTCTCTCTCTCTCTCTCTCTCTCTCTCTCTCTCTCTCTCTCCTTCCATCGCTCGCCACAAAAGAGTTGTGAGGAGTCGGGAGGACATCACCTGCATCGCCATCTCGCTCTTCACCTTCGTGCCTTGAGCCGCACTGCAGCCACAACTATCATTGTCCTGCAGCCACAACCTGCTCGTGCCGACACAAGTCTTTTCCTGTTCGGTTCCCCTTCGTTGTGCAAGTCCAGTATTTTGCAGCCATTCTCTTGTTATTTTGTGCCTAAGATTGTGTGTCCCAGCATCCTTATTTGTGTCTGTTGACTGCTTGGTTAGTTTCGTCTTATTTGTCGTACCTTCTGTATCCTTATCCCTGGTATTCTTTTGGTAATAAACCATTTTAATTATTAGTAATGTCTTCCCATCTTTTACCTTTCGCACGTGTTTCACCAGCAGTTTCAGCTTTGTTGGGTGATCCTTAGAGTTTCGTAAAGAACAATTGATTGAACGCAGTAACTTTAACATCATTTTGGCCACTTGTAGGGGTTGTACCCCCGGCACAGAGAGGTCTGCATCAACAGATGCATCTGACGCGACAGTGCCATGAATGTAGAGTGACCAAGGTATGTCTTCACTCAATGTTCAAGTTCAAGTTTATTTTCCACAATTCAAAAATACAACCTTCTCGAGAAGAACAAACAAACTCGGTAAAAATCACAAAGCAAACTAGAACGGCACTCGGTAGAGCGTCATACAGGTCTGCCAGGCTGAACAGTTCACGTTGTGTATCCCACTGATAGGTTGGATCTGCATCCGGACCTGAACCTGAACCCAAATCGAATCGGCTTGTTCTCGTCACTGACACAACTCCTCCACCAAGTTCTGTCATTACTCGTCCATAACTTTTCGAGACATCATGATATATATATATATATATATATATATATATATATATATATATATATATATATATATATATATATATATATATATATATATATATATATATATAGATATATATATATATATATAGATATATATATAGATATATATATATATAGATATATATATATATATATATATATATAGATATATATATATATATATATATATATATATATATATAGATATATATATATATATATATATATATATATATATATATATATATATATATATATATATATATATATATATATATATATATATAGATATATATATATATATATATATATATATATATATATATATATATATATATATATATATATATATATATATATATATATATATAGATATATATATATATATATATATATATAGATATATATATATATATATATATAGATATATATATATATATATATATATATATATATATATATATATATATATATATATATATATAGATATATATATATATAGATATATATATATATATATATATATAGATATATATATATATATAGTTTTTAGCCTGATCTCTCAATAGTGAAGAATCACTGAAAAAAATTGTTCCTTGGAATAGATAGAAACACGATGTGGCGATAGTAAATTTAGTCAGTCCATCCGTCTGTCTCCGACTTTCCGTCCGTCTCTCCGACTTTCCGTCCGTCTGTCCGACCCTCCGTCTGTCCGTCCCCTTCCTCTGCAGGAAGTGGTTTATAAGGTGGTGAAGTGCAAGAAGTGGTCCAACCAGTGCTGGATTAACCATTAGGTAGACAAGGCATGTGCCTTAGGGCCAGCCAAAAATTTGGGCCAAAAATTATTTTCACATTAAATATTTGTCTTTTTTGTATTAAATATTTTGTTCTTGAATCAGTTCATCTTTTGTCTGGGGTCCATTTCCATGAGCCCGAGATCTAATTTAAAATTTTCAGGCCATTCTCTAAAATTTCAAAATGTGCCTTAGGGCCAGCCGAGGCTTAATCCGGCACTGGGTCCAACTAGTGGTTGTTCAGACTTTTTCCCCCATACCCTTTAACATATTCACCTGAAACTCGGTACACGGCTTTGTTATGATAAATTACAGAAGACGTTCGAGTTCCAAGGCGTTTGGTCCATTTTTCACAGCGTTGTGCCCTTTTTGGACTTGGACGCCATCACGTGGGTCGGGGTCTTGGGGACGTGCACACAAAGCAATTCTCACTCTTGTTGATCCATGGTATCCGTGACCTCCAACATCTGAACTTAATCATTTAATGTTTGTAAATTGCTCAAATATCAGTGACGAGTTACTCTCACCCGGTTCTTCACGTATAACACCGGGAGCAGCCACGGGGTTACCGAGCAGGGGCTTAACCGGGAGCGGGCACGGTTTTCATCTTGTTCAGGCACGTACGGTCGTTCTTGGTGTCAACGAAGTTGATTTCTCACCTCGGTAACATTGGTGTTTGGTCGTGGTGATCAGTTTGGAGGTCGTCTTGAACGCAAGTGGCGTATTTACCGAGTCGTACAGATGGTGTGGACTGCAAACCGTGGTGTGGACGTTAAGAATTCCATGGATATGGATGAAATGAGAGCGAGAGATGAACCTTCAGAGTTTAGGCTTTATTCCATTTGATTGGAGCCGCTTCTGTGGGCACACCAGGAAATACAGGTTCAGCTAGGAGTACATAAGCAGAAACGTATACATGTGCAGTTAACCATTGTAGACTAATCCGCGTAAGCACGGAGTTCGATATAATCTCCATTCTCACCAGTCAATGAGAACCTTCAGTTAACGAGCATCAAGTGGACAGCCGATGTCAATAGCAATGCCCCGGGGACAATCCACCCGTGCCGCAGAGACCTCCCCTTATACGCGAGACGCACAACATGTGATCCCGCGTCATGTCCCTTGATTCACGTTAATTCACCACATTCTCCTCACCTTTAAAATGTAACTAGGGGCCCATCTTACACACCATGATTGCTTTAGCACTATAGGAGTATACATTTCAAGCAACGCTGACTAATTGATCTACAGAAGCATACATGCCAAGCAGTGATTATTTTGAGTTGTAGGAGCATGGAAATGAGCATCGATATATGATATAATGGGCATATAGGAGCATGAGCAGCGAGAATGCCGATAATCCCCTTTACAGATTGAGTCGTCGAGGGGGCCTTATTCGTCGACCTCTCCGGGAGTAAACGGCAGTTTCACTTGAGGGAGACTCCCGATCCTCTTGGTGAGCCTCGACTTGTGCCGGGATGACTCGATCGCTCTCGGGTGGAACACGGCAGCCCCGTCGCCTGGCGGAGTTCCTGGGGGGAAATGTCAGAAGGAGGAGAGCCAGGAGGTGGTGTGCACGGCGGGAGGAGTACCGGCGGGAGCCAGATGGCGAACCGACACAGTGGTCTCCCTGCCATCCGGGAGCCTGACATGAGCATACTCTGGATTAGTGTCAATGAGTTCGACCCCCTCCACCAGCGGTTCATACTTGCCTTTGTCGTGCCGGGCGTTTCATGAACACTGTACCGGGGTGGGTCAGCCAGTTGGGCACCGTTTGACTGTCAACATAACGTCGTTGGTGAGTAAACATACGTTCGTGAGGAGTGGCATTTGTGGACGTGCAGAGCAAAGAGCGTATGGAATTCATTGCGTCAGGAAGAGCAACCTCCCATCGCTCGGGCCCAGTCCTCTCGATTTCAGCGCCAGAGTTATGGCTTTCCAAATAACTCCATTATACCTTTCCACCTGCCCGTTTCCCTGTGGGTTGTAACCCGTCGTTCGACTAGTTGCTATGCCGTGCTCTCATAGGAATTGTTTTAGCCCGGCCGACATGAAACACGGCCCTCTGTCTGAATGTATGTACGAAGGTCTCCCAAACATAGCGAAGACGTCAGAGAGACATTTTACGACAGTGCCCGAGGTCATATCCGAGCACGGAAACGCGAAAGGGAACCTTGAATATTCATCAACAACGGTGAATATGTATCTGTTGTCTGTCTCGGTGGGCAGGGGCCCTTTGAAGTCGATGTTTAGTCTCTCGAAGCGGGAAGTAGCCTTGGTCAGTCTGCCAGATGCCGCGCCAAAGAATCTGGGTTTTAGTTCAGCACAAACAGGGCATGAAGCATTCATTTGTTTAATATCTTCAACAGAATAGGGAAGATTTTGTCTGCGTACGAAATGTGCCATCCTGGTTACCCCTGGGTGGCACAGAGACACATGGAGGTCTTGCAAAGCCTGACTGATTGTTGCCGAACTGTAGACCCGGGAGAAGGTATCTGCAGCAGGGTTTTCTTTCCTCCGGCCGGTAAACAATGTCGTACCTGTAGCAGGCTAGGTCTATCCGCCATCTCATAATTTTTTCATTCTTAATTTTCCCGTTATTTTTCCCATCAAACATGAAAGCCACGGATCGTTGGTCCGTAACGAGCGTGAAGTGGTTTCCCAGTAAATAATGTCTCCATTTACGCAGCGCTTCGACGATGGCGTACGCCTCCTTCTCTATTGCCGAGTGTCTCTGCTCGCTTCTAGAGAGAGTTCTCGAGAAGAAAGCGACCGACGCCCAGACTGATTAAGTGTTGCAGCTATGGCGTGATTTGAAGCGTCGGTCTCCACCACGAAGGGCACCGAGCTGTCGATCGATAAAACCACGGACTTACTGATATCATCCTTGAGATCGTGGAAAGCTTTCACGACAGCGGCATCTGGTGGAAAGTTTTTGCAATGCACTAGGGGATGTATTTTCTCGGAGTATTGCGAAATCCATCTTGCATAGTAAGCGAACATCCCGATCACCCGGCGCATTGTCTGCAAGTCCTGAGGTGGTGGAAGCTCTCACGGAGCGGGCGCAATCGCTCAGGATCAGGCTTAATTGTGCCGTCGGCTATCGTGTAGCCGAGAAGGTCAATTGACCTTGCCGAGAATACGCATTTCTCGTAGTTGAGAGTCAGATTATATTTTCCAGCAATGCTCAAGAATCTGTCCAGATTCCTATCATGTTCCCTCTGATCCCTACCGCACACTGTGACATTATCCACGTAAACAAAAGTGTCTTCGAGGTTTTCATCTGAGATGATGTCGTCCATAACCCGTTGGAAGCAAGCTACTCCATTCGTGACACCGAATGGTATCCTTCTGAACTGGTAGAGGCGCCGCCCTGCCTGGAATGCAGTGTACGGTTTGTCTTCCTCTCGGATGGGAATTTGATGATAGGCGCTTCGCAAGTCGATGGTACTGAATACCTTATAATTGGCCACGCGTTCGACCATCTCATCTATGCGCGGCAGGGGGTAGGCGTCGAGTTGGGTGAAGCGATTGACCGTTTGTGCACAATCGACAACCATCCGTCTCTTATGGTTCTGACTGCTGGTTACTAACACCTGTGCGCGCCATGGCGAATCGCTCGGTTCTATAATTCCCTCCTCCAGTAATCGCTTGGTTTCTGAAGTGATGAAATTCATGTCAGCAGTGGTATATCGCCGCGATTTGATCGCTATCGGTTTGCAGACCGGCGACAAGTTAGCGAACAGCTGGGGGGACGTCACCTCCGCGGTGGTCAGCGCATTTAAAATTAGACGAGGCTTGCTTCCTCCAAAGGGTATTTCGATGCTCGTGTGCTGCTTGAGGACATTATGACCCAGAATTACGTCTGCGCACAAATCACGAAGCACCAGCACCTTTTACATCCCGATGCGTGTACCCTTTTACGTCCAATTCAACATTGCAGTACCCTCGTACGCGGGATTGTAGTGAGGTGGCGGCCATGCATACCGTATTGTCAGTCGGGTGGATTACCCATTTCCTGCCCTTCACTAGCGAGCTGTTGACGAAACTTTCAGAGCTACCGGTATCAATCAGTGCCTCAGCCATATGCCCGTTAATTCGCACGTTGATGATAGCCTTGGATAGATTCCCCGGGAGGCTGCAGTCAATTTATTTTGCGAGTAGAGAGCCGCAGAAGTGGGTTTATTCCTCCTTAGAGTAGATTTACATACCCTGGCATAATGCCCTTCTTGTCGCAATTCATGCATGTGGCATCTCTGGCTGGACATTTTTGACGAGGATGCCTTTTGTACCCACAAAAGAAGCATTTACCGACCGGAGCAGTTGCTGAGGAGTTTGACGAGGTCTGGGTATCCGGCTCCTCGGGTGTTTCTCCATCCCTCATGTCTGGCTGTGTCTGTGCCAGTGGGGTTCCTTGGGTTCCCATCGTAGCAGCGTTCATGAGCAGCATCGGTGTCCCAAATGACTCAGATTGCTGCTGAGCCGTATCCATCGCTCGAGCCTGATCGACTACCTTGTCAAGAGTGGGCTGCGCTTTCTCTAGTAAGCGTTGCCGTATGTGGGCTGATCTGAGTCCTTGGATGAATGCCTCCCGTGTCGCTTCCTTTCGGTGTTCCTCGGCGCCACGGCCCGGAAGCTGCAGTCTTTTCCCAGCTGATTCAGAGCTTGCAGGAACTGATCGATTGTCTCCCCGGCTGCTTGCTTGCGTGTGTTGGAGAAGATGGCGTATGTATACCTCGTTCTTGGGCTTCACGTAGAGCGCCTGCAGTACGTCAATCGCTGCTTCGTAAGTGTCGCACCCCGAGAAGAGCCTGTACACGCCGGGCGAGACATGATTCACGAGAGCGGCAAATTTGTCAGCTCCCTCCGCGATGACATGATGGTCAGATAGTGTGAGAAGGAGCAGAACCAATGTGACCATTTCATTTCTGCGTCAGTCGTGTTTGGGTCTGCGTCGAACCTCTCTGGTTTGTAGATCTTGTCCATCTTTGGTTGAGAGAGCCGAGAAAATTAAATGGAATAAATTGAAATGAGAGCGAGAGATGAACCTTCAGAGTTTAGGCTTTATTCCATTTGATTGGAGCCGCTTCTGTGGGCACACCAGGAAATACAGGTTCAGCTAGGAGTACATAAGCAGAAACGTATACATGTGCAGTTAACCATTGCAGACTAATCCGCGTAAGCACGGAGTTCGATATAATCTCCATTCTCACCAGTCAATGAGCACCTTCAGTTAACGAGCATCAAGTGGACAGCCGATGTCAATAGCAATGCCCCGGGGACAATCCACCCGTGCCGCAGAGACCTCCCCTTATACGCGAGACGCACAACATGTGATCCCGCGTCATGTCCCTTGATTCACGTTAATTCACCACAATGGAAGGAATCCAGAATTGTAATGAAGCGACAAAAGGCGTTATTACCATTTAAATAGTTGTCGAGGTATTATGTTATTCCAGAATTTTGTGCGCTATATGGCGGCCATGGCGGCGTAATGGCCGACGGAGTAACGGGAACGTGTTGACAGTTTTATTGATGTTTATTTCCTTTCAGTTGCAATGCGAAGTGTATTTATTCCTCAGTCATCGCTAAAGCCGGTTCTGTTGTGTCCATGAACGTTTTTTTGTTTTGTTTTTAAATCAATGAAGTGAATGAAATCGTCAAGTCGTGTTGATGAAAATTCCAATCAAGAGGTTCTTCTTCAGTGCAATCCGGACCTTGAATCACCATCATATTTGGGGGTGAGTCGCGGTTTTTGTGGTGAGATTTTCTTTTTGTACACACTCAATCTGAGGGGGCGTGATGACTGATGGTGAAATGTAACGATCTGACAACGGGGGTAATAGGGCAACGGACGCAAAAATAATAATGAGGAGGAGCGAATTGACCCGATGCACGAAGGGAGTGACGTCACGGCGGAAGGTAAGGCGCCGCCATATTGAGTGGCAACAAATCATGGCGACCATGCACGTGTCGCGCGAACTTCTGGGCTATTTCCAGAGATTAGATGATATTTCCAAGAAGAGGTACCGCGAAAAACGGAAGCTGTGCGGTCTTAGTGAAGATCCTTATATTATTTGAAAGGGTAAATGGACAACAGAAAGGAAATTTTGGCCTCAAATCGTTTTCCCTGACATCGATGTTTACCTTGTTGAAACGCCGAGTCCTTCCTTACACTCAAGCCAGCCCGAAAGCCTTCACGAGTATGGACGCTTACTCGGATTATGTCGTCGGGTTTGTTGGTGACATAATGTTGACGAAAGCTGACAAGAACTGTATTATCGTGAGGGCAAAGGTAAGTAAGCCTGTTTTCTTTCATTTCACTATTATTGTATACTTATCGTTAACCTCCGCCATCGAAGATGGACGGAGGTTACTGTTTTCACCCCTTTCTGTTTGTTTGTTACTTACGAAATCTAAAGATTTGATTTGAAAAACGAAATCTAAAGAAATCTAAAGATTTCGTAAGTATATTGATGCCTTCCGTTTCTGTTTGTTTGTTTGTTTGTTTGTTTGTAGGCACGATAACTCGAGAATGGAAGAAGCTCCCAAGGTCAAATTACACCACGTGATTCAGGAGGCTAATGGCAAGTGCTGATTAGATTTTGGTCAAAATCGGTCAAGGTCACGGTGAGGTCAAATATTCGATTTTTGATGGTTTGGTACAGATAACTCGAGAACGAAAGAAGCTACCAATGTCAAATTACACCACATGATTCAGGAGGCTGATGGCGAGTGCTCATTAGATTTTGGTCAAAATCGGTCAAAGGTCAAGGTTGTACTGTACTGAAATGGAAGATGCTTAGCAGGCAGACACGAGCGGAAGGACAGTCGAGCCGGGCTGTGTTGTACAAGTACGAGCGCGGGCGTACTCTGCCCGGCAGCTCTCCTTTATTCGTATGCACACGCACAAGCCGGATGACTCCAGCATACTACGACGCCTCAGGCGGCGTGCACACCTCATATCCCTTGCCGACCCCCACGGCCACTCCTCCCATCATCACGCCCACCATGCATCATCACCATGCCCTTCCCCATAGGCCCGCAGACTCCACCACACTCCTCCCCCTTAAAACTATGATTATTAAATGAGTACCATTATAAGAAGCATACAGAACACGAAGGACTTCGTAGAATAATCATGGAAATAAAATGAAAATAGCGAAGTATAATAGCACACCACATCATATAATGTGTCGATGCGAGCGCGTGGAGCAGTAAAGGCCAGGTTCCAAAGACGGAGGTGCACAAAGCCCCCCCCTCCCCCACTCTGACCGTGTTACCGATACGAAGCAGCAAATGAGAAGCACAGCAGCACTACGCAGCAAAAACGCCCTCAGGCGGCCCATGCTGACATGCCCCTCCCCGAGGTCGTGACGACCTTTCGAGCCAACCTCCCCCGGCCCCATCAAACGCCTCTGGCCCACTCCCCCCAGGCAGACCCGACGTAGACAAACATTCCGAGGCCGGCAGCCCGGCGCCAGCCTTGATCGACCTTGGCCGGGGGCACTGAACAGCGCCGCTGGCTGCATGCATCTGGCCTTGATCGACCTTGGCCGGGGGCACTGAACAGCGCCGCTGGCTGCATGCATCTAATGCGCCAAAACAACTCACGCACCACAATCAGTTGACGCCAACGCCCGTCCCAACGGCCTTGAGCGAACACAGAGAGTTGCGCTCGCAATCAGAGGTGGGGGTAACGCCGACCAGGGCACCAGTCTTGGTTCCGAGTCGATCTCCGAGACCCACACGGCAGCTAGACGGGAGCAACTCCATTTAACCCACACTGCAATCATAGGCTCGTTATAAATCACTACGAACATTATTCGAAGTATTGCAAACTCATTTTTCCGTACAGCATGCTTTTTTGATAAAATCCCAGCACATGACAAAGCAATTACCTGTGGCCTGGGGCAACTGGAGGCCAACAAACCTTCTTTATTCGCCCCCACATCACATTGATCAAAACACCAACTCCATTGACTGATCCCCGCCAAATCCACTTTCACATGAGAACTGCTGGCATTTATTTCAACAACGTTAAACTGCATCACTAGAGCAAGGAAAAACATATATGCCCTGAACAACAACCCACAACCCGCATCACGAGTCCGTTTCTTGGTTCCCGACTTGATGTTGCGACTCGCGACTCCCTCTAACGCCACGGGCTCACCGCCACCTGTTGAAGCTGCCTGAACAACACTGATGCGCATTGCCTCACGAACCCTGCCGAAGCGTGGGCACTCATCGCGAACGAAGCGCGGGAACTCATCGCGAGAGCTGATATGGCTCTCGCCGCTCCTGGAGCGCACATCACCGTCGCAGGCAGCAACGAACGGTGGCTCCCGCTGCATCGACGCGGCCCCCGCCGCCAGAGCCCCGCCCTCGGTACTCGACGAAGGTCTCCAAGAGAGCACTGGCACATCTGGAGGCACGAACCGGAACCCGTTCCGACCCAAAAGAGTCCGGCTCGCCGGGTCCGGCTCCTGCTCCGGCTCGCCGGCATCATCATGCCCCGGCTGCAGGCTGATCTCCAGGTCACTGGGGTCCTGCTGCGGTGCCCCTTCGCTCCCGGTGCGACCGTGCTGCGGTGCCCCTTCGCTCCCGGTGCGACCGTGCTGCGGTGCGCGCCCTCGTCCCGCACCGCTAGGCGCGCGAGCACCCTGCGGCACTTGAGCCATCGCGCGGACTCTGGGCTGCGCGACCTGCTGCACTTGCGCGGTCACCGCGTGGCCTTCGGGATTAGCCGCCATGCTCCAGCTGGAGCTACTCATTACGTCTTGGCCAGCAATGGCGCGGACATCCGTGAATGTCTGCTCGACAGATGAAGCAGTCGTGACCGCCGAGTCGAATGTGATGTCGGTCAACCGTAGGATGGCTGCTCGCAGACCAGAAATAAAACGATCTCTGAACCGTGCCGGACGCTCCTCCGACGTGAATTCGCACGACACAGCCGAATGCGATGCGCGGCCAGCACGAGTGGACTCGATTCGACACCCGATCCGTGCCTCGCTCACTTCCCCCCCCCCCCTGCCACTGATCTTGTCATCTCCGGATCAATTGCAAGCAGGTTTCGACCCGGGACGGAAGGATCGCCTCGCACACCGCCATCTATGACCGTAACAATGGGCGATGACCCTCGGCCCACACACCGTAGACTACCTCGAGAGCCCAGACCGCCGTCCGAGTGATTGCATTGCCACGCTCGCCCACGACCCGCGCCGCAGACCGTGCGCATGGCCGTGCGTGCCTGGCCCATCGCGATGACCCCTAGACCATCTGCTGTGCCCCCACTATCGAGACCTCGGACATTCTCCAGAGCTTGCGCGACGTCCAACGCCGCGTTCGAGCCGAAACGCGTGTCCTCGACAAAACGAACAGGAAAATGAACCAAACGAACGAACGTTGCCCACTCGACGTGGCCGAAGTCGATTCCGACGAAGGCGGGCACGCGTACGTTTGCCGTGCACCGACTCTCTGCCATGTTCGCGCCGGCGAGACCTTTGGCTCCGTAGCTTGGAACCGCACGGGTCATTTGCCGCCCTTACACACGCCGATTCGAAGATCCTCGTTCGCCAACTGTACTGTACTGAAATGGAAGATGCTTAGCAGGCAGACACGAGCGGAAGGACAGTCGAGCCGGGCTGTGTTGTACAAGTACGAGCGCGGGCGTACTCTGCCCGGCAGCTCTCCTTTATTCGTATGCACACGCACAAGCCGGACGACTCCAGCATACTACGACGCCTCAGGCGGCGCGCACACCTCATATCCCTTGCCGACCCCCTACGGCCACTCCTCCCATCATCACGCCCACCATGCATCATCACCATGCCCTTCCCCATAGGCCCGCAGACTCCACCACAAAGGTCACAGTGAGGTCAAACATCCAAAACATTCGATTTTTGATGGTTTGGTGCAGAATGATCGTAGAAACTTCTGGTTTGCGTCGCTACCTTCTCGAGAGACAGCTTTTATTCGACAAGGTCAGAGGTCAAGTTGACGATTTCGTCAGTACCAGTCTATGACTGCTTGTTTGTTTGTAGGCATGATAACTCGAGAACGGAAGAAGCTACCAATGTCAAATTGCACCTCATGATTCAGGAGGGTGATGGCTCGTGCTGATTAGATTTTGGTTAAAATCTGTCAAAGGTCAAGGTCACAGTGAGGTCAAGCATTCGATTTATGATGGTTTGGTACAGAATCATCGTAGAAACTTCTGGTTTGCGTCGCCACCTTCTCTTGAGACAGCTTTTATTAGACAAGGTCAGAGGTCAAGTTGACGATTTCGTAAGTACCAGTCGATGACTGCTTGTTTGTTTGTTTGTAGGCACGATAACTCGAACGGAAGAAGCTACCAATGTCAAATTACACCACGTGATTCAGGAGGGTGGTGGCTAGCGCTGATTAGATTTTGATCAAAATCGGTCAAAGGTCAACGTCACAGTGAGGTAAAACATCCAAAACATTCGATTTTTGATGGTTTGGTACAGAATCATCGTAGAAACTTCTGGTTTGCGTCGCTACCTTCTCCAGAGACAGCTTTTATTAGACAAGGTCAGAGGTCAAGTTGACTATTTCGTAAGTACCAGTCGATGACTGTTTGTTTGTGTGTTTGTTTGTAGGCACGATAACTCGAGAACGGAAGAAGCTACCAATGTCAAATTGCACCACGTGATTCAGGAGGGTGATGGTTTGCGCTGATTAGATTTTGGTCAAAGTTCAAGGTCACAGTGAGGTCAAACATAATTCCGTAAATTAATGTGGAAAAATGGAGTATTTTGCTTCGCTCGACGTTACGAGTTCGTTTTTACTTCGATTTTAATTTTGTCTTCGGTTTTTGCGATCGCTTAGGACGCTTAAAACTCGGTTGTCGAAATTCTGGTAAAAATCGGATGTTTTGGAGACGTTTTAAGATTGTATAAACAATATTTCACTCGCTGCGTCACGGCTCGTCATGTGGTACGGCGCGCTCGAGCAGAGGCATCGTTGAGTCACGTAAAGGTTTTCCGTGTGCGCGCTGACGGTGTTTTCGATAAAGATGGTGTTTAAGTCATTTTTTATCCCAATAAAGGTTATTGTCGCATGCCTGACTCGCTAAGCTGTCGGATTATGTAAAGATTGTTGGTGGAAGGCCGAATATTACGGTTTTGTGACTTTGATAAAATAATATTAAATAATTGCGTGGATAAATGGAGATTTTTGATTCGGTCGACGTTACGATTTTTGATGGTTTGGTACAGAATCATCGTAGAAACTTCTGGTTTGCGTTGCTACCTTCTCTCGAGACAGCTTTTGTTAAACAAGGTCAGAGGTAAAGTTGACGATTTCGTAAGTAACAGGCTATGACTGCTTGTTTGTGAACAGTATTACGGAAAAACTCCCTCGATGGATTTTGACGAAACTTGGTGGAGGGGGGATTCGGTATGGTCCAAGAATCATGCCATTAGATTTTGGACTTGGTCCCCCCCAAAAAAAAAGTTGTTTGAGGAATTTTTTTTTTTTGCATTTCTTCATGTTTTAAGTGATTTCCAACCCACACCCCCCCCCAAAAAAAAAATTGAGAAAAAAAATGTTTGCAACTTTTTTTCAACAAAATTTCGATTATTTTTTTTTTTTTTTTTTTTTTTTTTGCATTTCTACATGTTATAAGTGATTTCCAACAAAAAAAACATGCCAAAATTATAATTGCGGCTGATTTTGGAACTTCAGGTGGATATACCCACGTAAAATCAATTTCTGTCTCAAGGAATCCAGTTATGACGAATTAATTATGTAAAAGTTAAAAGTTGCAAACTATAACTCTGTGAGCACTGTTGACGTCAAATTGAATGAATAGGATATCAGGTTCACTTGAGTGACCCAGCAGTATTGGCGGCGGAGGTTTTGCACTCTACTGAGTGCTCCCCCTCTAGTTTGTTTATCTCTTTTGACAACCTTCCCGCGACCTCAGAAAACAATCTCGCAACCCCCCAGGGGGTTGCGACCCCCAGGTTGAGAACCATTGGTCTACAGCACCCCCTCGAACTTCGGGGATTTCCGATATCAAACCGCATTTTCGGTACTTTTCATTCAAATTGATACCGAGTAGTTATCAGTCGATGGAACTCGATGAGATTTGGTATGCATAATCTTAAGGTGATTCTCTATCCGCTATATAAAATCAATTTCTTTCTATATCTTATAATTTCCAAATGGTAACCCTCTCAACTTGGGTGT
Source organism: Eptatretus burgeri (assembly GCF_056783735.1). Classification (NCBI taxonomy): domain Eukaryota; kingdom Metazoa; phylum Chordata; class Myxini; order Myxiniformes; family Myxinidae; genus Eptatretus; species Eptatretus burgeri. The sequence goes on from NC_140974.1 coordinate 901,530, forward strand.
CCGAGGGCGATTGAGCATTCCCGCTGAAAATTCAAAGTACTTCTGTCACAAAGTACTCCAAGAATGTTATTACTCCATTCAAAGTACTCCAAGACGGTTGAACCAAATCGAATGAATCTTTACATGCTTATACACCGTAATGAGTAATGCAACTTTGCTCATTTGCATAATGACCTATCTCAGGTAGGTCAGGGGTCAAAGGTCAATAAGTGCATTTTTCGGGTGAAATTACCATTCAAGGCACCCTTGCTCCTTCACGGATTAACCGATACGAATGAAAGTTCATAGGTACATAGTACTCAATGGGTACTACAACTTTGCTTCAGGACGTATTGACCTATCTCGGCTAAGTCAGCGGTCAAAGGTCAATGAGCGCATTGTTCGGGCAAAATGACCATTCAAAGCCCCCTTGCTCATACACGGGTTAACCGATTTGATTGCAATTTCGTAAGTACTTAGTACTAGATGAACTCAGATCAGGGGTCAAAGGTCATCAGATGCTCGGCGACCCATGGCCGCCTACCGGCTTGTCCAAAGATTTTGTCGGTCTACTTCGGCGGGAAAGCGGTAAAACTGCACTCCAGAGCTTTTAGCATATTGCTGAGTACATCCCGGGGCACAACAACTCTTACTCATTTGCAGAAAAAAAATCACTTGCTTGGAAATAACGGTGCAGTTGAAGTGGAGACTATCGGTTGTTCTGTATGCGGTATACTTTCTTGCCACTCAATATGGCGGAGCTGCCACAGTCACGTGACCGGTGACGTCATCTGAATAAAGGCTATTCCTCCAGCTGTTCGTCAGTGAATCAAATCATCCGCGAAGGCGTCTTGATGCTGCGCGGCCTCCGGACGGAAACTCTTGGCTGGAGGCTCCATCATCACGTTCGGGTCTTTTCTCCCCACCATGAACATTTGCTCGATTGTTCACAGCTTTCCACCACTCGGTTTTCAAAGTGTTCCATATCGCGCCTCCATATTGTCAACGCTTCTCAACACTCAGAACAACGGAAATATCGTTGGAGCCATCGAGCCATTTTAAAAGGTGTTAAAATGTTTTAAAATCCACAAACATGATCGAACTTATTCAAACCATCAAATAAATATCATGGTTTCAAGGAGATAAATTATAACTGACAAGTTCATACAACTCTTTCTCCCAACAGAAGCTTCACGTGCGAGTAAAACGCACCGGCTTACACATGCACCAGTAAGGCCCGAGCGTTCCCCATCTGGCATTGAAGGTGCAGAAGCATGTGACCTTAGGCCCTTTCAAGTACCCCTCAATGATCTCCTCAGGTGGTTCTGCCCCCTCCCAGAAAATGTTGCTGTGGTTGTTGATGGCACCGTTCAAGTGGAAATGGGATTTATCACTGAACCAGATCAGGTTGATCCAATTTGGGTACCGCTCCATCCTTCCACTGAGCCAAATGCACATATCAAGTCTCGGTCTCATGTCATCTTGACTCAGTTTATGCCTAATGGAGATGATATCTTGGAAAAGGTTCGGTTTCTCAGTGAGGATACGCCAGACTGATGTTGATTTGATGCCGAGCTCACGCGAGCGCCGGCGGGTGGGACTTCTTGGGACTGTCCACTGCAGAATCCCGCACGGCGTCGATGTTGGCTTGACTCTTGGTTACTGATACTGTCCTGCCACTGTTGCCCTTATTCTGTTTGTGCACTGTACCCTTGTGCTCAAAATGTTTCACAGTACGTTGAATGGCACGATTTGTGGGTCCATCACGTGTTCTGAGGTCGTATTCCCGGCAGAACCTCCGGCGGGTATCTACATATGATTGTCTCATACCACAGGGCCACCACTTTTTTCTTTTGCTTTACTGTCAATAGTATAGTTGAACTACGGAACTAGAAATCCCAGGGAACAACTACCACGAAAACATCACCAAACCCTGAAAAGGAAAACGGTACAGGTCAAAAAACAAGGAAATGGCAGGAAGTCAAAGTTGTATCAATCTTTTTGAAGCACCCTGTATGTGTCGGCCTGCTGCCCCACTGCCTACTTACCTTCCTGTCTGCGAGTCCAAATGTCAACCTACCTTCCTGTTCTCCAGCCCAAATGTCAACCTACCTTCTTGTCTACCTACCTCCCTGTATGCCAGCCCAAATGTCTACCTATCTGCCTGTTGGCCAGTCTGACTGTCTTACCACCAACCTATTGGGTTTTCTTCCCAATCCCCTGCTCACCCACCTTTGTGCTCACCAAGCTGTTAGGGTTGAGGTCCCAATGTGGATACGGCCTATCGGTGGGAGAGATACAAACTGGAAACTGTGCAGCTTGGTGGAGGTATGCGTTTTAGAGTGAAGTTGATGATTATACGCCATCGCGAATCCATATGCTTCCCACCTCAAGCAAAATTGAAAGATGGCAAAAGGTTACACCAGGAATGATCCAATATCAGAAAAGAAATTCCCATTTTGACCCCTGTGACAAAGTCCTCACCACTGGGGCATGAACCGAGGGTCATATTCAAAAAATAGTTACTTACATGATTCCCCCAACGTTGATTGTATGTACAAAGTTTCATTGATACAACGTGCTCGTATTTGGCCTTTTTGATCCCCGCCCCATGGGTGGGGCCAAAATGACGCTGCTCTTGTACCTTCTTGCCACATGACATTAATGAAGATAAAAAATTGTACGTTTGATTTTTATGAAATAAAACTTTTCTTTGAGATTAATTGCCCACATGATGTTTCTCCAATCAGGAGATTGCTTACTGTGATGCGACCAGTGAAATATTTTGTTTGGCCAATCTGAAGGATGTCGCTCTTCTAGTTTCATTAATCACAAGAATGGGTTTTACTTTGGAAGATGTACAACAATATAATAAAGGCACCATAGGCCTGTAACTCTGCAGCAAAAATTTGGTTTGGTAATTTTGGCTAAAAAAAAATTCCGGGTCCCGGATCGGCTCGGCCTGGCCTGATCGAAATAGGCCTGGCATGGCGCTTGCCATACAGGCCAATTCCCTGCACAATTACATTTCCATGAAATGCTGTCTAAGCAGTCTCCTTAGCTATTGGGCACAATCCTTGGACGGGTCGCCACTCCGACACAGGATACCAGCAAGCTGGCACTCATTTTGCCGACCTCGAAAGGATGACAGGCAGAGTCAACCCCACCTGGTATTAATTTACCAGCCAAGGGGGATTTGAACTCAGGATCCTGGGATTCCAAGCCCACCACCCGAACCATCAAGCCAACACCAGGCATAGTTGCTTGATCAGGGGATGAAAGTTGCCTTTGAAAGAGTTGTGGAAGTATTTGAACTGCAATGAAATATATGTGTGTAACTTTGATTAAGATTTTAAAAGCATTGAACGTGACCTTTATTTCATGTGCGGAATTTTACAGTTACTGAGGGTTGATGATAAATTATTGATTGAATTGTGATTGAATTATCATCGAATGAAATTGGTGCATTTTAATGGTGGAGTTTAATAAATTTCATTTTATAGTTACTTCTGTTTTTGTGTTGTGCACTGGTTGTCAATTGACAGAGTTCAAAGTGATCGCTTTTAATTGTCTGCTACCTGACCCTTCATGTACTTGTGGGGCACTCTCTCTGAGGCACGGAGGCGCCATGCGTAACAGTATCTATATCGTGAAGAAGACACTGCCCTAAAGCACTCAAGCCTCCGTTGGGAGTGGAGGGAGTACATTAATTGTACAGATTTGTTTAGGATCCCGATATTTTATTAATCGCATTTCCACTATTGTATTGCTTGATTGGTGGGACCTTATCTGTTTCAACCGAGACCGAATCCTTTCTACTTTTGGGGTGGGGGACCAAGATTAATAAAATTAATAAAACGAGAATTCATAAAACCCCTTACCACGCAGTCTTGCGGAAAAAAAAACACATGAGAATGGTCTTTTTAAATTCTTGCTTATTGCGTTTCTGAGCATGATCTACATTTCCTACGGGTCGCCATTTTGTCCGAATCTTGATATTCTTTAATGCTGAGAGAGCGAGCAGCAAATGTAATTGGTTGAGATGGTGGAATATTTTAGCCAAGTACTGCTAAATGGAAGGTTTTTCATAGTGCCAAAAAGGTGATTTGTGTTCTCCAGTATTCAAGTATATAATTACATTGATATAAAATAGATTTTAAAAGCTATAGAATTATTATTTTTTTCGTCTGAGGTTTCCCGCTGTTGGGGAAATTATTACTCTTTAGACAAGAAACCTTTGCCTCAGTCTGAGTAGGTCAAAGTGTTTGTTTTTTACTCTCTACTGTTCTATTATTTAGTTGTAAAGGCCTACCACCTACTTATAATCTTGTCTTTCTTTGACACTTTGGACATGGTTTGGTTCTTTTACAAGTACAAGGAAACCGGGCTGATAAGCTGTACATTCTGTTCTTTGCTATCAAAAGCCCTCTCTACTTTAAAATGATGTATATATATATGGAAAAAAGGAGAGGAGAGACAGCAAATAAATTGTACAAAAGAAAGAACTCCTTGTGGACATTGATTTTACTGGACTTCTGTGGTTTATTTATCACGATACATGCAATACCGAGTCGGCTAGACGTTGAACCCTCGAGGAGGACAAGATCCCTCAACAACCTAAAGAATCCTTTCGATCATGACGCGGTTCGAGGATAGAAATCCACGTCACCGCCATTGATGCAGCGTCTTTTGCACCATCTTATTTAACACACTGCACGAGTCCAAATCTTCTTCATTTTTCCCTGCTGCCCGCATTCGTCATGGCAGCACGATCATGATCAGATTGCCGATCGGTCCCCCATGGACCAGCCCATTCCCTCTTGTCTGTCTTATTTCTCTCCCTCTCTCTCACTCTAAGTCTGTTGTGGCCCTGACTTATTGAAGGCGGGCGTACACCAACCTAGATCTGGGGGATCTCTGGATCACTCCTGGGAGATTGATTGGTTGTCTCTGTGCCGTGGGCTTGTTCGGGGGCACATAATAACAACAGCAACAACAACAACGACGACGACAAAACATTAGTTCTTGCCTATTTTTGTGTCCTTTCTGAAGTCCTTAGAAACTGTAAATGTCCTATTGGGAATGATTCTCAATTTTATTTGACTGACAAGTAAGCAGAAAGGGTAAAAAAATAATTGCCTTGCTACTATGGGCGCATGCCTGATCAGAATGAAATTCTGTACCATTTTCCAAATTCAGAGCCAAAGTACTGATAAACGGCGAGTTCATGTTCCGATTCATGTTCTCCAGTGTTGAAGATGTAAAATTCAATTTAAATTGAGTTATTCCTCTCATAAACTGATGTCTGCAGGCAGACAGACAGACCCAATTGCTTAACCCCACCTTTTGCTTTGTGCATGTGGAGTAAAAAGTTACAAGTGGTTAGTCTTTCCTTAGCTTAGCCAAAAGGTTGGTCTTTCCACTCTACTTTTATTTTATTGTGACCCCTCCTTCCCCATTTGCCCAAAATATTCTTCCTTTTTGCCAAAGACGAGGAATAAAGTCCATTAAAGTGTAAGACGAGAGGAACTGTCACAGACCCACTTTGTCAATGAAAATATTAACTTGTAGCTGTGGTAAATTTTTATTTTAATTTTGTAAAGCCTTTTGTGATGCAAAATGAAAGCTTTGGTAAGGCGAGCCTAAAAGGCACTCTCTTGTAGCTGGTTCAAGAGGCTCACTTGTCGATGCTGAAGCAAAGTTTGTTTGTCAGCTGGTGCATCCATGGTGATGTGTGATGCACCTTTTATACTTTGAAGGTCATGGATGTGATTCTTTATGAAGACGACAATTTGAAACGTACTATACTTTTAGTTGCATCGGTTGAGTTAAAGGATGTTTTTTGTTTTAAAAGTTAATTTGATCGTACATGGTTTCCTTTTGTTCGCCCTTGCACTTCTTCCTCATAACCTTGAGTGCATCTGTTACTCTCACGTCCATTCAGTTTGAATGTGTTGCTGAACACAGCGTTGTGTTGTCACCAATTACATGGTGAATTATGCTTGCGGGGAGTGCTTGTACTGTATATCAATCCATTTCTTTGCAAAATGGAGTTGCTGCCACTGGCAAGTTGTCAAAGAACAACATGTATTTGAACCCATTGGACGGAGGAGAAGTGGGCGTGAAGCGTTTCTGATCCGAATTTTCCCCTCGGAAAGGCCGCCATTCGCGCTCGCGGCACCAATCGCCGAACGGGCCTGAGACAGCCCGACGTTCAGTGTTCACAGGTGGTGCGGGAATGGCCGTGGAAGCGATGATGTGGGATGAATTCGTGAAGGTAAAGGCGAAGGTGGTGGAGGGTCTTTTGTGGTTGTTGTCTGTAGGTTGGAGCGTGGTTGTAGTTGGTGACGATGGCTGGCGTGGTGGTTAAGGTGGTTGTTGTGTGATGGCGGTTGAGACGTGGTTGGTTCAAAATAGACAGAAAAGAAAAAATGGGTAACTCAAAGCATCGCAGCCCGGATGAATCACATAAATTCCCTCTATACAACGGGTTTGGGCTAACTTCACAAGTACTTACAGAGATATCTCACCTGAGGGCCCTTTATGGTGTAATGCGAATTTCCACAGCCGTAACAATATACAGCACTGTCAACCACATGGGGATAGCTTCACTGCAGGCAAAATTAACTACCTGTAAATCTGCTAATCCAGGCTAACACAAACAAACACCCAAGCATTGAAGCAAGTAAATTTGACAAACAAAATGCAATGTAAAAACACTGCATTTGAGTGCAAAACCCTCAAAGCAGTAGCACCAATTACCATCGATTTCCCTTCCACATCCACAAAGAGCTCCACAAAAGTTACCTCACCCACTAGTAAGCAGATCCAACAGGGAACAAACTGGAAAAGAACCAAGACACACACATCGATAAGCTGTGTGTAACAACAGTGTCCAGCTCTAAGCTCAATTCAGCTACATTGGCTGCAGCACCTGGAGACAACACAGCCATTTGAAGGCAAAGCAGCAACGACGAGCCAAAATGTTGTGCTTGGCTTTTGCTGCCACACACCGGAGAGCAGTTGTTTCAACCAACAGGCTATGAGGCTTGAAAAGCAAAGGTCTCGTCACCTTGTTTTACCATATATTTCATCAAATACAAAAAGATAAGAAATAAATACATAAATAAATAAATAAGTCATAAAAAGCCTTTGGAGAGTTGGTGCCACTTATGTCAGCATCACAAGCAATGTTGAAACAGTTTCCAAGCTTTAGATTGTTTTGACAATGAGTAAGCAACCAAAATGTCGAACAGTCGATGTGTATCATTTGAACAGCAAGATGAGACTTCACTGGCTACCTTCGAAATGTTTTGCATTGCCAAAAGTTCAACATTTTCACCAATCAAAAAAAAAAAAACTAGAGTAATTCGACTGCGCGCAGTTGAAGGGTATGCCTCCGCTCTCCCGCACAAACACTTGAGTATTGACATATTTGACCCTTGACCTTTATCATATCTGGCCCAAAATATAATCAGTTAATTGCCCTGTCTAACTTTATCTTTGTACCAAGTTTGATGAAATTCTGTCCAATATTTCTTGAGTTAGGGCATAAACAGTAAAATTTCAGAGTTTGACCTTGACCTTTATCACATCTGGCCCAAAATCTAATCACTTAATTGCCCTCTCTTACTTTACTTTTTTACCAAGTTTGATGAAATTATACAATTTGCTTCTTGAGTTATCGCGAAAACGAAAATCCGAACGGACGGACGGATGCACAACCCGGAAACATAATTTTATGTCTCCGCACCAAGGGTGCCGGAGGCATAAAAACGATTGCAACTCGAGCAAACAACCAACATCGCAAGCATGAAAACAACCTGTGGCGACGTGATCAATGCGCCACACATCAGCTTGATACATCAGCCTGTGTGGTTGTTTCTGACACGCGGTTTGAAAGTTTATTTTATTTTATTTTTTTGCACGTCCGGCCACACACCTACGGGCACGCACGTACGGGCACGCACTAGTTTAACAAATGGGGATATTTATTAAATGATAATGGGGAACGAGGGAACACGTAAGAGCAGAGCTACACCGAATATAAGGCAATGCAGATAAATACAGCAAAACACTTAAGCAGTTCACTACTTACTCAGACTGGCGCTACAAACGGATATATATATATATATATATATATATATATATATATATATATATATATATATATATATATATATATATATATATATATATATATATATATATATATATGTGTATATGTGTACACACACACACACACGGACCTCCTTGGGTCTTTATTAGGCTCTCCAGCCGAGGAGGACAGTCCGGCTGTGAGAGCCAGAGGCGGCAGGCTACCTGGCCACGGAGCGCGGCTGGACGTCCCCTTCTCTTGGGGGCTGGTGTCGCCGTACCAGCCAAGCGCAAAGGGACGACCGTCGGCTCTGGAGCCGGGACGAGGTCGTTGTAGAAGTCCAGGTGGGCGGTCGGGCAGCGCTGAAGCGGGAGGAGAGGAAGAGACCACAACAGACCGACTAAATCTCCTCAGGCCGCCTTCCAGAGAGCCCACAAGTTCCTCACCAAAAATCTCCTCAGAACTCTCTGTCTCCTCCCCGCTCGCTCCCCCATTGGACACGGAGCATCGTGCGATTTCCCCCCGTCCGTTCCCGATTGGACAGGCGCGCGGTGGGCGGGGCACTCCCATCCCTCGAGGCCGAGTCTCCAGCGGGAGAGTTTCGTGGCTCCGCCCACCGCTTCACCTCGATTGGTCGAGAGCCGCCATGTGGCTCCTCCCAGAGTTCCGCCTCCCTCACACCGGACGCCCTTCTGCGCATGCGCCCTCGTATTCCTCTCATTCGCCAAATCGAGCGGAAAACCCCGCGATTGGCCAGGTGGAGGAAGCGAATGAGGGCGATGCGGTGTGGTCGGCGGTAATGTCGGTGGCGGTGGTGTAAAGACGAACTAAAAGGAAACCTAACTATTATAATAAACCACAGCGCAGGAACATTTAAATACCCGTTAGACTAGAGGAAAGGGCTATCTATAAAACACGTACTTACCGAGATAACGAAAATAAAGGAACCTGAATGGTGTTCTGTGAATTTCCATAACCGCAACAATATTTATTTATTATTTTTATATATATATATATATATATATACATATAAAAAATATATTTGTACGGATCTGGTCTAAGGAGTAAATGGGGCATCATTTACAATAGTTATATCAGAGTGCATGTTGGCATAAGTGTGATGTAATTACTGTAACTAAAGACGTATAGGCCGTGGGCTGCCCGCCGCTATCGTTCCGTTTCGTTCCGTGAAAAGGGTGCGACTTATTTTCACTCCCAATATGGTCTAAATGATATTTGCTGTAACGTGTAAAAAGTTCTCCATGTGAACAACGCCCAAGTCTGAGCATTAATTAGAAGTTACATGCACTATTTTTCAAAGTGTAATCGGCGATTAACTGCGTACGTTAGCCGAGAAGTCGGCCAGCTGGCGTAGCAATATCAGCTGCATCCAATCAGCAGCCGTATTTTTGTAAACACAGGTACTACTTGTACTGTCATGGCAGAGCTTCCACGTCGGCCTTAACTTAGTGATGTCCCGAGCACAATCCCAGGAGAAATCGCCTTTATGGTGCGTTTTTCATCTGTCATCGGTACAAGAACAGAATGTATGTCCATTTACTGAGGTTACATGGGGTAAATATCGCGAGTGCTTGGGAAAATGGCTCGATTTACCCAGGGAAAGGGGTGGCATCGCCCGGTCGCGTTATAACAGCCATGCTGGCATTGGCTTCACCAATATTCCACCGAGTGCTGGTTACCATCCGACGTGCTACAGACGGTTCACCGATAAAAAGAGATGGCTTGCGAGTAAGAAACGATGCTTGCACGCTTTTGAGGGAGCTACTGAAGTATCTGCAGTTGATGCTTGTGTTCAAAAGCCTGGTGTGCTGTCATCACCAAATAAGAGTCTGCGATAAAGATCGGCATTGCCAATCTCTTCACAAGGCCATATCCTCCCACGTATTTGCATCGTTTGCAAGAAAGAGTCACGTTGTCTTAACCGAGTCCACAGGACAAAGCGTGATAAACTAGTTAAAGCTGAAACACTCACAGCAGGTACGTACCTAGCTATTTGTTACGAGCTAAATCAAATTTGATCATTTTGATTTGCCATTCTGGCTTTGTTTAAGAATAATTAATATTCTTCCCACATCTCAAGTCCTCAAATTATATTTCAGGACGTCTGATTGAAGCTGCCAAGCTGAAAAAAAAAGATGAAAGTGTATTGGTCCACACTAGGAGATCTGATTGTGCTGCTGCAGAAGTCAGTTACCATAAATTATGTTTTGTACAATACACAAGATTTCTCAGCAAGGACAGAGGGCTGGCAGTCGGTACATCTCCAAGTGAAAGGTCTGACTACATATCACATCAGTTGTGCGAAATAATTCCTTCTCATTTCTTCCTGTGGGACCTTATTTATTCAAACTGACGGATGAATCACTTTTACTTTTCTCACAGCACCTTGTATGAAGAAGCTTCCAGAATGTTGTGCCAAGATGTGATACGGACAACAATCATCAACGATGGAGAAGTATTCAGACTGACAAAACTTGTGGATACATTCACAAAAATGGTGAAAAAAAACTTAATGGTGTCATATTGTCAAATATGAGGTGAGTGTAGTTCGAGTCTGTATGCTTGCTCATGCTACCATTTTACTGCAAAGTGTAAAGTTGTCAGTCATGATGTGAATTTATATTTTATCCTTTCCAGGAATGATCGCAGGAAATCCCTACTGATGCAGAAATTCCCACAACTGATTTTTCATTAACCACCACAACGAAATATATCACTGCTGGTGTTTGCAGACACTTTTACAGCAAAAACAGTGGCCAGTCAGTGTGCATCAGGATCTTCAGACGGTAGTGAATCTGAGACAAGTGCTGCTGAAGTGAGTGACTGTAACATTGGCACTGATGCAGGTCCTTCGTCTGCAGGTCCTTCATCCAGCCGACCAACCCGTCAGAGCAATGCAGTGTCCATATCAGGTCGGGAGATTGATGCTGATATTG
>NC_140974.1:917563-925063 GCF_056783735.1 Eptatretus burgeri
AAATTGAATTAAATCAGACTTTTTCCACCTTTATTTACACATCGTAACCCACAACTTCCAAATGAAAAACAAATTCAACATATTTCAGAAAATTAATTTAAAATACAAAAGTGGAATATCTTGGTTGGTTTAGTGTCTGTAGTGTCCGAGGTGTAAACAGACACGAGAGTGAAGTCGCGACTCCGCTTTATTGCCCGATCGGATGCACACTACAACAACCCCGATCAGGCGAGTCATGATATATGAAGCTCAACCACGTGACTATAAGCACCCGGCCCCCATACAGCACACTCCTCCCCTCGTAAAATGACAATTACAATGATAAAATGACAAAATGAAACCAATCAACATTCAAAATCCTCCAAGTACTGCGGTCGTCTTTTGATCCACTTTGGGCGGACAGCGCTGCCAGACGGCCCAGGCTCAGCTGCCTCCTGGCTAGGTCGAGGTGACACCCTCGGCGGACTTGCCACATCCGCAACATCAAGCGCCCCCGGCCGACAAGCTTGCTCGTCTCCCTCGGGCAGGACTGAATCAGGTGAACACCCTGTGGGCGCCGGCACGTCTGGCCTTGGCGACATCACAGGTGGGGTCCCCATGTCGCTCGGCACGGGGGGGGGTGGGGGGTGGGTGGCGCTGAACAGCGATCATGCATTTGGTCCACGTGACGCTTCCACACCTCCCCATCATCAGTCCGCACCATGCAATTTGCCGGTCCCAGTGTCACAGAGACCACGGCCGGCACCCATTTGGAATCGTGGTAATAATCGTGCACCATTACCCGCTGTCCCACATCAGAGCCGCGCACCAGCGTCGGGCGTGACACCGCCCCAGCCACCGACCTTCCAGGTAGCAGTAAATCCAGTCTCGACCTCAATGCACGTCCATACAGACAAATGGGAGAAGAATCACCGGTGGCTGAATGGATAGCATTTCTATATTGAAGCAAAAATATATCAACCACTGTCTGCACAGGTGCAAACTCCCCTCTACGCAAAGCCCGTTTCAACATTTTAACAAATGATTCCGCCTGCCCGTTTGTGGCATGATGATACGGTGCAGACCTCAGATGACGAATACCGTTTTGACGCATAAAATTATCAAATACATCTGCGATGAACTGCGGACCGTTATCAGAGACCAGAATCTCAGGTATTCCTTTATTAGCAAAGATCGTCCACAGTTTCTCTACCGTAATGTTTGCCGATGTCTGCTGCATTACGACAACCTCCAGCCATTTTGAGAACGCATCGATCACAATCAAAAACATTTTGCCTTTAACAGGACCAGCAAAATCCACATGGACCCTCTACCAGGCCCTGCCTGGGATCGGCCATAGTCCTGAAGCTCGACGTGGATTATCTGCATCTACCTGACAAGTGGCGCAATGCTTAACCATCTGTTCAATGTCTTTATCCAACCCTGGCCACCACAACAGGCTTCGAGCAAGACTCTTGGTCTTCAAGATGACTGACCATGTAGTTGTTCCAAACAATGCTGCCTGAACTTCGGTGGAATCACCGTTCTCATTCCCCACGTAATGCACCGTTGGCCCAACGACAGCTCCGATGCGCGCGACTCAAAAGGCTGAAATGCCGGTGTTGAAGGTAGATCGCTCCAATTCCCCGTAGAAATCGCCTGAACGACACGGGCGAGCACTGGATCATGAGTCGATTCCACCGCGACCTGTTTGGCCGTGACCGGCCCGCTCTGGATTTGGCTCAGTGCAAACACATCAACCCGGTCGGCTGATGCAGACAAAGCTGGACCCTCCGCGCAAGGCAAGCGCGAGAGAGCGTCGCAGTTAGCATGCTTCTCAGTGCTTCGGAACTGAATATCGTAGCTGTAGGCAGCAAGGAATAGACACCACCGCTGTATTCGCGCAGCTGACGCCACCAGCACCCCACGCTCAGGTTTTAGGATGAATTGAAGTGGTTTGTAATCCGTCTGCAACGTGAAATGCCGACCCAGCAAGTATTGATGAAACTTCCGCACCCCCCAGACGAGGCTGAGAGCCTCGCGGTCGATCTAGGCATATTCCCACTCTGCCGCGGACAGGGTCCAGGATGCAAAACAAACAGGCCGCTCAGAGGCATCGTCCATTCTCTGAGAGAGCACTGCCCCGATGCGTATGCAGAGCTGTCGCATGCCAATAAGAGCGGACGTGCAGGCTCGTAGTGCATGAGGACCGTATCCTCCGTGAGCAGTCGCTTGACGCGGTCGAACGACGCCTGGTGTTCAGGCCCCCAGGCCCAGCGCTCGACCTTGCTGAGCAACCGCGTTAACGGCGCAAGCTGTGAGCTGAGCCCGCGCACAAATCTTTGGAAATACCAAAGCCATTCATATCCGGGCCATTCATACCAATGAATGAGCGCAGCGGCGTCTTGTCGCGGGGCGGTGGCATGTGCTGAATTGCCTCCACCTTCCGAGGGCCTTTCAACAGCCCCTTCGGCGTGATGATGTGCCTGAGGTATTCCAAGCGCTGCTTGAAGAACGCGCACTTGTCCCTGTTCAAGCGCAGGCCGCATGCTTCCAGCTTCGTCAGCACTTGGGCAATGTTCGCAAGGTGCTCGTCCGCCGTTTTCCCCGCAAGGAGCACATCGTCCAGGTAGGTTTGAGCAGGCAGGCCAATGCAAACCTGATCCATGGCTTTCTGCCACAAGGCCGGGGCCGAAGCAATCCCAAAACAGAGTCGGGTATATCAATAGAGCCCTTGACACGTGTTGATTGTCAAAAGGTCGCTACTCCCGGGATCCATTGCCAGATGAAAATATGCGTCACGCAGGTCAAGCTTCGTGAAGTATTGACTCCCTGTCAGCCGTGCATATATCTCATCGATTGACTGCAGCGGATACTGCTCCACGCTGAGCCCCGGGTTAACCGTGGTCTTGAAGTCCCCACACAATCGGACGTCCCCATTCCGTTTCAGCACCGTGACGACCGGGGTGGCCCAATCTGAGTACGACACCCGTTCGATCACTCCACAGACCTTCAAGCCTATCCAGTTCACCCTTGACCTTGTCCCGCAGGGCATACGGCACCGGTCGTGGTTTACAAAAACGAGGAACCACCCCCTCCTTCAGGAAGAGCTTTGCCTGCATGTCCTTGAGTTTTCCAAGGTCGTCGCAAAACAAACCTTGATGTCTTTGAAGAATCTTCTCCAACTGATCCTCCCATCAGCTCGGCATGGGTTGCACAAGGTGAACGGCGGCCCAGTCTAGCCTGATGCGGGTCCGCCAGTCCCGGCCTAGGAGAGACGGCCCCCTCCCCCGCACCACATAAAACGGAAGCGCGGCGACCTGGCCTTGGTAGACTACAGACACGTCTGCCATCCCAACTGGCATTATCTTCTCGCTGGTGTACGTGTACAGCGTGAAGTTTGACCTGATAAGCTTCAGGCTGTTGAGTCTACATTGAGTCTTCAGGCTGTTGAGTCTGTTCACCTATGATCGACACAGCCGCTCCCGTATCAATCTGAAATATGACCGGCATCTTGTTCACTTCGATTTCCACCGTCATCGGTCGTGTCACCGCAGGACCAATTGAAAACGGGCTCATCATCGGCTGCAGGTTCCGCCCCAGGTCGCCGGGGTCGCCGCGCACAGGTTGCAGGACTTGCCCCGGGTCATCGGAATCGTCGCGCACATCGCCGTCCATGACCTTAACGGTGGCCAATGCCACTCGGCACACACGTTTCAGATGGCCCACCTTGTGACAATGTAAACACATGGTGTTTTTATCCGGGCACACACGCCGCAGGTGTTGACCACCACATCCCCAACATGTCTGCAGGGTCACCTCGCCGCTCACGCGGCCACGTTGCGACGTCTGGCCCCGGTCCGCACCGAAGGTCGCGCGTGCGGCCTGGGGCGCTTGTGACACAGCGTGGACCCCTGGGCCATCTGGCATGCTTTGGCCGGTGATGGCCTGAACATCTCCGAGAGTCTGCTCAACAGCTGTAGCGGCTTCGACCGCCGAGTTGAATGTAATGTCTTCACCCCTCAGCTGTAGAATCGCCGAAACAATTTTTGCATCTTGTAATCCGGAAATAAATCGATCTTTGATTCCAGCCGGACGCTCCTCCGCCGTGAACTTGCAGGCCACGGACGAATGCTTCACTCGTGCCACGAAATCCGCGACACGCTCTCCTGGACCTTTCGCGAGGTGATCGAACTGGTATCGCGCTAGTTGTAATGACTTTTCCGACGCCATGTGTGATTTCATCTTCTGCACAATGCCCTGAAATGACAGCATGTCCCCTCTGGGCTTGTCCGGCACCACCAAATCACTCAGAAGTCGATAATTTTCCGTCGACAGCGAGGCGAGCAAGATCGACTTTTGCTTGCTCTCGTCGACCACGTCATTCGCGTGGAAATAGCACTCCAATTGTTCCGAAAACAACTCGAAGTCGTCCCCGACGAAAAAGGGCACCTTTCCGTGCGCCGTGACTTGGTTATAAACCATCCTCGTCACCAATCGTAGTGTCCGAGGTGTAGACAGACACGAGAGTGAAGTAGCGACTCCGCTTTATTGCCCGATCGGATGCACACTACAACAACCCCTAGCGGGCGAGTCATGATATATGAAACCCAACCACGTGACTATAAGCACCCGGCCCCCATACAGCACAGTGTCCACCACCCTAATAATTGCAATTATAAATTAGCTCAGGTGGAACCAATCATCTTCAAAATCACACACCGACTTAATTGGCCTCCACCTGTGTTAAATTGTAGTGATTCTGATTATTTCAGAATAAAATCAGCTGTTCCTGTAGGTTTCCTGTGCTGGGTGGTGCATTTCTCAGCCCTGAATCAACCATGAGCACCAAGGAGCTTTCAAAAGACCTCTGGGATAAAGTTGTGGAAAGTCACAGATCACAGAAAGGCACACAAAGGCACAGAAAGGCTCGGTGTTTGCATCAAAATCTTGTGGCTGAAGCCCATTGCTTTCTGAACACACATTACCCAATCACACACAACTGTCCCTGGACTCTATGTCCTTTTCTTCTGACAGTGGAGATTTTGCTGTCAAACCTCGACTCAGATTCTGCAACCGGTCCAGACGGCATCAGCCCACGTGTCCTAAAAACCTACTCCTCTGTTCTTGCTCACCCTCTCTCTGTTCTATTCACCCTCTCATTTGCTCAAGGTCATCTGCCATCTGCTTGGAAATCAGCAAACATCACTGCCCTGCATAAAAAAGGTGGTCTGTAGTTGCAGGGATCTGTTTTTGCAATCAGCCTTCTCCCAATCATCAGCAAGGATATGGAATCTATCATCGCTTCAGACATTAAATCCTTCTCTTCTCCAATGGCTTGATTTCCGATCTTCAATTTGGTTTCAGACCAGGTCACTCTAATCTGGATATGCTATTTCTGTTCTCCCAAAATACATAATGTTTTTTTTGTCTTCCCATGAAACCAATGTGGCTGCCAAACCACATGACGGATGATGTCATTGTGAAATAAAATATATGCAGCAAGGGTGGTGCATCGTAACTGCAAAGTCCAGTATTAATAGGTTATTCAGTTCCAGAGAAATAATTTCAATGTTTTATCATACCCAAGCAATCATATGTTATATACTGCATGGAGCTTGTTCGTGTGGGTGGATGATAAGCACCGCCCACTCTGCAGACCACGCCTTCCCTCCCCATGCAAACGTCACAAGCACCGTCTTTAAGCGAGGCCACGCCCAGAAATCGCCGCCATTTTTTTTTCTCTGAACACAACAGTGGAGTTTGAGGCCTCATGTATGAAATCTTCTTTAAGAAAATAAACCTACCGTTTTGAAGAAACAAACGTACCGTTTGATTTCAACTCAGACGAGGCGATGCATGTTTTTGCGTGCAACGATCGCGGTAGCGTTCTGATTATACACCGCTCAATGAAGATACGTTCATTCTCATTTTTATACAGTGGAAACAAAATCGTAATCCTTCATGAAAATAGTTCACGTTTTCGCCCGACTTCAAAGCTTACAAACAAACCGGACAGATATGTAATACACACATGTTTAATGTGAAGTGAATAAGCATTAACGTCGTATTCGTCGTCGTGCACCTGCTTCCATAATTAATGAGTCGAGAGGCCGCCGGGGAAATTGCTGAGAGAGATTTATCGGCTATCATGTGAAGAATCTGAAAAATGTACTAAACCTCAGCTTATTCCACACAGAAATCATAAAATGGCCCGGACAATGTTATTGGCACCTTTTAGAAGTTGTGAGAAATAATTAGATTTGAAGGAGGATTGATTCTCCTTGTCTTTGGAATTGAACTCACCTGTGGAGAGTCACAGGGACCTGTAATATAAAAATCACTCATTCAACCAGTTTGAATAGAGAAATGGAGTCATTCTGCTGTTTTGTGTCACTGTGTGTACACGATGAACATGGAGAAAAGAAATAAAAACAGAATTGTTTGAGGAGGTCAGACACCAGATTATAGCCAAGCATGGACAATCTCAAGGCGACAAGTCCATGTCCGGAGACCTCTATGTTCCTGTGTCCACCGTATGTAATGTTATCAGGAAGTTTTAGGCCCGTGGGACTGTAGCCAACCTCCCCGGACGTGGCCACAAGAGAAAACGTGATTGAAGATTGCAGTGAAGGATTGTTCGAATGGTGGAGAAAGCACCTCGATCAACTGACAGACAGATTCAAGTTGACCTTCAAACACAAGGTAGGACAGTGTGGGGGAAAAATTTATATTAATGTATTCTAAATTGTAACAAATGGAGTTTTAGAAATGTAACTTTTATGCTACAAGTTGAATTGGCTGTCCTTTCTGGCCAAGAGACTTTTGGCCTAATTGTTGATAAAGGTCTTGGTCTGGAGCGGTGTGACCTGAGCTGATAACAGCAAACCTTTGCCTCGAAATGTACGAAGCGGCTTCTCGTCTAAAGGACACGTCTGCAGTCTGGGTTGATAGCCCCCACCACTCTCCCATGAAAGTATAAAATGCTTTGAAATGTAAAATTGTTTCAGTGCAAATGCCTGAGGAAGTATTAGAATCTCAGTGACTTGTGCTCCTTGGAACTGACCAAGTACCAAGTTAGAATAAAACTCTCTGATGTAATGTGGAAGTGAATTGAATCGGGTTGCTCTAACTGTTAACTAAAAGTAAGAATTGATGAAATAAAACCAAATAATATTGCAATAAATGGGGATTCTCAAGTTCATTGTACGAGGGTGAGAAGTGTATGGTGGATAATTAGAAAATAAATTGTTTCACAAGGAAGGACTTGTGTGGACATCGGTTATTAGTGTCAATGGGTTTTATGCAGGATTTTATAACCAAATCGGACAAACGTTAAACTCTGCCTGAAGTCAAGTAGGATTCCACAATTGGCCAGGTAGAATCCTTCAACGATCACAACAAGGTGGGTTAAAAAAAATCCACATCAACAGTTTTAACTCACACCATCCATCACCAACTCAATGAAAGGGGGTTCAGTGATAGGAGACCCAGGAGGACCCCACTGGAGGCAGAGAGAGA
>NC_140974.1:927563-965063 GCF_056783735.1 Eptatretus burgeri
AGTCGTGACCCTCTCGGACTAACGCCGGGAACCAGTCACAGGTGGACCTTTCGGTCTCACCGCGATCGAGCCAATCAGCCCCCGCATGGGATAGGGTTGCTCGCCAAATTCGACCGACCTAAGTACCCACGCGGAGGGTAGACCGGGCGATCGCACCTCGCCGCAGGTCGACTTCGGACACGGGCCACTTAAGCGACCCGTTCTGTACTATCAGAATAACCGAGCGGTGTTATCGTCGACCTCGACGGTTCGATTAATTATCGGGCGTACTCAGCCCACTACCAACCCTTTACGTGAAGCAAGATGAGGGTTCAATGGGGGAAAAGACGAAGCGAAGCGGGAGAACAGTTCAACAATAAAGCACATTTATTCGCGGCACACGGGAAGCACACAAATACAATTCCACCAAATGCACACAAAAAAAAAAGAAAACACAATTCCATTTACACAAAAAGCAAATATAAAAGTGAAAACACAGTGCAGAGCTAATACCGACTACCGAGCACACGGCAACACTTATACAATTCTACTTCACAGACGGCGCCGACAACACATACCCAAAACCAAGGAAAAGAAATACCCTCAAGAATGAGGCAGGCCTGAGGCCGAGACCGGGTCGGGCCTACCCGTCTGGTGATGAGACGCGGAGCGGCGATGGCGCTTCTCTCCGCGGGCCTCGCGGACAGTGTCAGGCAGGGGGTGGAAAGGGGTGCCCCTTGGTCGCACTATCTCAGCGCGGGGGGAAACAGGAGGGGGTTGCTGATGCTCGGGGTATAGAGGATCTTTATTATCCCTGGTGTGCGTCTCCACCTCGGCCAGGTCGCGCTGCCGGCCTCCCTCGGGCGTGCAGCTCCTGGCACCGACGCGAGCACCCCCTCGTCCGACTCTCTTCAGCTTCTCCAGCCACTGCAGGCTTCGGGCTCCAGTCTTCCACACTCGTCCCCTCCGTTCCGACTCCTTCTCGTTCTCGACTCCTTCTCGTTCTCCTTCTCGTTCTCGTTTGCGACTCTCCTTTTTCTGACTGACGAACACCGTCCTTTTATCCCCCCGTAACTTCGCCTTTGACCCCCTCCCTTTGACCTTTCACCTCGCTCCCCATTGGCCTGAGAAAAAGTGGGCGTGAAGGCTTTTTGATCCACAAATTTGCATATATCGATCGCCCTGGGGGCGGGGCCAATTCGCCCCTCGCTCACCGATTGGACGGCAAAAAGTGGGCGTGTGTCGTTTTTGATCCGTTTTTGAAGCGCAAAATCCGTGATTTTGTACACGCTGTTCGACGCGCGTTCTGCATGAGTCCAACACCGGTACCCACAGCGGGGCAAGAACGGTGGCGATGCTACGGTGGCGAGGTGTGACGGGAAGGTCGTGGCGGTTGTGGTGAAGCGGTGGTTGTGGTTGTAATGGTGATGGTAATCCTGGCGGTTGGTCCAAAATAAAGATAGTGAAAGAAAAACTGCTATCCTGAAGAGTCGCAGCACGTATAAATGACATGTATTCCCACTAGACAACGGGTTTGGGCCTAACTACACATGCACTTACCGAGATACCTCACCTAAGGGACCTGAATGGTGGTTTGCGAATCTGGTAACCACAACACTACCCCCTTCCCTTTTTACAGACTCGTCCCGAGTCGTCAAATTTTCGTGTGCCATCATGTGTAGTTTTCCCCTAGTACACTTTACCTACGGATCCCTGAGTGCGACATTCATGGTATTCGTGTCCCCAAAATAAATAACCTGAGGGCTGCGTAACTACCTAAACAAACTCACTCACACGGACGACTTAAATAAAATTGCCGGCGCTAGGACATACATGCCGGGGGCGCACTCATATTTACAGTACATCTTAACCTTAACTTACAAATTTTACACTAAACCATGGCCCAGGATCACTGAACTCTGCAAAAGAAAAGCAGTTAGCAGGGAGCCAGGCTGCCCACATGCAGTCTCTGGCTCAAACAATGCAGGTGACAGGTAACGTGGCTGGCTGCTCACACGCAGTCCAAGGCCTTCCCTTTTTAACTGAACGCAGTGAACCACAACGGTGCATGGGCTGCACAACGTAGTCTCCGTGCCAGCTCAAGTGGCACACGCAATGAGCACAACGAATGGATGGATGAATGGATGGACGCAAACACGGTGCACGGGCCGCCACTGCAGGCCCGTGTTGTAGCTGCCAACAGGGCAGTTCTCGCAGCTTGCAAACTGTTGCCTTGATCCTGGCGCACATGGAAATGAACAGGGGGGGGGGGCAAAGCAAAAATTGAACGGGGCTGGTGAACGTGGGCAGTGGGCATGGCATGGCAAAGGCAGCAGGCAAACACAGCCCGCAGAAGAAGGCTGCTGCAGGCAAACACAGCCGGCAGATGAACTGGCCGGCACAGGCCTTGACGCAAAACACGGCCAGCAGATGAACTGGCCGGCACAGGCCTTGCAGAAAAACAGCCAGCCGGCAGACGATCCAGCCGGCACAGGCCTTGCAGCTAAGCAGCTGCAGACGATCCAGCCGGCACAGGCCTTGCAGCACAGCAGCTGCAGACGAAGTTGGCCGGCCTCCGCCTTGAAGCAAAACACGGCCAGCCGATGAAGTTGGCCAGCTCTTGCCGTTCAGTGGAGGTTGGTGGAGGGAGTGCGGTGGTGCTGGCCACTTGGAAGGCGGGCTCGGACCTACCTACCTGTCTCCCTCCCAACCTATCGCCTTTGCCTGTCACTGTACATACCCACTCCCTTAATTTGTCAAACCCCAATTTAGCCCCAACTTATTTTTTTGTTGTTTTTATTTTTACTTCCCCTCTATAAATCGTCCCCTAACCCCCTTTATCGTCCTTGTTCGGCTAACCTATTCTGTCACCTAGCCTACTCCCAACCCCGACGTTCCCTTCCCGGAGGGGAACAAGGGAGAGCTAACGTCCTGTGTCGAGGCCCAACGAAGCCTCAGAATGGCCTCTCCAGAGTTCGGCGATCTAACCCAAAGTGGGTCCAGCGGCCCACAACGACAGCGAGGGGATGGATGGTGCGGAGGGGTACATCTCCTAATCTACCCTAACCATTAACTCTTAAACTACCCCGGGGCTTTCAACAAGCGCCTCTCGCTTAAACTATTGGTTCTAACAACCCAGATTCCCGTCGCCTGTGTTGGTGTCCTTACAATTTCGGGCCTCGCCCCCCAATTTTCTCTCCGTGCCCTCACACGGTCTCCTGGCTGGGACACGTGGCTCCCTTTGGCAGGCACGACCCTCTGCCGAATCTCCCGCTATGGCACCCCCGGGCACTACACTGCCTCCGAGCCTACCAGCTCCCTAACACCGGGGAGTGCCCCCATGGCACCTCCCTGAAACGCACACGTGGCAGGCCGGCCTCCCGGGCCCCTTTCCAAGGGTCACCCGTGCCCACAACACTGCCCACGCGGCCATGGCGCCCGGGCCCCCGCACCAAGCAGGCGCACCCGTGCCCACTACTCCTATCCCGGCCCCCCATGGGCCCATGGCCTACCGCGGCTGTCTAGCCTGGTGCCCGGGGTACCCACTCAGCGATACTCACCTTTCGCAGCCACGCTCCCAACCCGGCAACAGGGCTCCTGCACCCCTCCAAATGGGTCTCGAGCCTACACTCCCACCAACAACAAAACGACCTCCATTTTTCAATTTAACTAACCCCCCTAACTCACTTTATCTGACCCCGGGGTCCCTTGGGCGGGAGTCACTCCTCCCCCCAATCACTCATCGCACCATGCATTCCCCATTCACTCCACACACACAGACCCGCTGGCCTCACTCACTCACCATGTACTCACCTCACAACTCACCAACTCTTCAACACACACACCGCTGAACTCTGCCATCCTTCCAACTACATCCCCTAACTAACTCGTGCTCCCACGTCGTCCCTTAAACTAGTAGCACGTTCCTTTTAACACTACGTAGCTAAACTACGTCAACTCGACACATTCACTGTCTGTCACTGTCTCCAAAATAATCATTTTATTTCCCATTTTCCCATCCTAAATCTGGCTACAATCCCTCTAACTAATCCATTCCACGGACTCCATGAGGACTTACCCCTGCCCCATGAAGACGGTCTAACTAAGCTAACCCTTCCCCCTAACTAGTTTCCATCCTGTGCCCAGGGTAAGGGGGTCTTTCACCCCTTGCCCAGGAATCCTGTACACCCGAAAGTGAGGCTTGTTTTTTCCCTTTTTTTTCATGCCCAGCACCTGCGCGGCAACTCAGAGCTCGCGCACTTTGCACCCTGCCCGTGACGTCAGCGCAGCTGCACGTGTTCCTCGTCCTCCTTGGACGGTGCCATCCGGCAGAGATACCCCTCCTGCCGGATTCCAACCACACGTGCAGCCATGACGTCACCGTGCGCATAAAAAACACAAGCCCCACGTTTCGAGGGGTTCCCACGCGAACACATGTGCTTTGCCCGTTGGAGCTGAACACACACGATCGCGTGGAGAACCCGTCCGGTCCAAATCCGTTTACCTGCCTAAACTTTGTCCGTCCGCGGGATCGGCAAATCCACCGCGTGCGTTTCCGGACCGGGACTTCACTCTCGCAAGCGAGCACGTGGTGGTCTCGTGCGTTGCACAGCACGAACCGCGTGCTCACTGCTGGGCGAACCCGGCACGGTCCTCGAAACAACCACAGCCGCTACTCGGCTTTCGTTTCTCCCATGTTGCCGTCGTCGCCATTCCACACACGCATACCTGCGTGTTACGACGCACACAGTCCACTCCATCACATTCACACGGGGAGACGCGGCTGCGTGCTCCCGCATGCCAACCAACATCTCCCTTACATACCGCTCTCTCACACACACGGTCTCCCTTGCACACAGCGACCTTGCACACGGCCGTTCACTCACGCGTGCCTCACTCGCACACGTGGCTCCACGCACTCACGGCCTTCCACTCACTCGTGCCTCACTCATACACCGTGCCTCACTCACACACGCGAGGGCACTCACCCGCGGTGCTTCATTCACACACACGGCGACACTCACACACGGTGCCTCATCCACACACGGCGTGCTGGGAAGCACGTACTCCGGCTCCATCGCCACCACACCACTCACACACGGGGTCGCTTCCACACACGGTGCCGCACTCACACCTTGCACCACACACACAGGGACAACCACCCTGGGGATTCGTGTCCCCACAAGGGTCTCCTGGGCCTCTATACCCCCCAAGCTCTCCGTGCACCCGTCCACAGCACCCGTCCCCTCAACCTCGCAGAACACGACCGAACTCACCTGGTCGTGACTCGCCTCGAGGGGGCATACTCCCTCCCCTCGTTCCTGGAGGAGGCCATCCAGGTGCTCGCACCGGGTCCCTGCACGGTCCGCCAGCTCACCCCCATTGTCCTCCACTACCTCCGTGTGTGTGTGTGCGTCACTCACCCCGTCTTCCTCGTGTAGTCTTTCCTCTATTTTTTCTATCTCCCGTGTCTCTGCCAACTCTTCACCCTTTACCTCCCTTGTCTCAACTATTATTTCCTTTGTCACGGCCTTCATGCCCGCCTGCAGGCATCGGCCCATGTTCTGCGTCTCACCCCGGAACTTTTTCATCTCTTCCCTCATTTGCTGTGTATTCGCATCCATCGTCGTTTTCACTTCATTTGTATCCATCTTTTCATCCATTTTTTTCATATTCGCATCCATTTTTTCGATCATTTGTTTGTTCATTGCCGCCAGCATGGCGCATAGCTGGGCCATGTTGGATGCACTCAGCTGAGCCGTTTCGGCAGGGGTTGGGGAAGGGTTTTGGTGGAGAGGGGGGGGGAGGTGTCATACACTGCGGCCGCTGCCGCTCCCATTTCGGGCTCTGGGTTCAGTTGGGCGAGTCCGTGTTCCTGCACAATCAACATTTCCTGCTCGGGGACTCCATCCTGGACCATGGACTCTACATTATTACACATACATTTCTAATACCCCCGGCTCCCGCTCGCCTTGAGACGCCATCTTGCTTCTCGTGAAGGGTTAATTTGCTCGCTCGTAATTTGGAGGGAATCGGGGGTCGCTTCTCTCACCCCTGGACCGATTCCCGTGAATTTAGCCGGAGACAGGAGAGCCCGTTTTCCTGTTCTCCGATACCAGTGCCGCGAGGAGGGCGATGAATTTGTATCGCACGACCTGACACCAGTGTTGCGGTCTTCGCGCCCGCCGGCGTGCGAACGGCCACGTAACTCGAATCGCGGCACGTCGCCCACCGGACGGACAATCCAGTCGTGACCCTCTCGGACTAACGCCGGGAACCAGTCACGGGTGGACCTTTCGGTCTCACCGCGATCGAGCCAATCAGCCTCGCATGGGATAGGGTTGCTCGCCAAATCTGACCTACCTAAGTACCCACGCGGAGGGTAGACCGGCGATCGCACCTCGCCGCAGGTCGACTTCGGACACGGGCCACTTAAGCGACCCGTTCCGTACTATCAGAATAACCGAGCGGTGTTATCGTCGACCTCGACGGTTCGATTAATTATCGGGCGTACTCAGCCCACTACCAACCCTTTACGTGAAGCAAGATGAGGGTTCAATGGGGGAAAAGACGAAGCGAAGCGGAGAACAGTTCAACAATAAAGCACATTTATTCGCGGCACACGGAAGCACACAAATACAATTCCACCAAATGCACACAAAAAAAAGAAAACACAATTCCATTTACACAAAAAGCAAATATAAAAGTGAAAACACAGTGCAGAGCTAATACCGACTACCGAGCACACGGCAACACTTATACACCCTACTTCACAGACGGCGCCGACAACACATACCCAAAACCAAGGAAAAGAAATACCCTCAAGAATGAGGCAGGCTTGAGGCCGAGACCGGGTCGGGCCTACCCGTCTGGTGATGAGACGCGGAGCGGCGATGGCGCTTCTCCGCGGGCCTCGCGGACAGTGTCAGGCAGGGGGGTGGGAAAAGGGGCCCCCTTGGTCGCACTATCTCAGCGCGGGGGGAAACAGGAGGGGGCTGCTGATGCTCGGGGTATAGAGGATCTTTATTATCCCTGGTGTGCGTCTCCACCTCGGCCAGGTCGCGCTGCCGGCCTCCCTCGGGCGTGCAGCTCCTGGCACCGACGCGAGCACCCCCTCGTCCGACTCTCTTCAGCTTCTCCAGCCACTGCAGGCTTCGGGCTCCAGTCTTCCACACTCGTCCCTCCGTTCCGACTCCTTCTCGTTCTCGACTCCTTCTCGTTCTCCTTTCGTTCGTTTGCGACTCTCCTTTTCTGACTGACGAACACCGTCCTTTATCCCCCGCAACTTCGCCTTTGACCCCTCCCTTTGACCTTTCACCTCGCTCCACATTGGCCTGAGAAAAAGTGGGCGTGAAGGCTTTTTGATCCACAAATTTGCATATATCGATCGCCCTGGGGGCGGGGCCAATTCGCCCCTCGCTCACCGATTGGACGGCAAAAAGTGGGCGTGTGTCGTTTTTGATCCGTTTTTGAAGCGCAAAATCCGTGATTTTGTACACGCTGTTCGACGCGCGTTCTGCATGAGTCCAACACCGGTACCCACAGCGGGGCAAGAACGGTGGCGATGCTACGGTGGCGAGGTGTGACGGGAAGGTCGTGGCGGTTGTGGTGAAGCGGTGGTTGTGGTTGTAATGGTGATGGTAATCCTGGCGGTTGGTCCAAAATAAAGATAGTGAAAGAGAATCTGCTATCCAGACGAGTCGCAGCACGTATAAATGACATGTATTCCCACTAGACAACGGGTTTGGGCCTAACTACACATGCACTTACCGAGATACCTCACCTAAGGGACCTGAATGGTGGTTTGCGAATCTGGTAACCACAACACTACCCCCTTCCCTTTTTACAGACTCGTCCCGAGTCGTCAAATTTTCGTGTGCCATCATGTGTAGTTTTCCCCTAGTACACTTTACCTACGGATCCCTGAGTGCGACATTCATGGTATTCGTGTCCCCAAAATAAATAACCTGAGGGCTGCGTAACTACCTAAACAAACTCACTCACACGGACGACTTAAATAAAATTGCCGGCGCTAGGACATACATGCCGGGGGCGCACTCATATTTACAGTACATCTTAACCTTAACTTACAAATTTTACACTAAACCATGGCCCAGGATCACTGAACTCTGCAAAAGAAAAGCAGTTAGCAGGGAGCCAGGCTGCCCACATGCAGTCTCTGGCTCAAACAATGCAGGTGACAGGTAACGTGGCTGGCTGCTCACACGCAGTCCAAGGCCTTCCCTTTTTAACTGAACGCAGTGAACCACAACGGTGCATGGGCTGCACAACGTAGTCTCCGTGCCAGCTCAAGTGGCACACGCAATGAGCACAACGAATGGATGGATGAATGGATGGACGCAAACACGGTGCACGGGCCGCCACTGCAGGCCCGTGTTGTAGCTGCCAACAGGGCAGTTCTCGCAGCTTGCAAACTGTTGCCTTGATCCTGGCGCACATGGAAATGAACAGGGGGGGGGGGCAAAGCAAAAATTGAACGGGGCTGGTGAACAGGGCAGTGGGCATGGCATGGCAAAGGCAGCAGGCAAACACAGCCCGCAGAAGAAGGCTGCTGCAGGCAAACACAGCCGGCAGATGAACTGGCCGGCACAGGCCTTGACGCAAAACACGGCCAGCAGATGAACTGGCCGGCACAGGCCTTGCAGAAAAACAGCCAGCCGGCAGACGATCCAGCCGGCACAGGCCTTGCAGCTAAGCAGCTGCAGACGATCCAGCCGGCACAGGCCTTGCAGCACAGCAGCTGCAGACGAAGTTGGCCGGCCTCCGCCTTGAAGCAAAACACGGCCAGCCGAATGAAGTTGGCCAGCTCTTGCCGTTCAGTGGAGGTTGGTGGAGGGGAGTGCGGTGGTGCTGGCCACTTGGAAGGCGGGCTCGGACCTACCTACCTGTCTCCCTCCCAACCTATCGCCTTTGCCTGTCACTGTACATACCCACTCCCTTAATTTGTCAAACCCCAATTTAGCCCCAACTTATTTTTTTGTTGTTTTTATTTTTACTTCCCCTCTATAAATCGTCCCCTAACCCCCTTTATCGTCCTTGTTCGGCTAACCTATTCTGTCACCTAGCCTACTCCCAACCCCGACGTTCCCTTCCCGGAGGGGAACAAGGGAGAGCTAACGTCCTGTGTCGAGGCCCAACGAAGCCTCAGAATGGCCTCTCCAGAGTTCGGCGATCTAACCCAAAGTGGGTCCAGCGGCCCACAACGACAGCGAGGGGATGGATGGTGCGGAGGGGTACATCTCCTAATCTACCCTAACCATTAACTCTTAAACTACCCCGGGGCTTTCAACAAGCGCCTCTCGCTTAAACTATTGGTTCTAACAACCCAGATTCCCGTCGCCTGTGTTGGTGTCCTTACAATTTCGGGCCTCGCCCCAATTTTCTCTCCGTGCCCTCACACGGTCTCCTGGCTGGGACACGTGGCTCCCTTTGGCAGGCACGACCCTCTGCCGAATCTCCCGCTATGGCACCCCCGGGCACTACACTGCCTCCGAGCCTACCAGCTCCCTAACACCGGGGAGTGCCCCCCATGGCACCTCCCCTGAAACGCACACGTGGCAGGCCGGCCTCCCGGGCCCCTTTCCAAGGGTCACCCGTGCCCACAACACTGCCCACGCGGCTAATGGCGCCCCGGGCCCCCGCACCAAGCAGGCGCACCCGTGCCCACTACTCTATCCCGGCCCCCCATGGGCCCATGGCCTACCGCGGCTGACTAGCCTGGTGCCCGGGGTACCCACTCAGCGATACTCACCTTTCGCAGCCACGCTCCCAACCCGTCAACAGGGCTCCTGCACCCCTCCAAATGGGTCTCGAGCCTACACTCCCACCAACAACAAAACGACCTCCATTTTTCAATTTAACTAACCCCCTAACTCACTTTATCTGACCCCGGGGTCCCTTGGGCGGGAGTCACTCCTCCCCCCAATCACTCATCGCACCATGCATTCCCCATTCACTCCACACACACAGACCCGCTGGCCTCACTCACTCACCATGTACTCACCTCACAACTCACCAACTCTTCAACACACACACCGCTGAACTCTGCCATCCTTCCAACTACATCCCCTAACTAACTCGTGCTCCCACGTCGTCCCTTAAACTAGTAGCACGTTCCTTTTAACACTACGTAGCTAAACTACGTCAACTCGACACATTCACTGTCTGTCACTGTCTCCAAAATAATCATTTTATTTCCCATTTTCCCATCCTAAATCTGGCTACAATCCCTCTAACTAATCCATTCCACGGACTCCATGAGGACTTACCCCTGCCCCATGAAGACGGTCTAACTAAGCTAACCCTTCCCCCTAACTAGTTTCCATCCTGTGCCCAGGGTAAGGGGGTCTTTCACCCCTTGCCCAGGAATCCTGTACACCCGAAAGTGAGGCTTGTTTTTCCCTTTTTTTTTTCATGCCCAGCACCTGCGCGGCAACTCAGAGCTCGCGCACTTTGCACCTGCCCGTGACGTCATGCAGCTGCACGTGTTCCTCGTCCCTCCTTGGACGGTGCCATCCGGCAGAGATACCCCTCCTGCCGGATTCCAACCACACGTGCAGCCATGACGTCACCGTGCGCATAAAAAAAAACACAAGCCCCACGTTTCGAGGGGTTCCCCACGCGAACACATGTGCTTTGCCCGTTGGAGCTGAACACACACGATCGCGTGGAGAACCCGTCCGGTCCAAATCCGTTTACCTGCCTAAACTTTGTCCGTCCGCGGGATCGGCAAATCCACCGCGTGCGTTTCCGGACCGGGACTTCACTCTCGCAAGCGAGCACGTGGTGGTCTCGTGCGTTGCACAGCACGAACCGCGTGCTCACTGCTGGGTGAACCCGGCACGGTCCTCGAAACAACCACAGCCGCTACTCGGCTTTCGTTTCTCCCATGTTGCCGTCGTCGCCATTCCACACACGCATACCTGCGTGTTACGAAGCACACAGTCCACTCCATCACATTCACACGGGGAGACGCGGCTGCGTGCTCCCGCATGCCAACCAACATCTCCCTTACATACCGCTCTCTCACACACACGGTCTCCCTTGCACACAGCGACCTTGCACACGGCCGTTCACTCACGCGTGCCTCACTCGCACACGTGGCTCCACGCACTCACGGCCTTCCACTCACTCGTGCCTCACTCATACACCGTGCCTCACTCACACACGCGAGGGCACTCACCCGCGGTGCTTCATTCACACACACGGCGACACTCACACACGGTGCCTCATCCACACACGGCGTGCTGGGAAGCACGTACTCCGGCTCCATCGCCACCACACCACTCACACACGGGGTCGCTTCCACACACGGTGCCGCACTCACACCTTGCACCACACACACAGGGACAACCACCCTGGGGATTCGTGTCCCCACAAGGGTCTCCTGGGCCTCTATACCCCCCAAGCTCTCCGTGCACCCGTCCACAGCACCCGTCCCCTCAACCTCGCAGAACACGACCGAACTCACCTGGTCGTGACTCGCCTCGAGGGGGCATACTCCCTCCCCTCGTTCCTGGAGGAGGCCATCCAGGTGCTCGCACCGGGTCCCTGCACGGTCCGCCAGCTCACCCCCATTGTCCTCCACTACCTCCGTGTGTGTGTGTGCGTCACTCACCCCGTCTTCCTCGTGTAGTCTTTCCTCTATTTTTTCTATCTCCCGTGTCTCTGCCAACTCTTCACCCTTTACCTCCCTTGTCTCAACTATTATTTCCTTTGTCACGGCCTTCATGCCCGCCTGCAGGCATCGGCCCATGTTCTGCGTCTCACCCCGGAACTTTTTCATCTCTTCCCTCATTTGCTGTGTATTCGCATCCATCGTCGTTTTCACTTCATTTGTATCCATCTTTTCATCCATTTTTTTCATATTCGCATCCATTTTTTCGATCATTTGTTTGTTCATTGCCGCCAGCATGGCGCATAGCTGGGCCATGTTGGATGCACTCAGCTGAGCCGTTTCGGCAGGGGTTGGGGAAGGGTTTTGGTGGAGAGGGGGGGGGAGGTGTCATACACTGCGGCCGCTGCCGCTCCCATTTCGGGCTCTGGGTTCAGTTGGGCGAGTCCGTGTTCCTGCACAATCAACATTTCCTGCTCGGGGACTCCATCCTGGACCATGGACTCTACATTATTACACATATACATTTCTAATACCCCCGGCTCCCGCTCGCCTTGAGACGCCATCTTGCTTCTCGTGAAGGGTTAATTTGCTCGCTCGTAATTTGGAGGGAATCGGGGGTCGCTTCTCTCACCCCTGGACCGATTCCCGTGAATTTAGCCGGAGACAGGAGAGCCCGTTTTCCTGTTCTCCGATACCAGTGCCGCGAGGAGGGCGATGAATTTGTATCGCACGACCTGACACCAGTGTTGCGGTCTTCGCGCCCGCCGGCGTGCGAACGGCCACGTAACTCGAATCGCGGCACGTCGCCCACCGGACGGACAATCCAGTCGTGACCCTCTCGGACTAACGCCGGGAACCAGTCACGGGTGGACCTTTCGGTCTCACCGCGATCGAGCCAATCAGCCCCCGCATGGGATAGGGTTGCTCGCCAAATTCGACCTACCTAAGTACCCACGCGGAGGGTAGACCGGGCGATCGCACCTCGCCGCAGGTCGACTTCGGACACGGGCCACTTAAGCGACCCGTTCCGTACTATCAGAATAACCGAGCGGTGTTATCGTCGACCTCGACGGTTCGATTAATTATCGGGCGTACTCAGCCCACTACCAACCCTTTACGTGAAGCAAGATGAGGGTTCAATGGGGGAAAAGACGAAGCGAAGCGGAGAACAGTTCAACAATAAAGCACATTTATTCGCGGCACACGGGAAGCACACAAATACAATTCCACCAAATGCACACAAAAAAAAAAGAAAACACAATTCCATTTACACAAAAAGCAAATATAAAAGTGAAAACACAGTGCAGAGCTAATACCGACTACCGAGCACACGGCAACACTTATACAATTCTACTTCACAGACGGCGCCGACAACACATACCCAAAACCAAGGAAAAGAAATACCCTCAAGAATGAGGCAGGCCTGAGGCCGAGACCGGGTCGGGCCTACCCGTCTGGTGATGAGACGCGGAGCGGCGATGGCGCTTCTCTCCGCGGGCCTCGCGGACAGTGTCAGGCAGGGGGGTGGGAAAAGGGGCCCCCTTGGTCGCACTATCTCAGCGCGGGGGGAAACAGGAGGGGGTTGCTGATGCTCGGGGTATAGAGGATCTTTATTATCCCTGGTGTGCGTCTCCACCTCGGCCAGGTCGCGCTGCCGGCCTCCCTCGGGCGTGCAGCTCCTGGCACCGACGCGAGCACCCCCTCGTCCGACTCTCTTCAGCTTCTCCAGCCACTGCAGGCTTCGGGCTCCAGTCTTCCACACTCGTCCCCTCCGTTCCGACTCCTTCTCGTTCTCGACTCCTTCTCGTTCTCGTTCTCGTTCTCCTTCGTTCCGACTCCTTCTCGTTCTCGTTTGCGACTCTCCTTTTTCTGACTGACGAACACCGTCCTTTTATCCCCCGTAACTTCGCCTTTGACCCCCTCCCTTTGACCTTTCACCTCGCTCCCCATTGGCCCGAGAAAAAGTGGGCGTGAAGGCTTTTTGATCCACAAATTTGCATATATCGATCGCCCTGGGGGCGGGGCCAATTCGCCCCTCGCTCACCGATTGGACGGCAAAAAGTGGGCGTGTGTCGTTTTTGATCCGTTTTTGAAGCGCAAAATCCGTGATTTTGTACACGCTGTTCGACGCGCGTTCTGCATGAGTCCAACACCGGTACCCACAGCGGGGCAAGAACGGTGGCGATGCTACGGTGGCGAGGTGTGACGGGAAGGTCGTGGCGGTTGTGGTGAAGCGGTGGTTGTGGTTGTAATTGTGATGGTAATCCTGGCGGTTGGTCCAAAATAAAGATAGTGAAAGAAAAACGGCTATCCTGAAGAGTCGCAGCACGTATAAATGACATGTATTCCCACTAGACAACGGGTTTGGGCCTAACTACACATGCACTTACCGAGATACCTCACCTAAGGGACCTGAATGGTGGTTTGCGAATCTGGTAACCACAATAATATATATATATATATATATATATATATATATATATATATATATATATATATATATATATATATATATATATATATATATATATATATACACATACATACATCGTGGATCATTTCGTTTTAAGGAATAGCCAATCAGCGTATTCAATATGGGGGCCCTATTGAGCAGGTTACCTGATTGGTTGTAAGTTAGGTATAAATGTAATATAGTCATAATATGATAAAGGAAAAGACATAAATTTCCATAATTAAAGATGAAGTGCACGTGCACCGCGTGACCTTCACAACCCGTCAACCCTCCATCTTACAAAAGTAATTTTATAATAGAAATTTAAAATGTGTGTTTGTAATCGTGCTTCCATTTGAAATTATGCAGATAAAACCTGTTTTTGATGGATGCATCCTTTAATAAATAAAACCGTCAACCGTCAAATCTCGCGAGTCGTGAGATTAGTGACACGAGTCACGAGGGCCGAGTCACGGAGAGCGCGAGCTAGCAGCAGGTGAAAAAGACGTGGATGATGGATATACGAAAATGGCTCAGAAAAGGAAAAAATGCAACCGACGAAAATAAAGAAGATGATGATGAAAGAAGTGGGAGGAGTTGGAGGAGGAGGAGGAGGAGGAAAAGACGATCATGTCGATGAAATACCGACAGAAGCTGGCCAACCTGGCCAAGCCAGCAACGTTAGCCCTGCAGCTGTAGCCCCAGCGCAGACAGCCGAGTTTCCATGCTCGGCGGCGGCCTCGGGGTCGGGTGTCACTGTCAAGCCTCTTCCCGATGATCTTGGAAGTGAGAGACCGAATCGAGTTGTTCTACAGTGGTACCCTGGCCATCTGTTGCAGAACAAGAGTCGCTTGTTTGTGTCCTCGTGGTACCAGACTAATGAATGGCTGGAATACAGTGTGCAGACAGATGCAGCATTCTGCTATCCATGTAGGAAGTTTAACACTGCACGTGGCCCAGTGGACTCTACTTTCACAGTGCGAGGCTACCAGAGTTGGAAACATGGCGTTGAGAAAGGCAGGGGGTTTCATAAACACGCAATTTCAAAGGAACATTTAACTTGTGTTTTGAGGTGGAAGGAGAATGAGAGGCGCATCGATTGTGGTAAGGAGATTTCCACACTCCTCAATGCTGACCAGCTAAATAGAAACTGGTACTATGTGTCTGCTCTTATAGATGTGGGATTTCTCGCCGAAAATCAGATACCTTTTAGAGGAAGCCTTGATAATTTTGAGGATATGTCAGATGGGCACAGTGGGCTCTTTCTCTCGCTTTTAAACTACACACTCAAAACAGACACCGAGCTTGCTGAAATAATAAAGCATATCCCACAAAATGCTTAGCTCTACTAGTTCAGAAATGCAGAATGAACTGATCTGCACATTGAGTAATGTTGTGACGGATGCCATCGTTGAAGAAGTAGGCACATCGTGGTTTACCATCAAGGTGGATGGGACGAGGGACGCCACTGAATGTGAGAACATATCAATCATCATTCGCTTTGTATCGGCATCAAATGAAGCAACACAGCGTCTACTCATAATAGCTACAGCCGATGCTGGAGATGCAAAAACATTGACAGACGCAATAATTGCAGAGCTGACAAAAACAGGACTTGACACATCAAAAATATTAAGTCGGGTGTACGACGGGCTTCGGTAATGGCTGGGAAGCACAGTGGGGTGCAAAAGTTGTTGCAAGAGATATTGGAAAAAGATATCCCCTATGTGCACTCCTTAAATCACCAACTCCATCTGGTAGTTATCCATGCACTGGCAGCAGAGAAAGCTGTCACTCATTTCCTCGAGGTTTGTTGTTGCCTGTACAAATTCTTCAGAAAGCCCACTGTTGCTGCACAGTATAAAGGTGAGCGGTTAAAACGACTTCTTGATCAAAGGTGGACGGGACATTTAGCCACCATGTCTGATCATAGGATCTTTTAAGGATATCACATCCTTACTGTCGGAGATTGATGCAGAGCGTGCCTACGGTGCAGAGATGAGGATGGAGGCTATTGGGCTTTTGCGGGAAGTCTCTGGGCCTGCCTTCATGTTCATTGCTATCTTTGTACAAAAACTGCTGATGTTGTTAGATGGCCCTAACAGACTCTTGCAGGCAGAGGACATGGACTTGCTAACGGGGTTGGAACTGGTGGCGAGTGCTGCAGAGTGCGTGAAGAAACTCCGCTCTGAGGATGAGTTCACTGATCTGTGGAACAAGGCCAACGATGCTTGCACTTCTACACCTGCACCACCAAAACGGAGACACACAATGCATAAGAACTTGGAACAGTTTGTAGTTTTGGAGACTACAGGACAAAACAACGACAATGACAAGACAGAACTGCAGAGGGTTTTTTACAGCGCAATTGACACTGTGCTTGGAGAGATCGCTCAGCGCTTCAGTGAGCACAACACACAACTCGCCCGTTCACTCGCTGCCTTGAATCCCGAAAATGGCACATTTTTGCATCCCCACTTGCTCCAGCACATCATGACATTAACAAAGTCAACCATCAGTGAAACAGAGTGTGTGGTTGCAAAGCAGTTTATTCACTCAGACAGAAAAGCAGCCAAACGAGAGATGGACAACACAAAAACTCCTCTCAACATACCACAAAACGCTGGAAGCCATGCCAAGTGTAGTGACTGCTATGAGACTTGGACTAACATTTGGTGCGTCCACTGCCATGTGTGAAAACTCATTCTCAACATTGAGGAATGTCTTCACTGACCATCGACGGTCCATGCACCATGCACGCAAGGTACAGCTGGCCTTCGAGAGAGACCTCACACGTAAATGCCTGAATGAATGGAAGGAGAAGGTCCTCAGAAGATTCCACACCGAGACACGTCGCCTGTAGCTCTTCTCACAGCGAGTACAGTGGTATAAAAACTATACGAGGAGTTCAGATTGTGTGTGTGTGACTGCTGGTGATGCGTGTGTGGTTGTGGTTGCAGTGTGGTTGTGATCAGCACCCGCCGTGGTCGGCTGCTTTGTACTTCTGATGTTTAAGTTAAATGTTGTGATTGGTGCTCTGTGCATAACCTTACCTCTGTGTAATTGACTGCTTTAAATGCAGACCTTGTGGTATCTTCAGGCTGGTCCTTTTTGCTGTTGATAGTTTAACGTGGTGATCGCAGGTCATAGCCTACTGTATCTTGTTTCAAAGTGCACTGATTCTGGTGCCAACCTCCCCCGTTTAGTCATTGTATCTCTGGTATATTAATTTTCTAATGACAATTCTTGACAACACCTTGTGTAAGTTCACCTGAATTGGTGCCAATTGTCTAATCATTGAATATCTGCATTGTGAATGTGCCAGTTTGTTGCGGCTCTCCTGCATTCAAATAATTTTAGGCCATACATATCGGAACATATTAAATCTAGCTGAGATCAATTTGGTTAGTATGCGACGGCAACCTCAGTATAGATGTGTCAATGCTGCATGAATACAATAGTATACCGGGTTATCAAAAAATTAAATATAATAATTGTGCCCCCCCCATCCAGTTCATATGCCCCCCTTAATACTGAGCCCTGCCTACGGGCCTGGGTGGGGGTGGCGTTGAGTCCCGACGTGCTAGAGCACCCCAGGAGAAAGCGACCTGTAATTGGAAGCCATTTTGTATCCATGTTGCGTGACTCACCGAACCTGTGAGAAGCGTTCCGTGTCCGTTTTTGGAAGCCATTTTGTATCCATTCTGGGCGGCGCACCGAACCTGTGAGAAGCGTTACGTACGTCCATTTTTGGAAGCCATTTTGTATCCATCGTGCTTGGCTCACTGAACCTGTGAGAAGCGTTATGTGTCCATTTTTGGAAGCCATTTTGTATCCATCTGGGCGGCGCGCCGAACCGTCGTGTGTGAAAGGTAATTTGTCCATTTTCGAATCGAGCTGTCTTTCTCCGCGACCAAAACGAAGATTATATTCCTTAACGATTTATTGTTATTCTTCCAACGAGTCACAATAAGCACATCATCGGACAGGATTGATTTGAACGTTAAAAACCGCGGCAACATGAAGTGTGATTGTGCGAGTGAAGGTTCATACTGATGAATGCCTAATTCGAGCGAGTGAGGAGAAGAAACACACACAGGTCGTGACAGAATGGAGAAATATGAAAGAAGTGGACGAAGGAAAGGGAAAGATAGAAACGGAGGAACACCATCCAAGCTGGATGCGCACACCTTCAAGAGAGGAGAGAATATTACAAAAGATAATTATGGGAATGACAGAAGAGAATGAACTTTAAAAGATCATTGATATATTTATTGTGTGCTCGACCTGAGGGCAGGTCCTTGGCTGCTTGACAAAGGTGACACTGGGTAGTTTGCCATTGCCTTCACTGCAGGTCGGGCAGGGATTTGTAATTTGACGAGGATGCCGGTGATAAATCGCCTCTCTTGGTGAAGGACACCCTTGGATCTTTAACATGGAGAAACTAATTAGAATCTATTTAGTAATTTCAGGAGGGTACTTTAACGTAGTGGAGTACGTAGAGTACCACAGAGTACTTTAACGCATTTTTCCCAATCTGCTCGTCCATTCCCCAACTGGTGATGATCAAAAGGTTCGTGCATGCTCTGTAATAAATAAATAACGATGAATTCAGTTGTTTCCAGGTCGGCGGTCTTTTATCGAGTTGTGCACAACTGCTGATGACGTCATTAGGACTAGCGCCTGACTAGGCCTCCATGGATGTGTGTACAATGTCCGTCATCGCGGCCGCCAGGTCTCCACACGAACCGAGCTCGTTGATTTCTTTGAAGCTTTTTCTTTGTTCACGATTTTTCTTGTTTTTAAGGACTTGTGCCGTTGGAGTGACGTGCTAATCGGTGACGTGATGCAGAATAACGGTAAACGGTGACGTCACAATGATCGTGCGGAGTTCCGTCACAATCGGCTCCTCGTTTGGCTATACTACACGTTTCCTGCAGCTTCTGATTTTTCCACGTAATACGGACTTCATTGGCTTCAAGATCCAACTATTTATGAAGAAATCGCAACGAAGGTACGTCGCATTGTGTCATTTAAACAACATCAAGTGAATTTGATGTTTTCATGTCGAGTTTAACCTCAATTAGCTATTTTACTCTTCTTCTTCACTCGCGAGTGTTTTGTCTTCTTCCTCGATCATAAACTGACGATCACAAGCTGATAAGACATACGGAGGGTCATGAACCGATTGCTTAACCTCGCCTTTAACGAAGGACACCGAGGGACGGCGCGCGCGCGCGCTCACGCACACGCACACGCACACGCACACACACGAATCACCCTGCCTGTGAAATACCGGGATGACAGTTTATAGCTTGGTCGGGATTCGAACCTCGGCTGGACAGCCAAGAGGAGAGTGTCTCGGCCTTGCTGCTGGCCCTCCCTGTGATTACAGGTACATTTGAGAATAAACCATACAGGTATCATAAAAGGTCACTGAAACACCTCGGCTACCCAACCGTTTGTCCCGACGACCAGGAACAAGTGAGAAATGCACGGATAATCAGATGTTTCCGCCATTTCTGAAGATGACATTGTCAGACTTTAGGTCTTCATTATGAAGAGGAACAAATTGATTAGAAGCTCAAACGAAGAAACCCTTTTGTGAAGCTTTGTCCAACTTACAAAAGGTACCAATAATTATTGGTCTTGACCTGTGTACGCTCACGTCTGGGCTGTCCTGCCGGGGTTTGGATCTCGACCCAGCTATAAACTGCCGTCCTGGTGTTTTGCACGTGTGGCCAGGTATCATTGCGTGTGCTGTCCATCTGCAGACATTAAGCCGGAAGACCCCTCAACCAATACTGGTCATTGGTGGATGTTAAACGATTTTTGGTTTAGAGTTGGTGGGTTTTCAGATCGGCATCCAGAACATTCTACTAATGCTAACCTAAATTGGGGGAAGCAAGTGCGGGTAGCAAATTACCACGTGTGATTTGTGTTTGAGTGTTTAAATGTTTGTAGAGGTTTAAAGGTGTATAAAAAGTCCGGGTTTGCCACCGTTTTACCCAGCGTCCATTACATCACCCTATCTAACACGTTACATTAGTTATTCGTGCCTCTTGTTTGTGTCCTTTATGACGTCATTAAACAGTAACTTTCCTGCTTGGAATGATTGCCTATTTTGTTTGACTTGCCATCAAGGTGGACAGAGTAAAAATGTAAACTCCTCCCTGCGCATGCACAATTGGGACAAATTCAGAACCCAAAGTACACACGGTAAAACGAGAAACTTGTCTTCCTAATCACATTCTGATTTGTGTTCAAAATATAACTTTCAATTTGAATAAGTTGTGTCACGATCATAAACTGAGACGACTGATGCACGGACGGACGGACAGATATGAACCAATTGCTTAACAGCAAGAGGGGAGGGGAAGGGGTAGCACCGGGAGGGGAGGGGAAGGGGTGGCAGTGAGAGAGGAGGGGAATGGGTGATAGTGAGAGGGGAGGGGTAGGGGTGATAGTGAGAGGGGAGGGGAATGGGTGATAGTGAGAGGGGAGGGGTAGGGGTGATAGTGAGAGGGGAGGGGAATGGGTGAGAGTGAGAGGGGAGGGGAAGGGGTGATAGTGAGAGGGGAGGGGAATGGGTGATAGTGAGAGGGGAGGGGAATGGGTGATAGTGAGAGGGGAGGGGAATGGGTGATAGTAAGAGGGGACGGGAAGGGGTGGCAGTGAGAGGGGAGGGGAATGGGTGATAGTGAGAGGGGAGGGGAAGGGGTGGTAGTGAGAGGGGAGGGGAAGGAGTGAGAGGGGAGGGGAATGGGTGATAGTGAGAGGGGAGGGGAGGGGAAGGGGTGATAGTGAGAGGGGAGGGGAAGGGGTGATAGTGAGAGGGGAGGGGAAGGGGTGGCAGTGAGAGAGGAGGGGAAGGGGTGGCAGCGAGAGGGGAGGGGAATGGGTGAAAGTGAGAGGGGAGGGGAAGGGGTGATAGTGAGAAGCGAGGGGAAGGGGTGATAGTGAGAGGGGAGGGGAAGTAGTGAGAAGCGAGGGGAATGGGTGATAGTGAGAGGGGAGGGGAAGTAGTGAGAAGCGAGGGGAAGGGGTGATAGCGAGAGGGGGAGGGGAAGGGGTGATAGTGAGAGGGGAGAAGGAGGGGTGATATTGTCTGATTAAGTCTGAACTCTCAAACCTGTGTCCCTCCTCCAAATTCTGGTGGCATCTACTTAAGTCTGTTTCTGGTGTATGTTCCCCCTCCATCTCCTCCCTTACTTTAAATGGCTGCACAGCTGACACTGCCACGTGAAAAGGCTGAATACCAAAACTTGGTGTTTGCTTTAAAATCTTGTGTCCAAAACCCATCACTTTCTGTACCCACCTCACCCAGTCGCACTCAGCGTCTGTTGTCCCTGGACTCTGTGTTCTTTTCTCTTGACAAAGTGGAGAGCTTGCTGTCAAACCTCGACTCAGATTCTGCAACTGGTCCAGCTTGGCATCAGCCCATGTGTCCTAAAAACCTGCTCCTCTGCTCTTGCTCACCCCCTCTCTCTGTTCTATTCACCCGCTCATTTGCTCAAGGTCATCTTCCATCTACTTGGAAATCAGCAAACATTCCCACCCTGCATATCAAAGGTGCAAAAACAGATCCCTGCAACTACAGACCAATCAGCCTTCTCCCAATCATCAACAAGGTTATGGAATCCATAATCGCTTAAACTTAAAACATTAAATCCTTCCTCTTCTCCAATGGCTTGATTTCTGATCATCAATTTGGTTTCAGACCAGGTCACTCTACCCTGGATATGCTGCTTCTGCTCTCCCAACAATGGATGAAGGTACTCGATGCCGGACATGAGATCAGAGCCGTATCCCTCGACATATCACGTGCTTTTTACACTGTCTGGCACCCTGCCCTACTCACCAAACTCTCTTCTTATGGTATCCAAGGCCATCTCCACTCATGGCTCACAGACTTCCTCTCCTGTGGCAAACAAACCATGATTGGGATTAAGAAGCCCTCTCCACTTTGCCTCAAGATGGTTTTCCCCATTATCTTTGGTGAGATTTCTGACACAGCCATCATGTAATAAATTACACATTACTGAAAGCACCCGCTCCCTGTGGGAGAGGCCGGCGGGGGGGGGGGGGTAATGTTATTGTCGTTATTCAAACGTGTAATACAAATGCCTTTCTAAAATAACTCTCCTGCGAAATAAAAAAAAATACCTCGCTGCACTGGAAAATGTGGGGACAGGAATACTGTACTGTGAAGAGTGGGCTTTACGGAGGCAGCTCCACACAATACACACTTACATAGAGAATTTGCAACCGCACCTTCCCCTCATCCCCCCCAAATCCCGCCCAAAGACCACCGGCAAAGATAAAAACATCCCTATACATTAATTGGGGTCATGCTGATCCTTTATAGCAAGTGTGGATGGAATTGGGCCAGAACTGAAGGAGTAGCCTGTAAAACACAAACACACAAACACCGGTCCTGAATTATATTAAGGATACCCAAGTTCCGACGACAATATGATTACAGCACAACGGTGATTGTACACACATGGGAATACAGTTTACCTGGCACAGAAGGCACTCCGAAGTTGGGCTTTTAAAAATGCCCGTCGTCGAGGGGCCCTTCAGCTAGTACCACCAATAGTCAACGAATACAAAGAACTTTGACGGGGCCATTCCTCCCATCATGCCTTCTGTTAATGAATAACAAGTTAATTAAATTAGTCTGTTTATTTACTTATCATTGGGAACGTGAGGAGAAGTGGGGGTGTTGGTGTCGGTGGAGACGGGTGGGGAGGGTAGGTGTTGTGTATGGAGATGTGAACTGTTGAGGAAGAACAGCAACATACCCCACATCGATGTTCCTATACCTCCTCCACAGTTCTCATCCACCAGTCTCGACCAAATTTGTTTTATTCATTTTTACACCTTTTCCTGATATTGTTTTATTTGAAGTGGTTTTTCGTGGAGGGGACATTGTCATGTCAGTCATTGAAAGGGGAGATTTGTTGAAATGGAGAATGTATATGATATCCGGTTTATCATATTTGTGTGAAGTTGTGGATGAAAGAAGAATGTTCTTTTCCAGGAAAGCAAAGATGAGCAAGTCACCTCGTTCACAAGTTGTTGGTGTGAAGGAGTCACTGCCACTTACCACACCGAAGGAAAAGAAAAGCACTCTTTGGCGGCGTATAAAGTAAATAATTTTATTTTCCCCTTGTACCCTTTTTTAAATCCCTTTTTGGAAACATCTACATCAAGAAAATGTACAAGAAATTGACTTTACAATCTTTTTCAACTTAGGGACCTCTTCAGAAGAACAAAGAGGAAGGGGAAGCGTTGTGACAACATCCCGCATGGCATGTAAGTAAGATAACGTATCCTTTAGAGATGTCGTGACGTGAATTGTGCTGGAAATAGAAAATGTCTTCCTTTAAGGAAACTGAAGCGAAACCTGTCGTATTTCACGTCATCTTCCATCTCCCTGGAACTCAGCTTTCATCACCTTTGCCAGCCAATCTTGTTCCTAATATATGGCGTTAGACAAAATCACGTTCTCTTCACTGCAAAGCTGCGTTGCATGCTTTGGTTTGATGCTCTGCTTAAAATTAATGAAATTAAACATTTTCTTGTTCGGTGATGGAAATACAAAGAGGTGGGAGAGAGCGAGGGGTGGGGGAAGGGAAGGCAGCATGAGGTGAGAGGAAGGGAAGGCAGACGTGAGAGACGTGAGAGACGAGAGAGACGAGAGAGACGAGAGAGACGAGAGAGAGAGAGAGACGAGAGAGACGAGAGAGACGAGAGAGACGAGAGAGAGAGAGAGAGAGAGAGAGAGAGAGAGAGAGAGAGAGAGAGAGAGAGAGAGAGAGAGAGAGAGAGAGAGAGAGAGAGAGAGAGAGAGAGAGAGAGAGAGAGAGAGAGAGAGAGAGAGAGAGAGAGAGAGAGAGAGAGAGAGAGAGAGAGAGAGAGAGAGAGAGAGAGAGAGAGAGAGAGAGAGAGAGAGAGAGAGAGAGAGAGAGAGAGAGAGAGAGAGAGAGAGAGAGAGAGAGAGAGAGAGAGAGAGAGAGAGAGAGAGAGAGAATATCTTATGCTTTATGAACAACATATATATATATATATATATATATATATATATATATATATATATATATATATATATATATATATATATATATATATATATATATATATATATATATATATATATATATATATATATATATATATATATATATATTAGTGCTTTGCCAGCGATATCGGCAGATTTGAGTCAGTGTGATTACCGACAACGTTACATACTGTATACAACCCAAAACCTTGAGTAGCTTTAACCCCTTTGTTTTGGGGGAATTTCAATAAAGAAATATATAAATAGGACCACTGGACCTGTCACTTATCTGGGCCCTGTCCTAATGTTGTAACCCAAATTTGGTCGCATTCTGACTGGTGGGTCTGGAGAAGACCATTTTTAAAGGAATAAATGTGATATATATCTATATATATATATATATATATATATATATATATATATATATATATATATATATATATATATATATATATATATATATCTTCTTCTTCTTCTTCTTTCGGCTGCTCCTGTTAGGGGTCGCCACAGCGGATCATCCGTATGATCCGCATAGTGATTTGGCACATGTTTTACGCCGGATGCCCTTCCTGACACAATCCTGTTCACCTCTTACGGCACAGGGATATGGTACACCTATTTTAACGGGGGTATACACCGGCCCAGTACACTGGTACTCATTTCGCCGACCTCGGAAGGATGACAGGCTGAGTCAACCCCCTGGTGTATTAATTCAATGGCCCAACGGGGCTTGAACTCAGGACCTTTTGGATCCCAAGCCGCTGCCCTAACCACTGCGCCAACACACCAGGCATATATATATATATATATATATATATATATATATATATATATATAGATATATATATATATATATATATATATATATATATATATATATATATATATATATATATATATATATATATATATATATATATATATATATATATATATATATCCCCCCCCCAAAAGTTGACTAAGTCGGCCATTTTGACACATTTCTGGTCATGTGATCGGTATGACCTGCAATTTATTTAAGATCCCGCCCATGTCCTAATGTTGCAAACCAAATATGGTGGCATTTCTGACTGGTGGATCCAGACAAAAAGATTTTGGAAGGAATTTGCGCGACTGCCATTTTGACACCCTTCCGGTGATGTGATCATCATGGCCTCCACTATTTAACATCAGGACTGTATCTTCATGTGGCAACCCAAATTTGGTAGCATTCTGACTGGTGGTTCTGGAGAAGAAGATTTTAGAAGGAATTTACGCGACTGCCATTTTGACACCCTTCCGGTCATGTGATCATCCTGATCTCTACAATTTAACATCAGGACTCTAT
Organism: Eptatretus burgeri; assembly: GCF_056783735.1. Taxonomy (NCBI): domain Eukaryota; kingdom Metazoa; phylum Chordata; class Myxini; order Myxiniformes; family Myxinidae; genus Eptatretus; species Eptatretus burgeri. Next base: position 953,026 of record NC_140974.1, read on the forward strand.
CTTCATGTTGTAACCCAAATTTGGTAGCATGCTGACTGGTGGTTCTGGAGAAGAAGATTTTAGAAAGAATTTACGCGATTTTCTCAAAAATTGACTAAGTCGGCCATTTTGACACACTTACAGTCACTTGATCAGCATGACCTCCACAATGTATTTTGCTTTGAAATTCGCAAAGAGAAGCATATAACCTTTGTAAAGTAGACTGGTTCATGTAACATCACCAATTGCTTTAGAAACAGTCATGAGGACAAAGGAAATCGTGATCGCTCATATGCCGCTAAGGTTAATAGTTGAAACCTTCACCGCCCATCATCATGATAAGATACGGGATGAAAGTTTGCCACCACGTCGCCCGTAACCAATTATGCACGCACGCACACACAAAAGCCTTTGACTCCTTGCACCGAGAAAGCCTTTGGAGGATCATGACAAGTTATGGAATCCCAAGCAAAATAATCACAATGATACAGATCTTGTATGAGGATAGTGAACGTGCAGTGCTCGAGGAAGGAGAGGAATCAGAGTGGTTCGTGGGAAAACAGAAGTGAAGCAAGGAGATGTAATGTCCCATTTTATATTCTTGCACGGTAGTCGACTGGATAATGAGGAAGACAACAGATGGCCACAACACAGGGATTAAGTGGAAGTTTACAACCAAACTTGAGGACTTGACTGACAACTTTGCCCTTTTGTCATCAGCTACCAACATATGCAAAGGAAAGTAACAAAAATGAATCAGTTTGCATTTAAAAAAAAATAACAGACTCAAAATAAACAACAAGAAAACCAGAGGTTTTTCAGGATAAACATTCAAAGCAACAACAGAATTCAAATTGGAAACCAGCTTTGAAATGAAGTTGATAAGTACACCGACCTAGGGGCCATCGTCAACAAACAAGGAGGAGGGGTAGAAGATATTAAGTGCAGGATTTGTAAAGCTCTGATATCCTTCATGAAACTCGAGCAATTATGGAGCTCAAGCAATTACACATTGAAAACCAAATGATGATTGTTCAACTCACTTGTCAAATCAGTGCTGTTGTATGGATGCGAGGCTTGGAAGATAAACAAATAGGACAATCGGAAACTTGACATATTTATGTTCAATTGTCTGTGTGGGATATTAAAAATCAGATGGCCATACGTCGTATCAAATGAAGAATTACTCAAAACAACCAAAGTCATGAAGAACAAAGATGAAGTGAAGACCAGGAGATGGAAATTTATTGGTTATATGCTGAGAATGAAAGACGACAACAACTGCTTGACAGCATTGTCATGGAGGCCTGAAGGAAAAAGGAAAGTGGGACGTCCAAGAACAGCCTGGAGGAGAACAGTGTAAAAAGAAAGAAAAGAGATGGGATGGAGATCATGGGATGAAGCCAGGCCGATAGCCAGAAACAGGGCAGACTGGAGAGTACGCACTGCAGCCTTATGGGCCACTCGGCCCAAAGAGTATCTATAGATGAGATGTTGATGATGCACACTCACCTGTGGACAGTCCCTTTACAGATCCAAATCTACCCACATGTACCTCTACATTCTAGCAACTGTCGACTGCACATCCCGATCGGGACACGAACTGTACCGCCATTGACTGCAGGGCGCTCTGCAAGGGGCTTAAGCACTAAAGCAAGCACACTAAAGCACTAAAGCAAGCATACTTAAGCACTAAAGCAAGCTTAAGCACTAAAGTAAAACCAATTAAATGGTTGATATGGAACGGCTGGCGTAGAAAGCAATAGCAAGCTGATTGGTGATGGTACAAACCCGCAAGAAAACGAAACATCACCAATTTCCTTAACATATTCCGATTTCACTTGAGATTTCGAGTTATTTAGTCCATGTGATCCGATACTCCAAACTCAAATATTTATATTATATACTTGTATTTGGCCATGAGAGTAGATAGTGGAAAGTCGCATTATATAATGCATGAAATTGCTTCAAGCTCCTATGTTAAAAACTAGAGTACTTACAAAAGCAATGTACACAGCGATTCACAAGTATGAAGATGAGGCATTCGATGATACGAGTGAGGAAAGTTTAAAAAAAAAACAAACATTTTGAGTGCTTTATGACTAATAAACCGTTACGGCCTGTTCCAACTCAAGGCATTGTTGAGCAGGCCAAACAAAATGATGATTTAAGACCCCAGTGAGGTCATCGAGGACGTGCCTTTACACCCCATCGACAGCTAGGTGTCCGAGGATGCGCCTGATAAAGGATATAATTAAATCAGACCGTTAATTATCTTCATAAGGGGTGTTTTAATTAAACCAAACACCCAGTTTTCACTCAAGCACTTCATTGGAGTCCCTTCGTGGGTATGTAAAGTTTCAGGCTGATAGGTCTCATGGTTTTGGAGTTATGAAGGACACTAGCACGCAGACAGACAGACAGACAGACAGACTGACTGACTTACTGTCTGACTGACTGACTTACTGTCTGACTGACTGACTGACTGACTTCTGTTCTGTTCTGTTCTTATGTTTGGCAGCTTAGCTGCTGGGTTGCTATCATTTCTTGGAAGCGCAACTGTGCCGCTGATGCTGTGCCCCTCCACCAGTACACAACCTCATTTTGAAGACCTCGGAAGGATGACAGGCTGAGTCAACCCCACCTGGTTTAATTCAGCAGCCAACAGGGTTCAAACTCAGGACCCTGGGATCCTCAGCCAGCTGCCCTTGCTGCTAAGCTAACACCAGGCTTACTGACTGACTGACTGACACTAACATTTATTAGTTTCGGTTATTGGCAAATACAACCTGTCACTTCATTGACGGGAATATTAAGGAGGGACGGCGGGGGAGTGGGGGGAGAGAAATGGGAAGGGATGGAAAGAGGAGGGTGGAGAGTAGGGTGGTCCAAAAACAGGGAAAAAAAAAATTCAGATGTTGTCTCCACAAGCCTAAATTATTCCACTACGATTCAATAACGCGCACAAAAAAAATGTAAGTTGATCGGAGGTGATTGATCGGAGGTCGCTTCATATGACGACTTTTAGTTTCATGAGTTGGTTTAATTAGGGTATGGTCAGGTACGATTATGGCTACTTCTGGATGTCCGAGGTGGAAATGGAGTGCATTTTTGAACTCTATGGGGTAGATTTACTCCAAGAAATGACTGCACCGACATTGAATTCACTACCATTTCGAAAATATGACCTAAAACAAGATTTATCATTACAGGAGTTGAATAACTAATCCTACTCATTTAGATATTTTCTCATCTATAATTAATTTGTTGTCCGTCTAAACATTTCTCAGAGTAAATCGACCCCACTGAGTTCGAAAATGCAGTCCATTTTCACCTAGAAAGTACAGAAGTACACGTAATCGTATCTGACCATACCCTAATTTTTCAATCAATGGAATTACAAACTATTAGAATATTTCGTCTCATTTACCAAATACCACTATCAACTCCGCCTCTATTGCTGTCTCCACTCCCGCCTGAACTTATTTCTAGCCTGCTCAACATCCAGTGTTTTAGATTCAATGATTCACTAAAAATATGTTAGTTATTTATTTCGTTATTATTATATTAAATTAGGGTATGGTGAGATGCGAATCCGTACACTTCTGAACTTCCTAGGTGAAAATGCACTCTATTTCCACCTCGGACATCCAGAAGTACCCGTAATCGTATCTGACCATACCCTAATTTATTCGACATGAGACTAAAAGTCGTCATGTGGAGCGACCTCTAAATCACCTCCGATCAAGCTAAAAAAATTTATGCGCGTTATTGGATCATATTAGAATAATTTTAAGCTTGTGGAGCAACATTCTATTTTTTTCGACTTTTTTGGACCACCCTGGTGGAGAGGGTTAGAGGAAGGAGGGTGGAGAGAGAGAAGGAGGAGAGGAAGAGGGGAGGGAGAAGGGAGAGAGAGGACGAATAGTGAGAGAGAGGAGGGAGGGGGATGGAAGCGAGGAGGGGTGCTTGTAGAGGATGAGGAATGGGGGAGCTCGGAAGGGGGAAAGAGCGAGGAACGGGGTGGTCAGGGAGTGCGACGCCTCAACAAATGTCACTATACACTCCAGGAAGGTGAGTGGGAGCTAGGAGGATGGGGAAGAGAGGGGGGCGGTTTAAGTGGGGAGGATGAGGGGGTTTGTGAGGAGGCAAGCATGAGGGCAGGTGTTCTCAACTTGCATTTGGTGATAGGACTTGTGGAGAAGGGGGTGGGGGGGGGGAGTGCAGGATTGAACGAAATGGGGTAAATTAAAACAGCATGTGAATACAGCACGTGGAAGCTGCCAGGAGATATCCATGAAGAAGGGAAGGGGTTTGGGAGGAGGGAAGGGAATGCGGTGTCAGGGGAAGGGAAGGGAAGGCAGTGTGAGGGAATGGGGAGGGAAGGCAGTGTGAGGGGAAGGGAAGGAAAGGCAGTGTGAGGGGAATGGAAGGGAAGGCAGTGTGAGGGAATGGGAAGGGAAGGCAGCGTGAGGGGAAGGGAAGGCAGTGTGAGGGGAAAGGAAGGCAGCATGAGGGGAAGGGAAGGCAGCAAACAGGAAGGGAAGGTGGCATGAGGGGAAGGGAAGGGAAGGCTGATAAAACACACCCAATGAGCACCATTTTTCTTTTAACCACCGCGTTCGACATAAAACCAGGTAAGATCATTGGAAACCCACGCTATCTACCTTGCAAAGGCCTGCCTGCATGTGTGCATGTTCGCACATTCAGCAACCTTTGCACCTCTCCGTTCGACTCACCCCAAACCTGATTCATACATATGCTGCACTATTGCGAAGCAATTTTAAATTCAAATCTAATTTCGACCAAAAAAATATAAATTGTAAAATAAACGGGCAGACTTCATCCTCGTAAAGGCCCTGTCACACGTTGACGATTTAGCCAACGTATGCCTGACGTGTGCAAAATTGGGCTAAAACGCCGGCACACGTCGAATAAGTTATGGGTAAGTTTGTATACGTTAAGAGCACGCTGGCATATGTCGTAGAACGCTGGCATTCATCGAAGTACGCTGGCAAACATCGTTGTTCGCCGAGCTGTTAGACAAATTTTCCATGCTTGAAATTTCCCGACGTATGCCAGCATATGACTCACACGTTCCGCATAACACTGGCCATAAGTTGTAGGCACGTAACGCGATCGTTGACACACGTTACTTGTAAGTTACTCATAAGTTGAAACACGTCGAGGTAATGTTTAGTGTACCCGAAACTTATTTCTAACCTATGAGTAACGTGTTGTAGGCACGTTACGCGATCGGTGACAGACGTTGACACACGTTACTTGTAAGGTACTCATAAGTCGAAACACATCGAGGTAATGGTTAGAGTCAGTGTTCCAGACTCCCTGGTTTATTTTTTTTTTGTTTTTTTTTCTTCGGTGTGACGGTCATGTTGACGCTTCGATTTCTCGTGCGGTTATAATACAAGATAATTAAAAGGCTGCCGCTCAACGATTTAAATCATAACCGTCATTCCGAAGAAGAAAAAAAAACAGGGAGTCTGGAACACTGACGTTAACCATTACCTTGACGTGTTTCGACTTATGAGTAACGTGTGTTGACGATCGCGTAGCGTGCCTACAACTTATGCCAGCGTATGCGCAATGTGTGTCATACGTCAAGTACGTCGAGAAATTTTCAACATGCTGAAAATTTATCGACGTACTCGGCGTACAATGACGTATGCCAGCGTGCTCTTAACGTATACAAAACTAACCCATAACATATTCGACGTGTGCCAGCTTGGTTAGGCAAATTTTTCATATGTCGGCATACGCTGGCTAAAACGTCAAGGTGTGACAGCGGTTTCACACTTCGATGTCTAGTGCGGTTATGATTTGAATCGTCGAGCTGCAGCCTATTAATAGCCTACACCACGTGATCGTCGGCGATACGCTGCCGCGCTATGCATAAGTTAGACTATCGTTGGGCATAGGTTGTGAACGCCGACAACACGCTCAGCATTCGTTGCTTTGATTATCTAAATGTGATTAAAACGTTCTGTGTACGTTACTAATACGTTATGTATACATCCAACACGTTATTATACGCCCAAAAATTAAAAAAAAACATCAATAGTTCAGCGTACGCCAGCGTTTTACATACATTTTGATACGTTGCCATATGCTGGCTAAAACGTCAAGGTGTGACAGTGGCTTAAGCTTCCTTAAAATGGCCTGAGTTCTTCACGCTCCCAAGCAAACAATACTTATTGTCGAACGTTATTGTGACAAGGAAAGTGTTATAGTTACGATGATAAAGTTTGCAATTGAAAAGTATTGCACAAAAGGTGTAAAAACGCGATCGTTTCTCATTCTAAATGACATGCAAACACATCACGGAAATCGCCTTCACCCAGCATCGAGTGCTAACCAAGATGGCGTCCAACAGCTACACCGGGCTCTGTGCGTTGTTTTAGAAAAATGTATCTTTTGACATTTTGCTTTTGTTGTGGGATTTTAATGGATGATGGAGAAGATTGAAGAAGATGAAGAAAAAGAATAACAATGAAGAATGACAGCACATTACGATGCCCCAACACGACACAACAATCCTGTTCTGGTTTAGCATCACAATATCATTTGACATTGTTCTATCACAATCCCACAACAAAAGTAAAATGTCAAAAGATATCTGGGAACGTGAGAAGGGGGGGCGGGGGGGGGGTACATGTTGTGTTTGGAGATGTGAACTGTTGAGGAGGTATAGGAACATCCCCCCGCATAAATGTTCCTATACCTCCTCCGCAGTTCTAATCCACCAGTCTCGACCAAATTTGTTTTGTTCATTTTTACACCTCCTGATATTGTTTTATTAGAAGTGGTTTTTAGTGGAGGGGACATTGTCATGTCAGTCATTGAAAGGGGAGATTTGTTGAAATGGAGAATGTATATGATATCGGGTTTATCACATTTGTGTGAAGTTGTGGATGAAAGAAGAATGTTCTTTTCCAGGAAAGTAACGATGAACAAGTCATCTGGTTCACAAGTTGTTGGCGTGAATGAGTTACCGCCACTTACCACACCGAAGGAAAAGAAAATCACTCTTTGGCAGCGTATAAAGTAAATAATTTTATTTTCCCCTTGTACCCTTTTTCAACTCTCTTTTTGGAAACATCTACATCAAGAAAATGTACAAGAAATTGACTTTACAATCTTTTTCAACTTAGGAACCTCTTCAGAAGAACAAAGAGGAAGGGGAAGCGTTGTGACAACGTCCCGCATGTCACGTAAGTAAATTGTGCTGGATATAGAAAATGTCTTCCTTTAAGGAAACTGAAGCGAAACCTGTCGTATTTCACGTCATCTTCCACCTCCTTGGTACTCAGCTTTCATCACCTTTGCCAGCCAATCTTGTTCCTTACATATGGCGTGAGACAAAATCACGTTCTCTTCACCGCACAGCTGCGTCGCACGCTTTGGTTTGATGCTCTGCTTAAAATTAATGAAATTAAACATTTTCTTGTTCAGATTTCAACATCATTGTGATGCTTCATATAAAGTTGTTGAAACGTTCTTTTGTGAGCAAATGATGGTTTTTAATACCGGCTACCACTATGTGGTGCTGTATGAGACACATTTATCTGGAGAGAATTGGGGGCTTCTCCCCACCTTGAACTACCTCCCCCGGATACACGACCCAGACAGAAACCATTCTTGGGTTATCCTTGGAAACTTGCAAAATTTGGTTGGAGTTTTTGACGCTTATACAAGTATATATTTTTTATAGATCCGAGGTTCGGGGCTCACCACAAGGGGAAGCACTTAGGTTCCTCCTAAACACCGTTGTCCTGAGGCCGCCAGGCACAGATAATTCTGTGTGCCCGGTGGGTTGCTAAGCAACCACAAACGCCGATTGGTACTGCTAATCCTAGCAGGGTTACACTACTTCACCTGTTACTGTTTCCGGTGGATTTACCCCACCAAGCGAGTTTTGCGCCCTCAATGTGTACACCGGGGAAATACAACCTAACCAATGCATTCCCCCAGCGAACAACCCCTGACAAGGGACCAAGGACGATCTACACAAAGTCTGTAGAAATAATTACTTGTTAGGTCACCTCCATGCCTGGTGTTGGCTTAATGGTTAGGGTGGTGGGCTTGGGATCCTAGGGTCCTGAGTTCAAATCCTCCTCGGCTGTTGAATTAATACCAGGTGGGGTTGACTCTGCCTGTCATCCTTCTGAGTTCAGCAAAATGAGTGCCAGCTTGCTGGTATCCTGTGTCGGAATGGCGACCCGTCCAGGATTGTGTCCAATAGCCAAGGAGAGTGCTTTGGCAGCACTAACGCTCTGCACAGAGTATGGTCCCAATGGATGGATGGGTCACCGACATGGCCACGTATGGCTCTCCCCCTGGGGTAAGTTTCCAAAACCATAACAATATAAAGTGTTTGTGCGTGTGTGCGTTCAATTTCATTGAAGAGATAACAGTCTCAGTGCTGATTCCTGAGGGACCCCGTTACTTATATCCTTCCGGGCAGACATCTTCCCATTCACAGCCACTCTTTGGTTTCTAGCATGAATCCAGTTAGTTCTTAGTTTAGGCTTCTCAAAGCCGAGCTCACCTACTTTTCGCAAAGGACACTGTGGGATCTTTAACATCCACCGACTAATTCCAGCAGACGGGACGGCCGTTTAACGGAAAACCGAGGGACAGCGAACACACACGTTGATGAATCGCCCTGCCTGTGAAACACCAGGATGACGGTTTATATCTGGGTCGCGACTGATCGGAGGCGAGTGTGGGAGCTTGGGACAACAAAGGAAAGAAAAGTGTTGTGTCGGTGATCTTCAAACCCACTTCACCCATGTGTCATTTCTTCGCTTCATTGTAAACTGTGTGTGAAGTTACTTGGAAGGGTAGCAGTCCAGCAGTGTTGTTTGCTGTCTGAATGTAGAAAACACACGGAGATCCGATGCATTCTGATTCTCACCGACCGACCCGATTGCATTTTTACATGGACATTGTTTCTTATTTGTAACTTTTTAAACTCCAGCTTAACAAAATCTCTCTAATTTTTTTTGCAGGAGTGCTGAGCCCGAAATGGGAAAACAACGTCTTGGGGAAAAGGTGCGATCTGGTGAGTTTTGAAAATGAATCTTTTCTTCAAAGAAATCAGTTATCTCGGTTAAAGGTATTTTGCATGTATTTGGGTGTCTCAGCACCTGCAGGAGGAGAGACCTGAAAATGGTTGTCGTTTCATTTCTTCTTCCTTTTGCTGGAGGTGGGTTGTTCCTCATGACAATGACACAAACGACTTTCCTTTCCCCAGAGTAACCATTGCCGTGTGTGCTCCGAAGATTTTCTTTTGATCCTTCATTAATGCCATGGCAGTGGTTGAACAGATTTTCACCCTCGTCTTTTTTGGCGGATTTAGTAGCTTACCTCAAATTTAATATCTCTTTCAGCAGCTTGCAATTTTTTTATGTTTTTTCATGAAAATAATGTAGATTTTTTTTTTTTCAATGGTCATGGTTGCCGGCAATAACTCACCTGTTTGTAAAAATATATTGCTGCGATTGTGGGAATGCACCCCGGGGAGAACATTCATGAACACGTCGGAAATCCTCAGAGTAGACAGTTATTTCCTTAGTTTGTGTGTAGGTAGATCCTTTTCCTGAGACCTCGGGTTTTGGGGTGGAAAATGCATTGTGAGATTGGCTGTTCTCATCCCGGTGTGATCTTGCCCTTCTCTACCCACTTTCAACCTTCTCAATCCACCATCAACCTGGTTAAACAATCTCAATCCATCATCCCTCTTTCAATCCATCGGTCTTTCTTTGAAAAAAAATCCATCATCTGACATTCTTTCCCGAAATGCATCGTCCGACATTCCGACCCTCACTCCTTTATTCATGGCACATTCGGTCTATCTGTTCATCCATCCCTCATAATTCTGACCCCTCTGTTATTATTCACAATCCACTCTCTGTTCATCCGTCTGTCCATTCCTTACTCCTCCACCACCAGGTCAGGTCAGGTATGGGAGCATGCGTCGGAGCAGCACGTCGCTGCGTCCACTTTCCGCGGGTACCCCAGGGGCCTCCGTCTAGCCACCCCCTCAGGCAGATGCCTGGACCATCCCAATCTCCTTGAGATGCCAATCAACCTGTTGCAATCACGAATCAGGTGGTAGGCCCGTTGACCTCCTACATTCACAAGACTCCGCTGAGAGAATCTGGTGAGCAGAATCAGCGTCAGGAAAACGAGCCACATGTACATACAGCCGCAGCTGATGCTCACAGACTATGCAGGAAGCAAATCTCATTTGAGTCTCTCTCAGCCACCATTCGTTGGACACAAAGTCTGACCAGCGATAGCCAAGGATTCTCCGAAGAGACCTGGTACCAAAGAAGTTAAGTCTTCGACTCAGATCCTTTGACAGAGTCCAAGTCTCACATCCATAGAGCAAGACTGGAAGCGCTGAAGACCTGAAGATTTGGACTTTCGTCCACCTACACAGGTACCAACAGCGCCACACCTCATGATCCAGTGAATCCATGACTTCCCAGGCCCGACCCAAACATCGATTGACCTCTGGCTCATAACCTGCGGAGACGTGAATATCAGTGCTTAAGTAAGTGAATCTCTCTGTGATCTCAACATCCTCACCAGAAACAAAAAAGATAGCAGTATCCAAGATGTCACTGAAGGCCTGGATCTTAGTTTTGACCCAGGAAACCTGTAATCCCAGTGGCTCCGACTCCTTATTCAGCACCTTGATGGACCCCAAAAGGATATCCAGAGTCTCCGCAAAGATGACTGCATCATCTGCGAAATCAAGCTCAGAGACTTTGACATTCCCAAACGATGCACCGCAGCTTGATCTCTCTGACATCCTCCCAAGAATCCAGTCCTTAAAAGCAATGAAAAGTGTGGGGGCCAGTACACACCCTGACGAACTCCAGTTACAACTGGAAATAAGTCAGAGATGGAGCCACCACATCTCACATCACCCTCAGTACGAGATTAGAGTTCAGATATCAGATCGATCAGTTTTGGTGGCACCCCACGAAGACCGAGAATCCTCCAGAGGGAATCCTGATTCACTGAATCAAACGCTTTACAGAGATCAACAGAAGCTGCAAGCTGCCCCTGCCAAAATTTTCGTTTGCATTCGGTGAGGACCCGAAGAGCAAGGATACGGTCATTCGTTCACCTCTTTGGTGTAAAACTATCTGATCTGTGCACTGGTGCTCAAGCAGATGGTGGCGAACCCTATCAAGAATTATCCGAGCAAAGACCTTGCCCGGCACTGAGAGCTGTGTCACCCCTCGGTAGTTGTTGCAGTCTTGGCGCTCAACCTTCCCTTTCCAGAGTGACAACAAGGCCCCTCTTCCAGTCAGTTGGGATGATGCCTGTGTTCCAGGCAGAGCACAGAAACGCATGCAACAACACGAGTGCAGCATTTCCACCAGCCTTGAGTTCAGCATGGATGCCACAGATCCCAGGAGCTTTACCCCATTTCAACTGGTTCACCGCAGCCTGCGTTTCCATAAACGAAGGTGGACCACAGTTGATTGGAGGATCAGCAACAGGGAAAGTAACACCCCTCACATGCAACTCAACAGCTGGTGGATCAGCCTCGTACAGCCACTCAAAGTCACCATGCCAGCGGGCCTTCACTTCGGACTCCTCTGTCAAGAGCCCACCACCCGCCGCTCTAACTGCAGGACATCGAGGGACGGGCTTAGATGAACATAATGCACCAATTATTCTGTAAGCAAGACGAGAAGCACTTGACAAAAGATGATGCTTTACCCCCTCACAGATTCCTCGCAAATTCCTCCATTGCAACATTCGGTGAGGCATCGCTTCCCCTCCCCCTTTCTCGCTCTTTCCCCCTTCCTAGCTTCCACTCCCCTCCCTCTGTCCTGTCCTTTCCCCTCCCTCCATCATCTCCCCTTCCTTTGTCCTCACTTCTCCCCTCCCCTCCCTCCATCCTATCCTCTCATTTCCACTCCCCCTTTCCTCCGTCCTCTCATTTCCACTCCTCCCTCCCTCCGTCCTCTCCTTTCCACTCCACACTCCCTCCTTCCTCTCCTCTCTTTCCTCAC